>NC_045654.1:24557-382173 GCF_009829145.1 Chiroxiphia lanceolata
AGGAAAACAAAGACTGATAAGGAAGGAAGATGAGCCAAGACCTAGGTATCCTTGCCAAGGTATCAGGAACTTCTGCCAAATTCACTAGGAAGGTAGACAAAGTAGGAAGGTTCACAAAGTTCATGATGATGATGGAAAAAGGGACAGGGGCGAGTGAGGTTGAAGAACAGGAACGACCCTCCCAGGTTCTCCCCAAATTGAAGACCACACCCCTAACTCCACCTAAACTCCACCTGTTATGAATATTAAAAATGTATGTTGCAATATTATGAATATTTATATTGTATGATGCAATTGCTTGGCAAAAATTGTATAAAAAGTCCAGCTGTGAATTGCTAGGAGGAAGCAGTTTGTCCAGGGAGACCTGGTTGCTTCCCGGTGCTGTAATAAACATACCTCCTGCTTATAGACTGAAAACTTTGTCTTTGAGCAGTTCTATCTGTGCCTTTTGGGGCATAAAATTGGCATCACTTGGGATGGCTAGTCAATGGCCCCTATTGAAAAACCTGGCTGCTTGCAGGAGCAATTTGCATTACTGTGCCGAACTGTCCGAGAACATCCCGTCCACACAATGTACACGGAATGGGAGCAACAAAGGGAGCTATTTTGGCTATTTGTCCTTCTGGCCCCAAGAGCACTCTGTATGGGCCTTTGTGTGCCTCCCACCACTTGAATGGTTGCAGCTGGGCAAACAGTGGGCCAGTTTAGTGGCCATTCAGAGTCCTTTATGATGGTAACATCGGCTCCTGTGTCCACTAGGCCTGTGATATGGTTTGAAGCTGGCTCCCTGCCAAGTCTCCAAACCTTACCACAAGAAGTCCCCCCCTCCACCAAACCTCAGGGAGAAGAGGGAGAAAAAACAACTAAGAAAACCCGAAAAGAGAGAGAGAGAACTAAAGTGATATATATAAATATATTTACACTTACGTTACAATTATATACAATTGAAATATTTATACAATTTCACAAGGGAAAGGGAAGGGAGAAGGGAAAAGGAACAAAACCAAAATAATATATATATATCCCAATTAGTAGCCCAATATCTATCCACTAAAAGAGTTAGCAAAGAAATATCTCACTACTCTCCTTGGGACAACCGAGAGTCACTCCGGAACAATCGCCGGCAACCTCCGCCTCCCAAGGTCGACAAGGCCTTACCAGGCCTCGCTCCCCAACACGGCAGACTCAACAGCAGGGAACCTGCACCGCCAAGCCGCTGGAAGGAAAGAGAGCAAAGGCCTCTCCTCCTTTCTTCTTATAGCCTGGCTTACGTAAAAATCGTAGGGAATACTGGGTAAATCCGGGGCCTTCCTTGATTACAAACTGGTCACCAAGGAAGGCCCAGACCAAACTACCACAACCTGTAATTCAGTGCTCATCAATCTGGCACGTCATGCACAGCTGTGTGGCTGTGATGGCTGGCCGTAAATTTGTGGCTGGCCTGTGTTTCCGAAGGCCCCTGAACCCCGCTCCCCTCCCCCGCTGTAGAAGGGGATTAGTTGGGCAATGTTTTGTCCCTTAGGGATGAAACAAGGGGGTGAAGGGGTCCAGGCCATTATTTGAAGTTCACTACGAGAGTCAGAGTCTATTACTCCAGGTAGCACAAATAAACCCATTCTGCTGGTTGAACATCTCCCAATTAGTAGTGCATGCACCCCTGGGCTAAAGGGACCCCAAAGCCCCATAGGGATTACTACTACATCTGTGGAAGTTATGATGACTGACTCTCGGTTGGATAAATCCAACCCAGCGCTGACTGAGGTGGAGGGACACAAATCGCAAGCCTGTTCCCCGAGTCGCATTTATTTGCTGTACCGGGGTGCACGACAACACCTCTCACTTCCAGTTTCCCCGCTGCGAGGAGGTTTTTGACCCCCTCCTCCCGTTTGAGTACTTGTGGGATGCTGCTGCAGAGGGTCTCCTTGGGCAAACTTTTTGCAAGTGGTCAAGGGCACCACACCTAAAGCAACCACTTTTGGGTCTGGCTCCTTCCTGCACTCTTAGTTGGGCGCTTAGGGCTCTAGTTAGGGAGGCAGACTGGTGTTCCACGGAGCCAACCCCTTGGCAGGCTTGAACCAACTCAGCAATGCTACAGCTCTCCCTTTTAGGAAAGGCCTGCAAAGCTCTTTTACAGTCGGGGTTTGCATTCTCAAAAGCCAGTTGCCTATAAAGCATCTCTCTGGCTTCATCATGCTCAACCTGCCTGTTTAAAGCAGATTGCAGCCGATCTAGGAATTTTGAGTATGGTTCAGTAGAATCTTGTAATACCTTTGTGAATGACAGGTTGCTATCCCGATCTGTAGTGGGTAATTTCCTCATGGCTCTCAGGGCTTGTTTGGCTATTACTTCATATATTTCTCTGGGGTAATTGGACTGGGCATCTACCGTGCTGTAATTCCCCTCCCCGGTTAGTTGGTGTGTTGTTATGCCTGCTTGCGGGTTGTTAGCGTACACAGTGATGTTCTCCCAATAATCGGTTTACTAGATGCTGTACTGAATGTTAGTAAGAGCTACTTTCAGTAAGGTCTTCCAATCATGAGGTGTAAAAACATAGGTGGAACTCAGCATCTCCAAATATGCATAAGTATTGAGGACACACCAGTTTCCCTTACCAATTGCCTCAATTCCTTTGTCACCTCATATGGCAGAGGCTGGAATTGAGGGGGCTGACATTGGCGAAAAACGACTGGGCATGTATGTATAACCTGCAAGTCTCCCACCGGAGATGCCTCCTCCCAACACTGTTCCCACCTGTCAACCGATTTTTCCCCGCTTGCCCCTTCGCTCCTACGGCTGGAGTGGGGCGGGGCTGGGGCTGGAAGAGATGGGTCGACATCCAGCGCCCATGCCAGTACACGTGGTCACTGTTCATCCACAGCGAGAGGTGGCAAATAGGTTGGGTTCCCCCCCTCATCGTTGCAACGGGGCCCCCTACGCTGATTGCATGGACTGGGATCCCGTGTTAAAGGCTCCGTTCCCTCCCTGGGACCTGTGTTCCTGTGGCTACCGGCACCCAACCCGTAACTTAACTCACAGGGGTTTCCCTCCCCTCCCGGTAAACCCCGTGTGTTTGTGTATCTACGCGTGAGATTCGGGCTGTGACCAGCAGCGAGGGTGGGGGTTTGTGTGTTAGTGAGGGATGATTATACTGTTTGCTCTTGGGCTCTGTGTAAAGCAAACATAATTATTTGCCAGGTTGAAATGGCATTATTAGCTTGGGGGTCTCCTGCCTGAGCTTTCAGTCTCATGAGGTTTCCAGTTTTGTCCCATATTTCTAACTGTAGGGCTTCTACAAGCAGCAGCTCTGGCACGGCTCTTTTAATGAATTGTACAAGTTCTCTTAATTCAGTCCTTGTGGTTTGTACGTGATAAGGTCTTAGCAGGATAGCTAATGCTTCTGTGTCTCGTGATATCTCAGTAGAGAAAAAGGTTCCCATGTTTGTTTACCTTACCCTAGCTGCTGTAGGTCCAAGTGTGTGGAGGGTCCTTTGTTTAGCGGCGACTGAGTTTACTTTCGGTTTCCGGTTCGGCTGCTCTCTCGCAGCCTTTTTCTCCCCGCATTCCCGGCGGCATTAGAGTCCCTGTAGCAGCTCCTCCAGCAGCTGCTGGTGGTGGTAGGTCCCCCCGGCCTGGCGTCGCAGGTCCCGAGGCGGGTCGGTGGCGGCGTCCTCGGAGGCATGGGGGCTGCGTCCGATGATGGTGCGGTGGCGGTGGCGCGGCGTGAGGTTCTCTCACCGTCTGCAGCGCTGGTTCAGCGGCGCGGAGGTTGCATCCGGTGACTGCAGGCACAGACAGGTTGGCAGAAGGCGGCAGTGGTGGTGGGCTTTTGAAGAGTGGTTGCTGCGGGTCCCACATGGCTTTTAGCATGGTACGAGGTGCACAGCAGCAGCGGGCGAGTGTGGGCATGCAGCAAGCTGCACGGAGCAGTGGCAAGGTGGTGGAAAAGCGTACTGGCAGCGGGGATTGGCGTCCCCGCGGGCGAGATGGGATGTTTGGGCAGCGGCAGCTGCTGTCCTGGTTTTAGGCTTCTTCTTCTTCTTTTACTTCTTCTCTGTTCCTGTGCACTTTCCTTAATATTTTTCAAGCTCTCAGTACTAACCTGCATTTCTCAGAACCAACTGAGACAACGGTTTAAAGATGTCTGGGTTTTTTTCAGTGGAAACTCCCGTATTCTAGAATTAATACGTTTCCGGAGCTACCGAATCTTTCCCTGATGCAGGGAATTCTAGTCTACCTAATTTAGGTCCTAGGGTCCCACATTCGGGTTTGCCACCTGTTGGATCCTTTTATAATAAAGAAATGGAGCCTGCTCCCAGCGGAGGTGGTGGTCAAAGAGCAATTTATTCAAACCCGGTGCTCTTTTTACTCCTTAAAACCATGTGACCTTATAACCAATGAGAATTTAGATTCTGGCACATGTCCCCTGAGCTCCCTTGCCCTTGGTGCTTCCCCCACACCCCTGGACACCCCTCCTACAGGATGGGACCAGATGGGCAGCTCCTGAATTATCCTCGTGTTCCCTTTCCTATCAGCAAAGCTGAGGAGAACTGCCTCCAAGCTTCCTCCAAGCCTGCTTTTTAGTTCCAGCCAGGACAAGGTAATTTTTTCAATAGCCAGGAGAGGCAAGGCTAAGACTTTCAGGTTATTCTATGCCACCTCATGTGCTGGGGGGGCAGGGGGATGGAAAGCAGTGTAAGAGCCTGTAGTTTAATGATTTGGAACTCAGGGGAAATACCTGAGCAGGGGCTTCACATTTCTCGATACTTACTCTGCTCTTTAAATAAAAGTGCTACCACTACTTCTCAGTTGCATATCAAGGAACAAAATGTTCATCTGTTGGTTTTTCAATCTGCTTGTCTACACAGGATAGTACTGCAACATACTTCTTTAGAGATTTTTTTCCATAGTTCAAAAAACCAAGAAACAAAACGCCAAAAGACACAACACACCACCAAAAAACCCCACAACAAACCACCACCAAACCAAAACATGCTCCTTGACTGCAAGGAAAAGACCTCTGAGAACATCAAGTCCAACCTTTGACCTAACACCACCTTGTCAACTAGACCATGGTACTAAGTGCCACATCCAGTCTCTTAAATACCTCCAGGGATGGTGACTCCACCACCCTGTGCAGCCCATTCCAACGCCCAATCACCCTTTCTGTAAAAAACTTCTTCCTAATGTCTAACGTAGATCTCCCCTGGCGCAGCTTAAGACTATGCCTTCTTGTCCAGTTGATGGTTGCCTGGGAGAAGAGACCGATACCCACCCGACCACAACCTCCTTTCAGGTAGTTGTAGAGAGTGATGAGGTCTCCCCTCAGCCTCCTCCAGGCTGAACAACCCCAGCTCCCTCAGCTACTCCTGCTAGGACTTGTGTTCCAGACCCTTCACCAGCCTTGTTGCTCTTCTTTGGACACTCCCCAGCACCTCAGTGTCTTTCCTAAACTGAGGGACCCAGAACTGGACACAACACTCGAGCTGTGGCCTCATCAGTGCTGAGTACAGGGGCAGAATCCTTTCCCTGGTCCTGCTGGCCACGCTGTTCCTGATACAGGCCAGGATGCCACTGGCCTTCTTGGCCACCTGGGCACATGCTGGATCATGTTCACCTGCTGTCAGTCAGTACCCCCAGGTCCCTTTCTACCTGGCCCTGTCCAGCCATTCTGTCCCCAGTCTGTAGCGCTGCAGGAGGTTGTTGTGGCCAAAGTACAGGACCCGGCACTTGGCCTTCTTGTACCTCATACCGTTGAATTCAGCCCATCTCTCCAGCCTGTCCAGGTCTCTCTACAGAGCCCTCCTACCCTCCAGAAGATCGACACTCCCCCCCCAACTTGGTGTCACCTGCAAATTTGCTAATGGTGGACTCAATCCCTTCATTCAGATCATCAATAAAAGACATTAAAAAGTACTGGGCCCAACACTGATCCCTGGGGGACACCACTGGTGACCAGCCGCCAACTGGATGCAGTACCGTTGCCCACCACTCTCTGGGCCTGGCCCTCCAGGCAGTTCCTAACCCAGCACAGAGTGCCCCTGTCCAAACTGTGGGCTGCAGTTTTTCCAGGAGTGTGCTGTGGGATACGGTGTCAAAGGCTTTACTGAAGTCCAGGTAGACACATCTACAGCCTTCCCCTTATCCACCAGTTGGGTCACCTGGTCATAAAAGGAGATCGTGTTGGTCAGGCAGGACTTTCCCCTCCTAATTCTGTGCTGGCTGGGTCTGATCTCCCGGCCGTCCTGTAGGTACCGTGTGATCGCACTCAGGATGATCTGCTCCATAACCTTGCCAGGCACTGAGGTCAAGCTAACAAGCCTGGAGTGCCCCAAAACCTCCTTCCAGCCCTTTTTGTGGATGGACGTCACATTCGCCAACTTCCAGTCATCTGGGACCTCCTTGGTGAGGCAAGACTGTTGATAAATCATGGAAAGTAGCTTGGTAAACTCTTCCAACAGCTCCCTCATCACCCCAGGATGGATCCCTTCTGGTCCCATGGACTTGTGAGCATCTAAGTGGCTCAGTAGGTCACTAACTGCTTCCTCCTGGATAACAGGAGGACTTCTCAGCTCCCCGTTCCTGTCTACCAGCTCAGGAGGTCAGCTGTTCTGAGGGCAACCTGTCTTATTGTTGAAAACCGAGGCAAAGAAGGTGTTAAGTACCTCATCCTTTTCCTCATCTTTAGTAACTATATTCCCCTGCATATAATAAATAATGGATGTTTTCCTTGCTCCTCCTTCTGCTATAAATGTATTTATAGAAACACTTGTTATTATCCTTTACGGAAGTGGCCAGAGTAAGTTCAGATTTTGCTTTTGCCATTTTCATTTTCTTTCTACATGACTTAGCGACATCCTTAAACACTTTCTGAATTGCCTGCCCTTTTTTCCAAAGGTGATAAACTCTCTTTTTTATCTTGATGTGCTGGGGGCTGACCAGAGTACTTGGCTGTGTCAGGTTAATGCCGCAGGATCCTGGGCTGCCCGGGTGCTGGATGCACCCTTTAGCTGCAGAAGTCTTGCTGCTGGAGATCTGTAGGTGTAATGGATTTGGGGTGTTGATGAGGTGTTTTGGTGGCTGAGGTAGGGGTTTTTGTCAGTGTTGTCATGATACGGTGTGGTTTCTGCAGCACTTCTGAAGTCAGAAAAACTTTTGGTTTGGACACAAAGCCTCTCTCTAACTGTAGTCCATGGTTGATTTTTCTTCCTATCATTTACCAGGAAAAGGAAGATGGCCCTCAGAACTTGCTCACTACCTTTGGCATGCTGACTGATTGTTGCTTGAAAATCACCAAAGATGGCAAGTTATAGAAATTTGGCTTCATTGGCTACAAGTCTGGAGATGAAGCTCAAACAGCACTGTACCATTTCAACTGAAGTGTTGTAGAGACTTCCAGAGTCACAATGAGTTGATCCTTAAACACATCTTCATTTGATTCTTGAGAAAGTTTTTCATTGGAGTTGTTCAGGGATGAATAGCTGGGGGCCAAGGAAACCTGAAGTCCTGCAGCAAAAAAGTCTGATGTCAGGCCTTACTACTGGATTCAGCTGGCCTGTGTTCATGCACTGCCAGTGTTGGTTGGGACAGCAGTGTCAGATGGGGAGCTGTCATCTGAATTTTGGAACTTGAGCTTGTTTGTTTCATTCAACTTACTGTTCTGGACAGAGAATGATTCACGATGAATAGGATTATTTCTTTGTCTGTGCTGAAAGGAGCATAGCAAGCTGTTCCCTGTGTTGGGTGAACATGTAATTCTGTGCTTTTAGAGTGAATGTCTGAATGAAGTTGCCTATTCTCCTGGTTACATCCCCTCCATCCCATCAGGGTGTAAGAAAGGAGTGAGGTTTATCCAATTACAGAAACAGGCTGTTGAACATCTGTTTAATGACAAATCTGATTCTTTTCAGGTTTAGTTATGAGTTTTGTCACCTTTAACTTGTACATTTTTTTCTTTTTAATGTTGTTTTGTTCTTTAAAGTACTTTTTAAACATAAGTTGCAAAAAAGCAAGAGGAAGACTAAGATCTTGAGAAGCCTTGAGTCACTCTCAGTGCTCATGGTGAGTGTGAAATTAACTCCTCCTTAAGGGATTTTTATTTTTTTACATTGTTGAAAGTGATATCTTTGAATTCAAAGTCACTACTAGCTCTTCTGTGTCTGCCTTCACAGCTTGTCTGCTTGGTTTCAGTTTCAACAGCTGGAAGATGTAGCTATTCCAGGAGTTGGTGGTGGTTCTCCAGAACCAGTCTCAGGTGGCCACTTGGGCTTGGGTTCATGTGGACTCTTTGACAGAGGAGCTGGAGAAGGGAGGATCAGAGCCAGTGGTATATTATCTTGCTCTTGGTTCAGCTGAGTCTGAGAGGCTGATTGAAAATGGGAGTGAACCCTCTGAAGATGAGGAGGAAACTAAAGGTACCAGAAGGAGCTATCACTCTTTGCTGTAACATGGTGGTCCTTTATATGATAAAGAAAGATGTATGCTCTTCTGAAGTGGTAATCAAAGAGAGTTTATTTGAATTTGGCGCTTCCCTATATACCCGGATACCATGTGACCTTCTTAACCAATGGGGTTGTCTGTCCCTGCGCATGTCCCTTGATTTCTCTGCCCCTGGGACATACCCCCTACATCACCCCCTTCTTTACTATTTAAGAAGGTCACAAAAACAGTACAACAACAATAATGCAAACAATCAGAACAGTACATTGTAAACTACCAAAGCTTGCAATGACCCAGCACATTGCTTGCTTGGTCTCTTATACCTCTATGGTAAATCTTATAAAACTTTCTTGCACTCCTAAAGGGTAGTGCAACTTGGAGAAATAACTTTATTAACCTAAAGGCCTTATCTTAACTGTGCAAACTTATAATCTTTATTAATCTGAGGGTTTTAAATAACTGGGGAGTTGAACTTTATTTAAGAAACAGGCTAAGCTTAGCAAAACTAAATTCTCTTAAAGTGACCATGTGGCGGAGGTAGTGTTATTTTATGAGGTGTTTTTGTGTTTCATACATTTGTCCAGTCAAACAACTCTCTTATTCATTCACGTCTCATTCACTGATGGCTGTCATTCCATTCATCACACACACATTCACAGATTTTTTACAGACTGCTTTTTACCACACTGGTTGTCTCTTAATGTAAACCTGAAACATATCTAACTTCTGCGTTACTCTGGTTCTTGCTGCTGTGGTTGTGTACCTAAGTAGGGTCTTACACACCTTGAAGGAATCCACTTAAGCTCTTTTCCTGTAGCCACTCAAGCATAGCCTCGTCCCCAAGTGACGAGATCTAACAGTCCTGTCCACTGCCCTGAAATTAAATCTCTCCGTGACCAGTGGTTTGGGGGAGGCGAGATCCTGAGACTTGTGCTGGTTTTCGTACCTGCTTCTTTCAGCACTGTCACAATTTAAAAAATTTATAACATACGTGGCTTTCCACAGATGCTCTTGCGGGCTACACAGATTCCCCTCTTTTTTTTTGTTTATCTAACATGCGCTTCAGGGTGTGATGTGCCCTCTCAATAATTACTTGTCCAGTTAGTAAGTGTGGGATACCTGTGACGTGAAATTCTCCATTCTGACAGGAAATTTCTTACTTTTTCTGAGATAAAAGCTGGTTCATTATCAGTCTTGATCTGTTTTGGGGTACCAAGGGTAGCAAAACAACTGAACCAGTGCCTAATGACATCCTTGGCCTTTTCCCTGCATGTGCTGTGGAGGTTATGTATTGGGAATGTGTATCCATTTACATGTACATATTTAACGTGCCAAATTCGGAGATGCGTGTGATATCTGTTTGTCAAATCTCATTTGCCATTAACACTCTGGGGTTAACACCTTCCTGAGATGGCATGGGTATGATTTTCTGACAGTTTGAGTATGACATGATTATGTCTCGAGCCTGATTGAGTGTTATCTGGAATTGTCTCTTCAGAGAACGTGCGTTCTGATGGAAAAATGAGTGAGACAATTTCACTTGCTCTAAGACTCTAGGTATGGTGTTAAACGTACCTGCTCTGTCAGCCTCCCGGTTCCCTTCAGCTATTGGTCCTGGCATGTCAGTGCGTGACCTTGTGTGCATTATATAGAAATCAAACCTTCTATGATTCACAAGAAACAAAACAGAACGCATTTCAAACAACAGATGAGAGTTAACAATATCTTGAAGAAACGAACTCTCGAGAAGGGAGACTAACTTTACAGTATAAAAGGAATCTGTAACAATATTAATAGGTCGTTCAGAAAATTTCCCCAAGGCAATGGAATGGTAGCCAGTTCCAGAACCTGTACAGAACTCTGGTTCATGGTCTGTACCTCTCGTTCCCATTGTCCTGTGTCAGGATTTACCCAAGTCATTGCAGCTTTTCATGTTTTTCCAGATGCTTCTGTGAAAACCGTGAGGCTTTTCACTGGTTCATGTTTGCATCTGGTTGTGGCTTTTAAAGGTAAACTACCAATTTTTGCCCACATTCTGTGTTTAGGGAGATGGATTGAAATGTCACCGTTAAAACCTGCCAGGGCAGCCTGGAATTCTGCACCCTCAGCTGGTATCCAATCGAAGTTCTCTTTGCAGCTGGGGTGAAGATGGTGGCAGGACCTCTTCCGTCTAGTTCTTGTGATTGTCTTTTACCTTTAATGACAAGTTTGGGAAGCATCTCATTAGTAGTTCACACAGTTTTAGGTGGTGTGTGGGGCAGAAACAACCACTTAGAATTCACAGTGGGTCTTTGTCAATCCGATCCTACTGAAACAAAACTGCGAATGGCTGGTACCTGCTGGGAACAAGGGGCAGGCAGATTTGCAGTTCAGGATTTCTCCTTCTGCCTTGTCTGCTTTCTATTGCCTTGGCACAAATGTCTAACGCCTGTTTTGCCTCTGCTGTCAGAGACTTGTTAGACGTTAGATTGGAGTTCCCCTTTAGCAGCTCAAATAGAGGGTATAGCCCCTCTGGGGTTATGTCTAAAATAGACCTTAACCAGCTGATGGCTCCTAGAATTTTTTGCAACTCATGTAAAGTTAAATTGTCTTTTACCTCGAGCTGCAGTGGCTGTGGAGAGGTTTCTGGCTGCATGATTTCTCATCCAAGGTAAGTCCAGGGTTGTGATGGTTGGATCTTCTCTGGAGCAACCTGTAACCCTGCATCTTAGACAGCTTTGGTTAGAACAGTAAGAGTAAATGGCAGTTCATTTCCTGTGGCCGCGGTTATTAGTATGTCATCTACATGATGGTGCATGATAGCTGTTTGATTTCTCGTCGGGCTGTTTTGCATCCCCTGAGGAAGGACAACCCAGCAATAGCCTTGCATGGGTTGTGTATTGTTCAAGGCCATGATGGAAGGTAAACCTTGGCGTGTCCTCAGGGTATAGGGAGATGGTAAGGAAACAGTCCTTTAAATCAATTACCACTAGTGGTCAATTTGCTGGGAGTATAGCAGGTGAGGGAAGTCCAAGCTGCGATGCTTCCATAAGCTCTGTGACTGCATTTACTGCTCTTAACATTTGCAGTGTTCTCCACTTCTCACCTTTCTTGGGGGTGCAGAATACAGGGGTATTTTTGGGGCTGGTTGTTGACACATTGTGGCTTGCCTCAAGCTGCTTCCTCTCTTGCTTGTGAAAGCAGGTGGCAAAGAGGAGGATAGCGAACAGCACGGCAGCAAGCAACACGATGTTCATGGCGTGGCTTTTGCCTCGCTCACGGCACCCCTGGTATAACTCAGCCCATTCCCTGCTGTTTAGGTACTTGTGGGATGTTGCTGCTAAGGGTCTCCAAAGACAATCCCTTTGAGAGTGGTCAGGGTCACCACATCTAACACAACTAGCTCTGTGTCCAACCTCTTGCTACAACTTGCAAGAGGGGCAGATTGGTGCTCCACAGAGCTAACTCTTTCATAGGGTCGAACCAGCTCAGCAATGCTGTAGCTCTCCCCTTCAGGAAGGGCCTGTAAAGCTCTTTCACAGCCTGTGTTTGCCTTTTTAAAAACCAATTGCCTATACAGTATCTCTCTGGTGATGCCTTAAGCCCCTAATGGTTTTTATTTTTCTAAGCCTTGTAAGTTTTATAAGTAGATTTTAAAAGCAGCAACCCTCCCTCCCTTGTCCCTTGTCCCTTTCCCTTTCCCTCTAGCACCCTTAGTTTACACATTCCTTAACCCTCTTACCCCATTCTATGCTCCCTATATCACTCCTACCCCTGACTACAGCAGAAATGTTTAGTCTTTTGTCAAGGCAAGGCCTAGATTTTTGGCAGAACAGCACATCAGGGCCTAAACCACAGAACACGGTCAAAAACTGGGTGACAATGTACCCTTTGTGCTCTGATGATGGTGAAGATGGGATGAACAGAGGGTCCCAAAATACACCCCAGACCCATTTTCAGGGGGTGGACCCGGGGCGGACCAGAGTAAAGGCCACAGGGTGGACACATTTGGGATTGGATGGATGGTATTAGAAAATGTAACGTATCAGGCACAGCCGACTCGCGTCTTATAACATCTTTAGCCTTGGCAAAAGAAACCCTTTCTTATCTCACCCCTAATGAACTGCTCCGGGAGATTTTTTCAGCACCATAAATCCCATGGCAACACTGGTTTTATTGTACTCAACTTGCTTGTTTAAAGTAGATTGCAGTTGATCAAAACATTGTGAATTTGGTTCAGTACAGCCTTGTAACACTTTTGTAGGGGACAGGTTGCTATCTTGGTCTGTAGTGGGAAGGTTTTTCATGGCTTTCAAGGCCTGTTTGGCTATTACTCTGTACATTTCCTGGGGAAAGACTGATTTGGCATCTACCATGCTGTAATTTCCCTCTCTGGTTAATTGGTTTGTTGTTATGCCTGCTTGGGTGTTAGTTGCATACTTAGCACAATTTTCCCGAAAGTCAGCTAACCAGACTATATATTGAGTGTTATTAAGAACTAATTTCATTAGATTCTTCCAGTCATGTGGGGTGAAAAAATAGATGGAACTCAATGTCTCCAAATACTTGAAAGTATTGGTTAAGGACATGCCAGCACCTCTTACCGACTGCCTCTATTTCTCCGTAGCCTCACATGACAGAGGCTGAAATTGAGGGGGCTGACGTTGGCTAGTATCGATTGAGCATACCTGAATATCCTTCAAGCCTCCCACTCGAAATGCCTCATACTGACATTGCTCCCACTCGTTAGTTGACCTTCCTCTGTTTGCCTCCTTGCTCCCTCCCGCTGGAACCATCCGTGGTCCCTCCTCCTCATCCCCCTTTGCCTCCCCCCCTGGGGTTCCAGTGAGCCCGGTTCCCTGTGGGGGGGGTGGTGCTGGGTGGCGGAGGCGGTGTGGGGGAGGGGCTTTCTTCCCCCTCATGTCTACAGGAGGGGCAGGGCAGCGTTGGGGTCGGAAGAGACAGATCGGCTTCCGGTCCATTTGGTGGGCAGGATGGCTGCGCCCAGTCCGAGACACAGCCCAGTCGCTGTTCATTCTCAGCGTGGGGGGGCAGAGGGGCTGGGTTACCCCCCTCATCACTGTAACAGAACTCTGTGCACTGATCCCATGGTTTGGGATCCCGCATTTCAGGCTCTGTTCTCTCCCAGCGACCTGTGTTCCCGTGGCTTTTGGCTCCTGACCCTCAACTTAACTCACGAACAGCTCTCTCAGTACATCTCGTATATTTCTGTTACTATGCCTAGGGGTTGTGCTGCTGCTAGCAGTGTGAGCGGGGGGGGGGGGGGGGGGGGGGGGAAGGGGGGGAAGGGGGGGAAGGGGGAGGGTTGGGGTGAGATGTGGGTTAATTGTTTCGTTTGCTCGTGTGCTTTGTGGAGGGCTGACATTATCCCTGTATAAACTGGTACTATGTTGCAAGTTCTGCAGTTGCCTGCCTCGGTCCTTTGGTTTAGAATGTGTCCCGGTGTTTCCCATGTGTTTAAATGTAACACTTCTGTTAGTGGGAGTGTGGGGTGTGTAGACCTAACAAATCTTATTAATTCTGGTAACTCTGCCTTTGTAGTTTGAATGTGGTAAGATTTTAGCAGTAAAGTTAATGTTTCAATGTCTCGTGAGGTTTCCATGGAGACAAAGCCTCCCATGTTTACCTTAGTCTCGGTGCTGTAGACCCACGTGGCTGGGAGTTCTTTCTTTGGCTGCTGAGTTTACTTTCAGTTTCTGGGTCTGCTGGTTCTCTGTGGCTTTTTTCCTCTCGGTGTCTCCGTCTGTGTCCGGTGGGGCTCTCCGTTGGCTCCGTTGGCTTGGGGGCGGTGGTGGATGACGGCGGTGCAGGCTGCAGCGCGGCTCCAGCAGCTGCAAGCAGTGGGAAAGCGGTGGGAGGTTCCTTCATGGTCTGCGCTGCTCCTGGTGGGTTTCTCCTCGGCGTGGAGGTGTTGCGTTGTCGTTACAGACAGGCACGGGTCGGCAGAAGGCGGCTCCGGGGCTCCCCCGGTCTGCTGGGCAGTGCGGGGGTTCCGGCACTGCGGTGGGAGGTCGTGGTGTGGCGGTGCGGGCAATGTTTAGGCGGCACTGGGTTTCGTTCTGCGGCAGTCCCGGTGTGTCCGGCATGGGGTCCCTGCGGTGGCAGGTGTGTGGGGGGAGGGGCGGCCAGCGGCACAAGCATGGCTTAACTGTTTCCCCGCCATTGCAGACTGCGGCAGGCGCGGGGGGAAGGGCAGCGGGGTGGTACACAGTGTCCTAGCGCGGCTCTGGCAGCGGCGGCGGCAGCAGCGGCGCACATTTGGCTCGGATTCAGCAGGTCCCGCGCAGTTTGGAACGTGGCGCGGGGGGCCGGCAGGGGCGGTGGGCGGACGTGGGCGGGGGCTGCAGGCTGCGTGGAGTTGCAGTGCTTTCCGCTGGGCGGAAAGCCGGTGTGGGGTTCGCGGGGGTCTCGCGGTGGTCCGGGGAGTGTTTCGGGCAGCAGCGACACCGCTTTTGCACACACAGCTTAGCCGTGGCAGGCGGTGGGGCTCCCTGCAGGGTTCGGCGTGCTCCGCTGCTTGAGTTTTTCGAGCCACAGGGGCTTGCAGCCTCCCAGGGAGCAACCTCGGCCATGGTATTAGCTGGTATCGCCGCTTTCTCAGCTCACTCACCACTCTGAGAAATGTTGGCCCTACTCCACTCTCTCCAGGTGCCCTGATGTCGGCTTTTTCTTTTCTTCTTTCTTCTTTTTTCCTGTGCACTTTCCCTAATATTTTTGAGCTCACTATTTTAATTCCCGTTTCTCATATGCTACTGAGACAACGGATTTACAGACGTCTTGTGTTTTTTTTTTTTTCAGTTAAAAGCCCAAATTATCGATTATCCAAATAATCGATACGATAACCAGGGTTTACCGAGTTTTCTGCCTGATTCAGGATATACTAAACTATCCTAATATAGGTTCTAAATCCCATGTTCGGGTGCACCATGTGTAACATGCTGGTCATTTGTATGATAAAGAAAGATGTATGCTCTTCCGAGGTGGTAATCAAAGAGAGTTTATTTGAATTCGGTGCTTCCCTATATACCCAGATACCATGTGACCTTCTTAACCAATGGGGTTGTCTGTCCCTGCGCATGTCCCTTGATTTCTCTGCCCCTGGGACACGCCCTCTACACTTTGCTTGTCTTTGTCTTGGTGACTGTGAGAGCAGATGTGCTGGTAGGACCGAGCTGGGAGTCCTACCTCAAGATGGAAACAGTGTAATTTGGAAGGTGGATTCTCAAGCGTGAGACTGATTCTGTATTCTGTTAGCTTGTGTCTGAAACACGTTTTCATGGTTTAGGAATGACACTCCCCAGTTTAGTGTGCCACCCCCCCCCGAAATATTCCCAAACCCAACACCACTCTCTTGCTCCCCCCGGTTCCCCTCCCCCTTCCAGCTACAGGGGTGGAGTTGAGAACTAGAGGCACAAAAAGGTGAAAGTTACAGGTTGCTGCAAGAACAATTTTACTGCAAACAACGAGATAAGAAAATGAACAATAACAGCAAGAATACTAATAAAGAAAGTGTTCAGAGAGGGCGGTTTACATGCAAAATGCTCAGCAAGCCTGGGACAATAAAAGAGTGGTGGAAGGACCCTATGCCAGACCACTGCAGCCACCATGCTTGCTCCCGACCAGAAACCACACCCCTTCTTCTTGGAATTGAGAGAAAATCTCTTTCCCCCACTCCTGAAAATGACATGAATGTTATTGAATAACACAGTGTCTTGGCCACATGCCTTCCCACTGATCTGGGCCAGAACTAGAGCAGCTGCTCATGGCCTAACCCTTATTCTATACCATCAAAGTCATGCCCAGATCCTATACCTTCCCACTATATAAATATACATTTATATATATGTACACAAGCAGAGGTATCATTTCCATAGTCAGTGGTCACCCCTCCAAGATGTCTGTTGAGTTCATTTAGTCCATGGCTGTGTCTTCTACCCCTCCTAGATCTCTTCCAGTGCAGGATAGTTGGTATGCTGTCAACTGTCGCGACGGGAAACTCCGGACACCTTAATGTAAGAATCCAGGGACTTCGTTTATTGAAAATTGACAGTAGCTTAATATACACTCTATAATGGGCTCATGAATATTACAAGATTAGGCTCCTTATTGGTACACAGTTAGGTGGTGATATCATCTCAATTGCCTTTCATTGTTTACACAGGTGGCTCGTTAAGGGTCTTTGTTTTGTTAATGCCAAGCTCCTGTTTTTCAGCCCAATTTAGAATGCCCAAGGACATTGCTGCTTTCTCATGGCCCTGCTATCTCAGAGTTCTCACGGGCCTAGTCAGACTTTAGCAGCTCATACATGGCCTTAGCCATGCTCATATGTCCTCGCGTTTCTAACCAAATCCTCTACAATTTCCCCCGTTTTTATTTTGGGCCAACAATGCTTTCCTTGTCGTAGCATTTATACGCCTGGTAATACAAGAAAAGGCAACACGAGTTATTACTAAGATTACAATAACTGTCAATACCCATCGGAGGCCTTCCTTAATACAACTTAGAGCCCATTCAGACATAGAACCAAAGACAGATTGAAGCCATGAATCTATAGGACTAGTTGCTACTGTCACTTTCTTTGTGTGATCTGTTAACCATTGCAGTTGTTTATGTATGGAGTTACTATGATCTGAAAGATTAAAACAGCACATACCATCAAAGTCCTTACAGCCATGGCCTTGTGCCAGCAACAGAAAATCAATAGCAGCTCGATTTTGTAGGACAGCATGACGTAAACTACTAACGTCTTGTGCAAGTTCTGCTATTACTCGGGTGGTGACATTTGATTGTTTGACAGCCCAACATGCAAGTTTGCGAACAGATGTTAATGCTTGTGCTGTGCCTACACCTGGGACAATAGATCCAAAGACAGTAGCTGTCTTACCCCATAGCTCTACCTTGTCATCACAATCTGAGGAAAGTTGGCTTAGGCTCCTCTTTTGTCTGCGTGATGAAGTTAGATTAACAAGTTGTAAAAAGGATGGGGATAACAGCGTGAGTGACCCTAAATAGCAGGGTCCTCCGAAGGCACGCACAGGAATGCCATGCCAAGCTCTGTCACCACAAATAAGAAATACACCTGGTGGTAAGGCACGGGCAGTGTTGTTAACCCAAATACCTGGCGAGGAAGGTTTGACTTCAGCTCCATACGCTCCAAGGCTTTGGTTGTTAGTACTGTTAGTGCCACAATAGTCTCCTACATTTTTATAGTTAAACCCTGGGGTACGTGAAGTGACATTGGTCCATCTAGACAAATCATGGCTTTGTTGTGCACTTAACCTAGAATGAAATGTTCCCAGCATAAAACAAGTTTGAGTCCCATTATCACTTGTATTACGTACAGACAGTGATCCCATTAAGTCTAACTCCTGGGGACTCTGGGGTAAAGAGGTATTGAGAGCTTTTATAATGCACGCAGATGTATTAGAGATAACTGTTTCACTCTCACACGACGATGAAACCCAACCAGTAAACACTAAGTTCAACCTATACACGGAACTAAAAGGCATACCAAATAAACAAGTGCGAAAAGGATCTGAGGCAGATGCTAAAGACAAACAAAAGGATGATTGTCCTGTTTGATTTGCCCAGGTGACCCACATGTTTTTTCGAGGGTCAATGGTGGGAAGAGCCTCAACATTGGCAATCATACCTCTGAAAAGAAGAAAACTTATTACACAGCTGTACAATGAAATAAACAGAGATCTTAACATTTTTGCTATCCCAATACATAAAAACAGTAAATCAAGTCTGGGCACGTTAAGTCTTGCAGTTCCTCTGTGTACAGTTACTCAGCTAATTCAGATGCTGCTCCAGTGTCTCCCTCATCAGCAGGTGCAGGGGAATCAGGTGTTGAAGAGGCTGGAGGTGGTGGTCCGAGGTTAGGTGGGGCTGCAGGCACCGCAGGTGTCTCTCCTCTCCGTCCTTCAGGACTCTCAACCGCTGGCTTGACCCAACGACTGGGAACCCACAGGGTACCTGTAGAAGTAGACACACAGAAGTAGCCTCGCCCTATAAAGATGACTTCTGCTGGACCTTCCCACATCCCGGTTTTAGGATTCCGATAATGAACCCTCATGGGTGGTCCTTTTGACACCTGCTCTTTCTGATTATGTTTGACGATAGGAGGCACTGAATCATCCCCGAAAATACACAGATGATTAAGGACAAAAAGAGTTTTGCTGACTCTTTCTCGGGCATCTCTGATGTCTCTGTATTTCTCAAGGTAGCTTTTGATTGCTCCATTCATTCGCTCTACTATAGCTTGTCCAGTAGGTGAATGAGCTATGCCCGTAACATGCTTTATGTCCCACTGCTGCAAGAATTGTCCCAGAATCTTGCTCACATAAGCAGGCCCATTATCTGTTTTCAGCGTTTTAGGGACACCCATGACAGCAAAGCAATCTGTCAGATGACGCTTCACATCTTGGACTTTCTCTCCTGGTTGCAGTGTAGCCCATACAAAGTGACTGTAGGTGTCAATTGACACATGCATGTATTTCAGTCGACCAAAAGCAGGAACATGTGTGACATCCATTTGCCACAACTCATTAGCTTTTAGTCCTTTGGGATTAACTCCCACTCCGAGGCCTACTCCTTTATTTTGCCAACTGCAAATAGGGCATGCTTTCACTATCGCTCTGGCATCTTCGATTGACAGTCCATATGAGTGACTGAGACCTTTTGCATTTTGGTGATACACAGCATGAGCCTCACGTGCTCTCAGGAAAGGAGATATAGGTGCTTCTGTTACTGTTGACACTAGACGATCTGCTCTAGCATTTCCTTCTCCCAGTCCTATATTCCATTGATGACTTCTGATGTGTAACACAGCGTATCTGGCTGACCGGCAAGCAATAGCTTTGTGAAGTTGCTGTAGTAGTTGCATGAGTCTGGCATTCTTAACTTCTCTAATGCTAGCATCTTCAATTCGATTAGCCACTCCTGCAACATACATCGAGTCTGTAACCACATTAAGTGCTTGACCTAGCCAGTGAGACAATGCCCACACAACAGCTGCGAGCTCTAATGTTTGTAAAGAGTCCTTTAATTGAGCATCTAGGAAGTGTTGATGCCATCGCCCTTCGTGCCTCCAGGTGGCTACGGCACGCTGCGATCTTTTTCCAGCGTCAGTGAATACGGTGACTGCATTCTGAAGCGGTGTCGCAGATCGCTTTGGAATTTGCAGCCACGCCTGGTTAGCCATCCAGGCTAGCGTCGGTGACTGCAAAGGACGGATGTTGATGATGGCATCTGACACAAGTAATGCTCCTTGCAGCTCGGGAGAATGGACTAAATACCAGTCCAAGTCCTCCTGTCTTATTGGCACTTGTATCTCATGTGGTTCTGACCCGGTCGCTTGCACAATCCGGCTTCTGCCTTTTATGATGAGCTCTGATAAAGTCCGAATCTTTTCCTGGACTGTTCTGCATGGTTGCAAGGATGTTGTCAGCCATTCTAATACAATTTGTTGCTCTTTAGCTGATGTTGCAAACCGCTTTTGTTTGTCCCCCGTTTTTATTTTTTGCTGCGTGAGGGCTCCCATAAAATGCTTTTCTCCTGCCAAGATTGTAAGATTGACAGGTACACCCTCTATCCGTCGATGTGTGACATGATCAGCAATACTGGCCGCAATCTGATGTAAGAGGTTTCGCTGTTCCGGGGTGACAATCACTGCTGTTGAAGGGTCTGTACCCTTTAATAACGGTCTGAGGGGTTCTAGCCACTCATTAGGTATTCCCACTACTGGACGCAGCCACTGTAAGTCTCCTAAGAGTCTCTGAGCATCATGCAAGGTGGCAATCTCTATATTGATGGACAATTTCTGAGGTCGAATGACAGAGTCCGTGATCTGCCACCCTAAATAATGCCAGGGACTGGATTCTTGAATTTTTTCAGTGGCTATGACTAAGCCTTGCTGCTGCAACTGATTAACCAGCTGCTGTTTTTGATCCTTTGTAAACTTAGTCGGCTGGGCAAACAACAAATCATCCATGTAATGGTAAATAACTGTCGAGGGCCATGATTTTCTGATTGGCTGTAGTGCAGCATCCACGTAGAGCTGACAGAGCGTGGGAGAATTCTTCATTCCCTGAGGCAACACTGTCCACTCATAGCGTTGCGCTGGTCCTTCTTTGTTTATAGCAGGAACAGTGAATGCAAAACGCTTACAGTCCTGCTCATGTAATGCAATAGTGAAGAAGCAGTCCTTAAGATCGATTATCAGCAGGAACCAATTTTGTGGGATCATAGCTGGATTTGGCAGTCCTGGTTGTAATGCCCCCATCGCATGCATCTGGGCATTTACTGCACGTAAATCATGTAACAACCTGTACTTCCCAGATTTCTTCCTGATCACAAAAATAGGGGTATTCCACGGGCTAGTTGACAAACGCAAGTGTCCTTGTTGTAACTGCTCTGACACCAATGCATGTGCTTGTAAAAGACTTTCCCTTTTTAAGGGCCATTGCTCTACCCACACTGGTGTTTCTGACTTCCACTGGAGCGGGATCGGGAAAGTCCAGACAATGGCCGTCATGCTAAAGGGGATCCTGGTTCGTTGGTCAGAACCATCCCCATCTGAGCGAGAATGTCTCTCCCTATTAAAGCTTGTACTCCATCAGGTAGGGGAAGAACAGACACTGCACAGTTCACAGTCATTGTATCCAGCGTGATAGATATCGGAGGGGACCTTTTTGCCAGAGTCAGACCACCCACTCCTGCAACTGATGCTCCTGAATTCACCAAGGGCCACGATGTTGGCCACTCACGAGCTGCAACGATGCTGAGGTCAGCTCCCGAGTCCAAAAGAGCAATTAAATGTACAGTTTGAGAATTCCATTGGAGTTGAACAGCTTTTTGTGGTCGTCTGGTCAAATCTATTGTTAGCAGAGCTGATGCACCAGTAGATCCGAAGCCCTGATCTCCTCGTTCGGGCTTATCTGATGGTCCAGAAGCGATCTGAGGGAGCGGTATCAGTTGTGCGATACGAGATTTGGCTGGTATATGCAAGGGTGGAAACAGAGTATTAACCATGACTGATATTTCTCCAGTGTAATCGGCATCAATCAGTCCCACTAAAACAGTTAATCCAGCCATCGTGGACGAGGATCGACCTATTAACAACGCTCCCACTGGTTTGCCGTCAATTAATACTGGTCCGCGTACTCCTGTCGGTATTCTCTGAGGACGCTGGTCTATTAGGGTGCAGTCTATTGCGGTTGCCAGGTCCAGGCCGAGGCTCCCTCTGGTTGCGGGATGCAGTGTGAGGTCTGAGCCGGGAAGCTGTGAGTGGTTGGAGCCGTCACTTGTGTCTTGGCGCGAGACCCCTTCGCGCTGACTTTCCCGTTTCCCGACCCACGCCAGCACATAGCAGGAACATGCGTGTTTTGCTGGCAGCGAGAACACCACACCGGACCGGACTGGCACTCTCTTCGCAAGTGTCCGTACTCTCCACACCGAAAACAGCGTCTTTTTGCTGGTCTGCTTCGCTGCATGGCTCCGGTCGGAGCATGTAAGGGCGCAAGTGCAGCTAAAACCTGAGAGCTAGTAGCCTTCGCCTGCTCCTTTAAGCTATCACCTAGCTCCTTAACTGCGTTCACTAACATAGCATTAGGCCCCTGGGGTATTTGCGCCATTCGCTCTAATAGCTCCTCAATTGACCAATTACCCGGGAGAGTGATAATGACACTGCGAGTTGTAGAATTACAGTTCTGCAGCGCACACTGCTTTAACAAAGCTCCTTGCATATATTCAGGAACCCCTGCTGATTGAATGGCATTAGCAACTCTGTCTACAAAAGATCCAAAAGGCTCATCTCTTCCCTGCTTGATCCCCATATACGACGGAACTCCTCCTGGAGCTTTGATTTGATCTAGAGCGAGACGGGCTAGGCGCATAGACTCCCTGATCTTATCTGGCCCTATTAATGCCTGCGCTTCTATTCTGGTGTACTGTCCGAAGCCCATTAATTCATCTAACGTAACCCCGTGCAAAGGGTCAGCTGCCGGTCTCTGGACCGCTACGGCCTCCTGGCAAAATGCTTGCCAGTGCGCATTATGCAGCATTTGCTGGTGTTGTGAAAGAACTAACTTTATGATGCCTTTAATATCTGCCGGTAAAAGTAAGTTGCTACCCCAGATATAATTTAACATTTGTCGGGTAGGCTCACCCTGGATTCCACTCTCATTAACGGTAGCACGCAATTGCGACAACAGTTTCCAATCAAGGGCAGTGATATTCGCTACCATTCCACCCCCTTGTGCCGGAGCATAAACTACCGGAAAGGCATTAGTTAAAGTTTCTGCCGCTTCTTTATCTCCCGCTTGCAAAGCGTCTGCGGCAATGCCTTGCCAGAGCTTTCGCCGCTCTGCCGCGACAGTGTTTGATGTATCGGGTGAGGGGGGTGACGCAGCCTCGGTAGACGAGATCTGCTGGGACTCAGGGGACGGGCTAGGGAACTCTAGGGAAGGGGCAGTGGGAGTAATAGGAGTTTGCCTTGAGGATTCAGGCGGGATATGTACAACATTAGTCGAGGGAGGCAGCGGGCATGAAGACTCAGCTCCGAAAGGACTGCTGATGTCTCCCAGACGCTGCGCAGCGGCTCGAGCAGCCTGCTGCTCGGCTTTATGTTGTTGCAAAGCATTAGAAACAGCTTGCCACTGCTTGCCTAACTTTTTAGCCACTTTATCATCATTCAATAAATCCTCCCACAACTTATCCCCGTACCGTTTCCATTCACGCTCATCAAAAACCGTATTGGGGTCCACAAAACACCCTTTCGCAAACCCCACCTTAAGCAATTCCGGTAAATCCCTTTTTAAATCTAACCCTTTAACTCCTCGCTTTTCTAAAAAGCATTGGAGCAATGATAAGGCCGCCTGTCTCTCCATTACTTAAAAAACGTGTTACCACGCTTCGTGCAGCCCTTTCCACGAGACTCCTTGCGGCTTTGTCGGCGGGCGTCCTTCTTCAGGAATCGTCCCGGGCGCTGGGTCCAACTAAATAGTTGCCGGAAGCGCGGAACTAAACTCTTTCGCCGTCCAAAATCCTCAAAAGGGAGGCGTTCGGCAGCGGCAGGTTTGAGCTCTTTTCGCTACGTGGGACGCGGAACTAAACTCCTTCGCCGTCCAAAATCCTCGAAAGAGAGGCGTTCGGCAGCGGCAGGTTTGAGCTCTTTTCGTCCAACCCTTTCGCCTACTTGTGCTGCACAGCAAGACCGACCGAAACACTACGTCCGACCGTGGCTGCGAGAACCCGACTTGGCTCTCGGGAGTCCGACTTGACTCCTAACCCAGGAAATCCGACTTGATTCCCTAGGGACCCCCCTTGGTCCCCTGTACTCGGGCGCCAAAAATTTGTCGCGACGGGAAACTCCGGACACCTTAATGTAAGAATCCAGGGACTTCGTTTATTGAAAATTGACAGTAGCTTAATATACACTCTATAATGGGCTCATGAATATTACAAGATTAGGCTCCTTATTGGTACACAGTTAGGTGGTGATATCATCTCAATTGCCTTTCATTGTTTACACAGGTGGCTCGTTAAGGGTCTTTGTTTTGTTAATGCCAAGCTCCTGTTTTTCAGCCCAATTTAGAATGCCCAAGGACATTGCTGCTTTCTCATGGCCCTGCTATCTCAGAGTTCTCACGGGCCTAGTCAGACTTTAGCAGCTCATACATGGCCTTAGCCATGCTCATATGTCCTCGCGTTTCTAACCAAATCCTCTACAGTCAACTGGTTGCAAGCTGCATCAGGAGCTTACAACTGGTGTATCTGCAGCAGTCCATCTTCATCGTCCATGGTAGTCATGGCACGCAGTGACAGTGTCATTCAGCAACTGATACTATACAATTCAACATTACAGACTGTGCTCAGCCAAAAATCATATCCCCTTGAGGTACACATCATGTTTCCCTGTCCCTCTGCATGACCCACTAAGTGCATCCACTAGGTGCAAAAACAATCAGTCCCATGGATGGGTTTGCTTTTGCTTGCGGCAGGACTGATCCAAACTTTCTTCTCTAATGCATTTCTCATATGCATCACAGGGATTTTATCCCCTTCTACAGTATGTAGAGATTCTGATTGTGTGGGAGCAACCCCTGGACATGTTTAAATTTTGGTACTGTATCCAAATTTCGGAGGTGGGTTCCTGAAAGAGGATGACAGTGCCTTCCTTCCCTGGGGAAGGAAAATATCCAGCCCTAGTGTTGGTGGGGCAGATGATGGGCTGCCCAGGGGAGGTGAAGGCCAGCAACAGTTTTCTGCAGTGCTTCCGTGTCGCCCCAGTGCACCTAGTGCCCTCCTCAGTGCTCCCCAGTCTTCTCAGTGCTCCCAGGGCCACACCACTTCCCAGCACCTACCTTCTAGTGGTCCCCAGTCTTCCCAGTGCCCTCTCCCAGTGTTCCCTCACCGATCCTCGATTCCCCCTCCAGTGTTCCCCTGTCTCTCCACTCAGATGGTGGCACCTTCTTGGGCAGTGACATCCCAGCAGGCTTCAATGACTCTGTGGGTGGTTGTCATGTGAAAGGGGAGGGGGTTTACCTTACCCTTAGAGAGGGGAGATTTTCTCAACCCTCAGTGATTTATTTGTCTGTCAGTGTCCGACCAGTCTGTTGGCATCTTGTAAGGGGAGACCCTTCACTGAACAGATTCACAAGACTGGAGGGTGATTCAACTGCCCTTTTTTGGGGGGGGGGGGGTTAAGCCAACAGCATGGAGACCCCTCAGCTGGCCTTCCCAACATGTTATCTGCTGCTGGCAACTGCCAGCATCTGTAAAGGCTCACTCTAAGAGTTTAGGGAATAACACTCTTTACTAAAATAAATTGTGACAGGTTAATAAGGTTTGAGGATCATCTGACTGCAAAAATGTGTTTAAAGCAACCTACTGTACTACAAAGCAAGCACAAACAAAAACTCTAGTCATAAAAGCAGCATTTAGTGTGCATAGAGTATGTTTCTTACCCAATAGGTGTCCCTATAGGGGAGAAGACAGGTTCAGCCTGTTGACTGATCCCAGCAGTTTTGTTGGAGTCTTCCTCAATTTTTCCCCTATTCCCAACTTACTTTTTTTTGGATTTCTGATTGGTGTAAAGTTCTCCTGCCACGCCTAATGGGGGTGGTGGGGTGGTGGATGTGGCTTGGCATTTGAAGAGAGGGTTTGACATGATCTTTGACTCAGCAGCAGAACACTTCAATCCATCTCCTTTGGTTGATAGGTACCGCACAGTCTCCTTAACAAAGTACCACAATGTCCCTCTTTCTGCCAGGATTTGAATGGAGTGGGCTGCATAGTCTCTGTTCCATCCTGCTGAGCAGATGCTTATCATTGTATGGGGAGCATTCCATCCAGGGATTTTACTCTAGAATTCTTAGTCTTCCCTAAGTTTTAACCCTAGTGGTGGATTAAAACCAGTTCATCCCACAGTGGTGGCATCTCCACAGGCACCTTTCTCTCTCAATTCCCTATCACCTGTGCCAGAAAATGCACTCTGGAGATCTCCCAGGTGTCTGAATTCTCCTCCTGGCAGGTAGCAGGGGGGTACATGTGCCCCATGAAGATCAAGGCTTGTGAAGGAACCTCACCTACTGTTCCTCCTGTAGAGGAGGTCTCTAGCAGGTACCTACTAAGATGGTGCCCACCTTGGCCTATCTGCTGCTCAGTCCCACCCTGAGCAGAAGGTAAGCCACCTCCTCATCTTCCTGAAGAGCCCGTGTCCCCCACACACAGCTCCCCAACCGCCATGGTGCCAGCACGGTCCTAACCATTAGATGGCTCCATCACCAGGCCCAGGCCACTCAGTCCAGGTGGGAACATCCCTGGCAGTATTTATTTTGTATCCATGGGTGGACCTCAGCAGGTGAGCAGCCTTCCAGACCTGTCACTACCAGCCATGGCTGCAGCCACCACTCCAGCCCTTGCTCCTTGGCCGCTGGACGAGTACCTGGAGCTGAGGTGGGAGAGAGAGGTGTCTGGTCATACGGGCAGGGAGAAGGCACAGAATTCCTGTGGGATTGGCTAAGGCACCAGGGATGGAATCACCTCAAGGTGTCCATGGAGTGGGAGATGCCCCTGGTGATTTCCCAGCCTATGAGAAGGTCCTATGGTGCAGCTGGGGCAAAGTCAGGTTGGGCTGAGACCTTGGGTGTCCCCTATATGTGTCCTGTACGGGTGCCCCTGGTCAGGACAAGGTGTCGTGGGGTAGAACTCTACCAAGGAAGGGCTCTCAGGGTTTGGGAAGCAGGCAGCCAGCCGTCAGAGTCCCTCTGACTCCAGCCAGGACTTTTCTGTCCTACAGGGGAAGCCAATGTTGGGTGTCCAAGTGGGCATCAGGGGGTTCCAGCCCAAAGGTAGCCTCCAAACCCACTTCTGTCCCCCAGGGCTGCCTCAGAGGAGGGATGGGGGGAACTCTATCCCTTTGGAGTTACCTGCAGAGCTGCTTCTGTTGCTCCTGCCGCCGCCGCTTGTTCTCAGCCAAAAACGTGAAGATGTTCCTCCGTGTCTGATGTGGCTCCAGCGCATGGAGCACCTGGATGGCTCGTGGGGAAAGGTGCCTGCAACAACAAGAAATCATTCTCCCAGAGCTGCCATCTGCCTCTCCCCTCATCCCAACCTGTGCCCACCCAGTCCCACATCCACCCATCTGGTCCTGCATTCACCCACCTGGTCCCAGGTTGGAATCTCTCCACCATCTCGTCCACAGGGAGGGGGGTTCCAGCCCTCCCCCATGTCACAGTGACCCCCTTTCTCTGGGGCTGGAGTGAAGGATGGGGAGCCCAAGGACCTCCAGGGCCAGATACCTGCCAAGGAGGGGACGCTTTCAATAAACGAGAGGTGACACTTCCTAGTATCCCTGGAAAGGTGAGAGCCGGGAGACTCCGCACCACACCATGGCTGGTAGCTGATGGTGCTTCCCAGAGCTCTCCCTTGGGGAATGAGTGGGCAAACTCTGCTCTGTGGTTGGGTGACCCCCAACTTTCCCCCAAGGAATCCCATCTCCTTCAATCCTAAGAATCCCCCCAAAGCCCCAGGATACTCATAATCCCCAGGGCATACCAAACCCTCTCAGAGACTGCCCCCCTCCATCCAGGTCCTCAGGGACTCCCATCTCCCTGGGAAGAGTCCCCCAAAACCCCAGGATCCCTCCAATCTCCAGGGATTACCCCCAAACCACCCCAGGGACCCTCAAAGCCCCCTGAGATACCCTAAGCCCTCCAGGAATCTCCAACGCCTAGAAGAGACCCCTCCCCCACCCCCCAGAGGTCCTTCCCTGATCCCCCTGAGGTCCCCTCTGACCCTCAATTCCACCCCCCGTGCCCCTGTTCTGGGAGGGTTCTATAGGCAGCCAAGGTGCCCTCACACACAGGGTCCCTGCCCATACCTGGGGCACCTGCTGATCCTCCCTGGCAGCCCAGGCTTCCCATGCCACCCATTCCACCTTCTGCTCTCTCCAGCAGGAATTCCCGTGCTCCCACTCTGCAGACAGCTGACAGACCTCCTGGAGGTGTCAGGCACAGTTAGGTTCAGCTTTGGAGGAGCTTTCTTCAGGTCTGATCCATCTGGCACATACCTGCAGCGCTCTCTGGCAGTTCTCAGAGGCCAGGAGTGTGGTGTCAAGCCTAGCTGAAGGAGCTGACTCCTGCCCATCTGTCTCCCCCATCCCAGGAAAGATGCCTGGGGACAGGGGCAGCACACTGCAGAGACATGAGGAGTCAGCAGGAGCACAGGGCAGGCAGATATCCTGTTTTCCTCTGGGGCCAAAGCTTCCCAGATGTTGGAGAGAAGCAGAGAGCTGGGGCTGTTTCCCGTGGTCCTTTCCGAGTCACTACAGCCCAAGTGTCTGAGGAGGCTATCACCCAGGGGTGCAAGGACCCCTCCCATCCCTTCCCACGAGGGTCTCACCTGGCAGGTGGCTTCATCCCTGGCTCTTGCTGCCTCATGCCTGGCCTCAGCTTTGGTAGCATGGGGAGGGAAAACTTGTCAGGATGTTCCTGTGCCCCTGGGAAAGGAGGCAGCTCTTGGGAACAGCCCTGTGAGGGTGAGCGATCACCAGGCTGTGATCACTCCATGTGGGGTAGAGCAGCAGGGACCCATCCTGTACCTGTTCTGACCCTGTGCTTCTCTGCAACCTTCATGTGCCAGGTGGAGAAAGCCTCAGACACAGCAAGCTGAAACCTGGAATCACAGAATGACAACATACTGAATTGGAAGGGACTCACAAGGATCACTGAGGCCAACTGCAGAAGCGAATGAGGACACAGGCTTGAGGAATGGCAACTCCCACACCCTGCAGGATAGAAAGGAACCAGGAAGCCACTGAGGAAGCACACTCACCTGGGGAACGAGTGAGCCCATGCAGCCTGCATCCCCCCAACTCCATCATTGAGACCAGCATCCAGCACACACAGCCTCTGCAGAGTGACATGGAGCCATCAGGAGATTCCCATGGAGGAAGCAGACCTGTCTCCTGCTCCTTTAGGAGCCACTTCTCCAACCCCCTTTTCCCAAACCTCATCCATGAATATTATGATCGTGGAATCACAGAATCATTAAGGTTGGAAGAGCCTCTGGAGACCATCAAGTCCAACCAAGGACACCACTAAACCATGTCCCCAGATGCCACATCCACACGTCTTAAATACCTCCAGGGATGGTGACTCCACCAACCTGGGCAGCCTGTGCCACTACTGGACAAACCTTTACATGAAGAAATGTTCCCTAAAATCCAACCTAAACATATCCTGGTGGAATTTGTCCAGTCACTTGTTATCTGGGAGAAGAGACTGACCTGCACCTGGCTACACCTTCCTTTCAGGTAGACGCAGAGAACAAGACAGTCCCTGCTAAGCCTCCTTTTCTCCAGACTGAGCCACCCCAGCTCCCTCAGCTGCTTCTCATGAGACTTGTGCTTCAGCCCCTTCCCCAGCCCTGCTGTCCTTCTCTGGACACACTCCAGCACATCAGTGTCCCCAGATTCCAGCTCACAGTGAGCAGTAGAGCCACCCAGGTGTCCCAGTTCTCCAGCTTCTTGACGCAGCTGCGGTGGAACTGCATGCACAGGACATTGTCCTGGCATGACAGGACGCCAGTGTCCCCAAAGGCAAAGGCAAGGTGCTGCCTGTCCCTCAGCTGAAAGGAGTATAGGAGGACGGTCTCCTCCACACAGTCCCTCAATATGTCTGGCGGGAGGGACGTGGTCTGTGACAGCCACCAGTAGTCTAGTGGTGCGATCTCAATGTCACCTGTAAGGAGGAAGAGGATGACCATTGTCATGACCACAGCTGCGCAAATTTCCACATGGAATTCACTGCAAAATGCCAGAGAGAAAGAGGGATTTGTTTTTGTCCCCCAACTTTGGAGGCAATTCCCTCCCCCTCCCAAAGAGCAGGGGCACACCCCTCTCCCAAATGTGAAGCAGGATCCCTTCTCACCAGGGATCATCACTGTGGGGAACATCAACTCCTGCAGACAGGACACATCCATGTCCAACTGGAACACAGGTCTTCGCACTACATATACCTCTTCTGCACCATCAACTTGCTCAGGGACCACAGCAAAGGTCCCTAGTCCTGGGACCAGGACACCCTGCCGAGGAAGAAGACAAAACAGCTGAGTGAATACTTTGGAGATAAGAAATGTTAAAACTGTGGGAAAAATGAAAACCCCACATTCTCCATTTTCTTACTTCCCCTCTTCAAATTATTTGCCAAAATTCCTTGGCTAAAGAAGATCCCAAGGAATTCAAACCCAGGGAATGATTCCTGGGGATGATCCTTGGCATAGACCCAGCATGATCCTGAGTTTCTCCAGTCCTGGAAGCTTGAGGCACATGGGGTTCTCTTGGGGTGGTGCCATGATGCTCAGGGAGGGGGGACTACAGGGGACCAAGATGCCAGCCCACCTTGTCCTGCTTCATCTGCCCCAGGATGTACACAGACACAACATCCCAGATGGCCACCACCTCTGGAAAGTACCAGAAAGAGGCATCAGGTTCCACTTGCGGCATCTCGGAAGTGACATCCGGGAAGTGACAGATGGGCCTCATAAAGAGCCTGGACTAGGCCGTTCCCCAGGTTCTGCCTCCCTCTGCTCACTGAGCAGGGCTGGGGCAGAACTGGGGATGTGGGAAGGGCTCAGGACCAGGGCTGTGATCATCCAACCCCCAAAAAGAGATGGCACCCCAAAACCCAGGTTGATGTCACAAGAAGATCCTATGGGAAGAACCAGAAGGTCTCCCAAAGGAGACTAGTTAAACGGCTGATGCCCAGTCAGCTCCTGAGAACCCAGTGAGAGCTGTTGGACCTCCCATGCCACAGGACCCCAGACCCCTTTTCACTCCAGAACTAGAACTGTGAGAAGAGTCAGCTCCCATTGGAAGCTGGCCCTGGATTGGGGACACGCCGTACTCACAGGAGCCTCGAGGTAGCCCCAACCCTCTCCAACCATTCCACCAGCCCTCAGGGAGTTCCCCAAATCTTCACCCTCAGTGGAGAGCTGCAAGAGTGTGGGGAACAAGCAACTCTGCTTCCTGTTGATGCTGACACTGCAGTACCCCTCCATCCTGCTCCCCAAATTCCCGTCTGATGACCCCTGCCCTGCCTGTCCCCAAGGGCCAGAACAACCCCCACAGCCCTAAAAACAGCCCCCTGACCACCCCCCCCCGGGCTCTGGGCAGGGGCCAGCAGCCCCCAGTCCTCACTGTGGAGTGCACCCGGTGATGTGGGGCACCACTTTGTGACATCACCAGTGGCCTGGGAAGGTGCGTTATGACATCAGCAGGGAGATGGTACAGCAGGGGAGCGGGGAAGGGATTGAGGAAGTAAGGGCCTCTCCTGGCTCACCTCAGCTGTTACGGGGTGTCACCAGGTGTCATTGCTGCTGAGCTGGGCCGTGGTCCTACAGATAATCATAGACAATAACAGATATAAATATATAAAAATACACAAATAATATCTATTTAAAAAGAATCATAAATCATTTTTATGGGCTTTATCGTCTATGAAATTTCAGGGATTAAGGGCTTTTCCCACCCAGAATGCTATTTTTTAACCTAAAAAAACTTAAGGTTTTTTTTTTTCTTCTTAGTTAAAAATCCAACAAATCCAAGGAATAATGGAGAAAAATTAGGGCTTCTGCTGGGAAAAAACCACCTAAACCAATGAAAAGGTGATAAGAACTCTTTGATTTAAAAAAAATATGTCTAAAAAAGCAGGAGATTAAGTGGTTTTTCATTAAAAAGCCCCAGGGAATAAGGATGTTCTGGGGTAAGAAATAATAAGGTTTGGAGGGATATCAAAATTGAAATAAAGGTGGAGGGTTTTTATTAAAGAAGAAATAAATAAACTTTTTTCCTTACTAGAGATAATAACAGGTTTTTTGTTGAAAAATAAGTAGTAATTAAGGAATGAGGATTCTTAAAAATTAAAATAAGGCAAATAAAATGGGTTTCTTCCTTAAAAAAAAAAATCGTTAAAAAGAGAGAGTTACAAGGGCTCTTATTGTTAGACAAATTAAAGGTTTTGTCCCAAAAATCTTCCTTTTTAAACTCGAAGGGGCTTCTTCATGTTTTCCTGAGAAACCCCTGGCGGAACTTCCCATGGGAAGGGATGGGCTCAAAAAAATGCAGATTTTGGGTTTTGAATCTGGGGAATGGGCATGGGGGTTGGGACAGTTCATTGGGTTGCAAAAGTGACCCTGACATTCTGGAGAATTTGGGAATGGGTAGCTTGATCCTGTCACAGACAGGGGATATCGTGATAGGTACTGGATCCACAGGGATGTTGTGCTGGATGTGGGAGCCACATCGGTATCCCCAGCAGCCCCCACTTTCCCCTGGAATCCCCTTACCAAGTTTCATTGCTGGATTCAGCAGGTGGTGACTATATATACCTTTCCACTTTTATCCTTTCTTTCTCTACCTTTCCTTATACATTTCCTCAAGTATTATTTTTATGCTTTAATATTGCCTACTTTAATATGCTTTAATATTGTACCACTATAGATGATAACACCCAAAACGGCAACATATCTGTTTACTTTTGAAACAAAATTGTTCTAAAATAAACCCTACATATATATATTTACAAACACTGTTTCACTGTAGCCCACCCCAAGGGATTTATTAACAAGAACCTGGGTTACCCTGCCCTTCTGGGATGATTTGTAGAAGGTTGGAAGGAACCTTTAATATCATTTCATTCCAGCCCCATGCAGGGGCAGGGACACCTTCCACTAGACCAGGTTGCTCCAAGCCCCATCCAACTTGGCCTTGAACGCTTCCATGGACAGGGCAGCCACAGAATCTGTGGCAGGTTTTCCAGGAAGGCTTTGGTGTTGGTAACAGTTTGTGCAGAATTCCCCTATTCCAGTCCTCAAGCTGCTGAAGAGGAATTGATCCCTGCATCACCCCACTAATTTGAGTGCCAGCAGTTTGTAACAGTCACTCTCATTCTCCTTCCTTGCCTGAAGCATTGTTATCCTCCTGCAGCAGTGACAGACAAAGGGGTGTAGGGGCTGTGGAGAGGACTGGAGGACTTGGAGGACTTGGGAATGTTTCCTGACCTCAGTGTGCCAGTCAGCACCACTGCATCTCTCCCACAGGCAAACCAGAGCATCTTTCTGGTTCCCATAGCATATTTCCCTCATCTAACAGGGTCTGTGGCAGAGTGGGAGCATTTTAATTATCCTTTGGTAAAGTTTTAAGCTTATTCTTAATTGTTTTTAATTCCTCAGGGGAACATCTGGGAACAGATGTTTTGCATTTCCTTCATCCTTGAGATGATCAAGGGATGGAAACCTTCTACTTCGTCGAGGTCGAGTGTCAATAAAAAAAGGCAGTTGCATTATTTTGTCAATGTTAATACCTGAAACTGTGAAATTTCCCTCCCCACTAGTAGTGTTACTATTTGGTGCACTTTTTACTGCTAAATAAATGGTATAGTTTCTTCTTTGTTTCTTAAAAAAAAGAAATATTTACAGATAAGGTCCAGTTAAGCAAAGGTCCTAAATGTGTCCCCCTGTGTGAGGAACTGGGCAGTTCCCAGCCTCAGTCACCACAGGGGCACCTACCAGGTTTAGGTTGAGCAATGTTGGACAAAAATTATATGCTGGTTATGCAAGTGAAGTGATGCAAGAATAAATCCAGGTTTTTAAAAGTTTCCCTGTGTGCTGTCACGTTCTTGAGAAGTGCTGGACAAGAGTGAGATGGTGTCAGGAAATCTCTAGGTGAGTCTCTCTTCCCTCAGGCACCAATCTCTGCTCTGTGTGACCCAGTGACAGGACTCGAGGGAATGGCTGGAGCTGTGTCAGGGGAGGTTTAGGTTGGATATTAGGAAAAGGTTCTTCCCCCAAAGGGTGGTTGGGCACTGAACAGGCTCCCTAGGGCAGTGGTCACAGCACCAAGGCTGCCAGAGCTCCAGGAGCGTTTAGACAACACTCTCAGGGAAATGGTGGGATTGTTGGGGTGACTTTTGCAGGGCCAGGAGTTGGACTTGGATGATCCTTGTGGGTCCCTCCCAGCTCAGAACATTCTGTGATTCCATGATTATCAATGCTGCCAACACTCGCCTTGCTCCCAAGATGGACCAGGAACAGACGGGCATGACTGGAAAAGTCCTAAACCCACTCTAAAAGCATAGGGCAGGGAGAAAAAGAGAGAGAGAGAGATAGAAAAAGTTCTGGTTCCAGTGTTGATCTATCTTGATTTTAATCCTGATTTCTGCATTGATCCAGCTGCATCACTCTGGCTGATGGGATGTCCACTTGGCCTCATCTGCAGGTCCAGCCATGGGCCCAGGTGTAGCAGGGAGGGAGGATGCTGAACTGAAACCATACACTGTTGAAAGTTCAACAGTATTACCAAAAAAGTAGCCAACAAAACGAAAACTTGAGAGAGGAAGGAGGAGGAAAATAAGCCCTCAGTATGACTCCCCCACTAACTCAGGTGTTGCTTACAAAGTTATCTTACTGACTCCAGAATGCCTAGAATTACCCATAGCAGAAGTTGCATTCTTGGAGTGTTGGCAGGCTCACAAGATGGCGGGCGTTCCCACAAAAGGCAATGTTGTCCTTCAATGTGAAGCTTGAGTTCCACTCCCAGCACAAGCTCTCTGCTTTTTATGCAATTAATTGGTGACGTCTACCTGGGCAGGTGTGGCCAGCACCGCCCAGCTAGAGGCCTTCAGTCCCTCCCTCCGTTATGCAAATGGCATCTCTTCTGCACATGCATGGGTACTCTGCATTTCCCCATGCCTGCATTCTGCACCTTTGGGGGTCTTTCCTAAATGAGTCTGGGGGCGTATTTCATCACCCTCCTCTTCACTTTCTTCTTCAAATGCCCTTGAAGGGCCATCAGCCAGTAGTGAGGTACCAATTAATTTCAGTTTATACAAGATGCCTTCCTTCAAGGACAAAGTTTTCATTTGTCAGTACTTGTTTTCTCATAACTTGGCAGGAAAAGAACAGACTCTCACAAGTGGCTGGGCCAAACACAGACCAAAAAATAGCAGCATCTGATTAAGCACAAATACACCACGGCAGGTCGGGAGTTGGGGTTCCCTTCCCCTTCTCCATCTCCATCTCTTGTCTATCTCTGTCGTTGTCTCCTGCAGAGAGAAATCCAGTGAACTACTTCCTCTTGAGAGAGTGGATCTCCTGGGAGTGGGTTAAGCTCCCTGCTCCTTTATATACTCCTTGGGCAGGGCAAGGCTCTGGTGATGTCCCAAGGCTCTCTGGGCACCAAAATGTCGCACATCACAAAGGGTCCTGAAATGTGCCTGTGTCATAAAGGGCTACACCCGACACCCCATCAACAGCAGAACCGACTGGAGCCAGTACAGGGCAGCCCCTGGGCTTGTGGACTTGTAGCCCCTGCTGTGCTCAAAGCCCAGAGCCCTACACACCAACAAATGGAAAATATAAACTTTTAAAAAGTCATACTCAGTTCTATTACAGCCATCAACTAAAAAATCAAACATTCGATTTCTTCTTTATAAAGTACAATGGTACTGCATTGCCCTTATTTGTGAAGGACCAGGAATCAGAATGGGGAAAATCTCAGAAGTGGAAAAGGATGTACAGTGATTGAACAGACTTTATGATACAGACTTCATAGTTATTATGTATACACACATTGTATGTTCCCCCAGAATTTGTATCTTCCGGGCATATCCCAGCCTGTTCACCTCCCTGCTCCCCTGTTTCTCTGCCGATTGGCTGAAGGAGCTGCAGGGAGGAAACAGCCTCCATTCGCCCCTTCTCTCCCCAGTTCCTCTCACGTTCCTCCCTCTTTCGCCTGTGACCCTATCCTGATCTGCTCTCCCATTTGTCTGATACCCCACCTACGACGGATTAGTGGGAGGGGGGAGACCTCCAGGCCTTAGGCTGCTAGCCCATTACCTGCGAGGTGAATGCCCTTCCCCCCGTCCCAGCACGTGGCCCTGCGACCCCGCAAGGAGCACACAAACCACCAGGGAGGGACGGACGAAAGAGGAAGTTTATTGTGGGGTAGGGATTTATAAGGCTTTCAGGAGGGTCAAAAGGGGACCAATCACAAGTTCAGTGTCACATAGAAAAAACCAATCAGGTGAAGGGTCAACAGCCAATAGGAAGAGGTTAACAAAGGTCAATGGGAAACACCTCAGGGCACCTTCCCAGGACACCTTGTGTGGGAGCACAGGGGGTGTCGGGAAGAAGATCAATGACTCTGCAAAAAGGTAAAAACCGTTTTAAAACCTGTTTAAACCACCTTAAAAACTTCGGTTTCTATAACATTTGAACTATTTTCATTTTCTTCACTAGTCCATCTCTGACAGGACTTCTTCCATCCTGCATATGGCAAATCCATTGCCACACCCACCCTATGTTCTGGTCCTTTCCCTGTCTGAACCGATAAGAATCCTGCGCACGCCTGAACAAATCATTCTACCTGCATCCTACCCTCGTGTCCCGGACTCATGTAATGCCACGGTCCCCCCCCCTTTTTGGACCACGGCACTTATTGGCATATTTGAACAGAGATCTGTCTCAGTCTGAGGAGACTGGGGTGTTTACTAAAGAGGATGAGTTATAAGGTAGACCGAACTCCTCTCTCTCAGCAATTGTAAATTCAAAATTAAGGGGTTTTAATCAAGGAAGTGTGGAAAAACCCAGAAGAAATAACAACCCCTTATTAAAAGATATATGTATGTTGGCAAAAATAGTAACAGAACACAAAAAAAAATAGACAGTAGTCCTAGAAAAAAGAAAAAAGGTCTGAAGGAGATACTTCTCTGTCCTTTAGCGCAGTCCTAATCATGGTCTACAGGGGGCGCTGTTGGATCGCTGAAGGTGCAGAGCCTGCAGTTCTCAGTCGCGGTCAGCAGGGAGCGCTGTTGGGCTCCGGTGGTCACCACGTGGGGAGAGGGGTCGGGGGGGTGGTCCCGGACCGTGGGAGAATCCGAGAAGGAAATGGGGGACCCTTCCCTCAGTAGGAGGAAAAAGGGAAGGGAAGCAGTCTACTCCCACGGGGCTCACTGCTGTCCCAGGTGACGGTGTCTCAAAACTCCTCCCTTCTCTCCTGCGGGCATGCAACTCTCTGATGAAACACAGCAGATCCGGGGAGTGGGACAGCCAGGCAAGTTGAAGCCAGCAGTCCGAACTGACCAGGATGAGAAGCCAAAAACCAGATCCTCAGTCCCTCTCCCCAAATGCCTGCACGCAGACCGCTGTCTCCCTCTGAGCGTCCACTCCACAGTCTGCCTCTCCCCTCTTCGAGCAGAGCCACCAGCCTCCAGCCTCTGATGGGCCATTAGCAAGGAATGTAGCTCAGCTGGTTACATCCTTTGTAAAGCTAATGACCTCCCTTTCCCCCCCCCTCCCCTCACCCCTCCGCCCCTCCATTTTTCCTTGGAGTGGAGCAGGGGAAGAAAAATTTCTAACCTGAATTTCTAACCTATAACAAGATCTTAAAACTGAAACACTGTTCATGGAAAGAAAACGACTGAACTACAGCTGCAAGGAACATGAACTAATGAACTCAGGACAGGAGCAGTGCAAAAGCCAAAAATGTTTGCTTTGTTAAAAAAACCCCACTTCCTAGGAATGAACATCTTGAACACTTGATTTTTTCTTTTCTTTTTATTTTTTTTTGTTTGTTTTTAAAAGCAAGAACCCTTTTCTTGATGGCTGTTCGGGTGCTAAATCCTACCACGGAATCAAAGGTGGATTTGCTGTCTTTGCCACCGGGTTGATCATTCCTGATGACTTGGAAAGAAAACCATGCCAGTGGCTGGGAATGCTAGAACAGCTATTTCTCTCAAGACTCTTTCTTCCTGAAGGTTTTCTCATGACCATGTTAAAATGGGAACATTTTGAGCACAGAACCCTAAAAGGGGCAATGTGGCAAAGAGGGACTCCCTTATCTTGCCCATAATTCAAGATGTCTAAAATAGCTAAATTTGAATGTTTTCATCTCTAGCTCACTGTGTAATTAACACCACAGGGAAGGAAACATCCCGCCTTTTCCAAGGGGTCCCATTCAATTAGTTCATCACCTTCAGGAAAAAACCCTTACAGAATCGTTCCTCTTCCAATAGCAAAACACAAATACTACCCATCTGGTCAACATTTTCAACTACTACTTACATTTCTATCCCATTAATACAACAGACAACATTGCTGGGATCAATGGAACAATACTGTAGGATACAAGAGCTCTGCAGAGATTTGACGGGCAAGGAAATCAAGGAAGTTCTTTTTTGAATTTCTATGATAATATTCCACTACTGACACTTTAGTAGAGGAAATAACCACAAGTATTAATGTTTATAGAGGATCCAAAGTCAACGAAAAAGCTTCTGTAGAAAAGTATTAAGATCCTTAATAGTAAAAACACTTACAAATTTAATTACAAATACATTTCAAAAGGAAAATCCTTAACTAAGTATATCAGGGTTGGTCAATATGGACAGTGTTCCTTCCTTTAAGAGGAAGTGAAGGGAACACCCACTGCACCTATGGGAACTTGTCAAGTATATACACTTAGAGATCACACTATGTCAAAGAGATCAAGTGGAGAAGCACTCTATACAATTTGGAACCTACAGAAAGGTTATAATGGAAGATCACCTAAGTACTACTGAGTATTTGTTTTGCAACTTGCCCTAACATTTCATCCACAGCATCAACATCATCATTTCCTTGCTGCAGGTCCAGGTCAGGCACAATTGCAGCCAGAAGTTGTCCAATGTTCACTCCAAGAGAGCAGAGTTTCAGGCTGGCAAAAAGTAATTCCTTAGGATTAGATGGAGATGGAGTTTTGTGTTCAAATACACAGTTCTTCATCTGACCAAGCCAGACTGATAATCCAGACTGGAAAGGCTCTGGATGTGGCTCCCATAAACCAACAAAAAACTGATGCCATTAGAACTGGATCAGGATTATTTCAAAACCTACCAGTTTTTCAAAGCTGAGCCGCTTGAGTTTTCAATTTCAAGGTGAATATTCCCTTCGTTTCAAACCAATACTAAGTGCTAAACTGAATGCAGATCAGAAATATTTCTGAGCGCTTTTATTTCAATGAGCAAATAAGCACTGGCACAATCCTTTCTCCCACACTACCTTCTGATTTCTCAAACCAATATTAAGCCTCAGGGGTTTCATGAATTTAGAAGCCCAAACTACCATCACCTATAGGAGCAGAAGAAGAGAAAAAGAAGAGAGGAGAAGGCAAGAAAGAGGAAATAGGAGGTATGGTCCAGGGAAAGTGCCTTGCCTCCTTTTTTTTTGCTTTCTTTCCTAGATGTCCTTGCTTTGTCCTCTTCCTGATCCAATTCCTTTCAAAGGAGAATTCTCTGGAACCCTTCCTTGCACCCTCATCTCCAGGAACCAGTTTTCACAGTGCTGTCAGATCCAAACCAACTTGTGGGGGAAGTTACTTCCAAGTCCTGCATAGATTTGCTAATTCTTTTAGGAACCACAAGTCAAGTGCTAGAAGGAAAAATAAAATGCAGTGCTGCAGATAATTTCTCATGTGGATAAATTTCTTCTTGAAGATTGGAAAGGGGTCTGTGGAAATTATCCATCTCCTTCTTCACTCCCCCTGCCAAACATTCAAAGCAGGGCTAACTCAGATCAGGGTGCTTAGGACCCTCTTGAAAATCTCCAGAGGTAGGAGAAGGACTTTTTACAGGGAGAGACAGTCACAGGACAAGGGACAATGGTTTTAAGCTGAAGGAGAGCAGGCTTACATTAGATATTAGGAAGAAATTCTTCTCTGTGAGGGTTGTGGCGCACTGGTACAAGTTGCCCAGAGAAGCTGTGGATGCCCCATCCCTGGAGGTGTTCAAGGCGAGGCTGGATGGGGCTTGGAGCAACTTGGTCTAATGGAAGGTGTCTCTGCCTATGGTGGCGAGTAGGAACTGGATGATCTTTCAAGTCTCTTCCAACCCAGACCACTCTATAATTCTGTAGACAGGTGTACAGTCTCAATCCTCTTTCCCTAAACCATCTGCCACCGGTGCTGGGGACCTGCCAGCAACCCAATACTTTGGAGAACAAGCCACCCCGTGCTCTGCACATGCTACAAGACTCCACAAAAAAGGTGGAGCTCACTCTCATGCCTGTGTCCGCCCCTGCCAACGGCCCCTGATGGGCCATTCATCCTCCCATCTGTTCCCTGCTGGAAAGCTAAACTGTAAACAGGCTCCTTATTCTGCCGTGCTGTTTCACAGGGGATGTCTGCTGAAGACAGCAGAGCAAAGACCACCTCAGTTCTTGTTCCTTATGCCTCAGGCAATCAAACTTCGGGCACATTTCACGGGCTCTGCTGACAGATCCTGGAATTTCACTGCAAGGACTGAGAGGATGGTTTGAGGAAGTCCATTCCTGAAAGTTATGATTTATTATGCCTAAAGCTCCTGTTTCAGGACTGCAGGAGAAAGGTATAAAGCCCTGTCTCCCAGTACATCCCCCGAGGGCAACAACTCCCTTTGTGCCACACTCCAGGGTAACAACTCCCGGGGGTAACAACCCCCGTCTGTGCCCTCCCGGGATAACACCCTCCTCCGGAACCTAAGCAACAGGCGGGCACGGGCAGCCCAGCGCGGGCAGGGGCAGGGCAGGGGCAGGGCAGAGGCGCCACTGGCCACTCCCCTGAGCCACAGGGACCCCCAAACCCGCTCCCCACGCCTCAGGGACCCCCAACCCCCCGGCGCCGGTCCCTCCACACAGGACACACCTCTCTGCCCTCACCTGCCGCCGCTCCCCCGCGCGCCCCGGCCTTTACCCGCTCCGCCAATGCGCGCCCGCCCCGCCCCCGCCGCCCCCGCCGCCCCGGGCGCCCTCACGGGATTCCAAGTTAAAAAACAACTCAGAAGCATCAAAACAGAGCCGAAGCGCAGACGCCAGATGCTCGCCTCTTCCCAAAATAACAGGATTTTTTCTTTAACAGGTATTGCTGTGTCTGGCCAGTCTAAATGTCGAACTTAAAGGGTAACCTGTCCTCAAACTCCCTTTCAAATGCAAACCTTTCCCTTTGAAACAGCAACAACAGCAAGAACAACAACGACAACAACAAAACAACGGTGATATGTACTATACTATAATATATAATATTATTCTATATCATTATATAATAATAACGGTGCTGGCCCGTTATTTGTACTCCAGAGGGGGTTGTTAACTCGGGGGGGCGGGGGGTGGGCTGGCTATAAAAGTCCGTCATATGGATTCACGGGTACCCAGGAGTTAGGCTATTGAAGAGCATTGCAACAATGGATAGGTCAGGCTGTAGCTGCAGCACAGCACAGGTGTGAAGGTCAGGCTGTAGCTGCAGCACAGCACAACACGGGTGAAGGTCGATCTGTAGAACAGTACAGATGTGAAGGTTGGGCTGTACCTGCAGCCCAGCACTCACTGCTCCATGTAGAACAGTCTGTGGTCGGATTAGTGCTCAGGTTTCCCTGTGACCGTCTGCACCCAAGCCTGGAGTCACAGCTGAGCTGCTGCAGCCCAAATGTACACAGCCAGGAGGAGGTGGATCGCAGGCAGAAGGAGCTGCAGCCCCATGGCTTGTACCATGGCTTCTGGATTAAATGAAATGTAGTGGTACTTCACATGTGGTACTGCAACAGTCAATTAGGAAGAAAAACCGCTATACTGTGGGAAACCAAACAGGTGTTCAGGTTAGAGGCCCTGAAGCAGCAGCTCAGCCAGAGGCCTCAGAGATAATGCTGGAATCTACCAAGCAACCTTGGGCAGCCTGTGAAAGTGAGAAAAGAAGCTGCTAACTCCAACTGAAGGATACCTGTGATGAATACCTGCAACCAAAGTTAAAAATAAGGAAGAAGAGACTGTTAAAGTTAACACCACTTATGAAATATATACCGGTATATATTTAGCAATAGTTGTATGTTGTTAAAAAGTTTGAATAGGGTGTGTAAATTTGAAAGATGTATGTAATGGTGTGTAAAATAGATCCCTGCACGCCTCTTTTCCTGTAGCCTAGAAATCATTGTGCTAAGTGTGATAAAAATGTCTTAATGTAAACATTGCATGCCTTTCTGCCATTACCCGAGGATGACAAGGACTGAAGAATAAAGCCTCTATTTTAGTGATGCAGTCAGATTGTCTTATTTAACAGCCAGAGACATTTTAAAGGTGTAGAACTGTGTCAGATAGTTTTTAGGCGTCGGCACCATACCTCTGAATGTCTTCTCCCTTCTTCCCCCAGCTTTCATTGCTAAGCATGTCGCAGTCATGCTAAAGAAAAGCCTTCTGGTGCCTAAAGGAGACTTACAAGAAGGCTGGAGAGACCCTTTTCACAAGGGTGTGGAGTAATAGGACAAGGGGGAATGGCCTTAAACTATAGGGGGGCAGATTTAGATGAGATGTTAAGAAGAAATTCTTACTGGGAATGTGGTGAGGCCCTGGCACAGGTTGTCCAGAGAAGTTGTTGAGATCTCATCCCTGCAGGTGTTTCAAGGCCAGGCTGGATGGGGCTCTGAGCACTTAAGGTGTCCCTGCCCATGGCAGGGAGTTGGAACGAGATGATCTCTAAGGTCCCATACAACCCAAACCAGTCCATGATTTTATGATATATTACAGGTTATCCCTTTGGTGACTTGGGGCCAGCTGTCCTGTCTGTGTCTCCTCATAACCTTTTGCCCACCCCCACCCTTCTCACTGCCAGGAAAGTGGAAAAAACAGCAAAACTCTCAGCCCTATGCCAGCACTGTTCAGCAAGAGCCAAAACATGGGTGAGTTATCCACACAGGTTTGGTCACAAATCCAAACCATGGAACCAAACAGGCTGCAATGAAGACCTTCGTCTCAGCCAGACGGGGTAGGCTGGACTTCTTGGAAAGTGTGAGAAGGAACACAGTGAGGAATATGAGAGTGGGAAAAACGACACAGTACCTGAAAGATGGACAGGGATGTCACTGTGACTGTTTCAGTGTCTGTGATGCTCCTGCCTTGTACCTGATTGTAGAGACGTGGCTAAAGGCACAAAGGATGTGCCCAGGTACAGAGCCAAGAGAGCATGCCCCAGAGTTAGTAAACTGGTTGGTTAAGAAAGTCACATGGTATATAGGGATATAAGGAGCGGGAATTTTGAAATAAAGCCTCTTTGTCCACACCACCACATGAGGAGCGTACTTATTCCTTGTTATACAAGGACCCCGCCGTTATACCTGATGTGAATTATTTCCACAGTAAAATGAACCTGAGTGCTTTCCCTAATGCTGAGGTTATGAAGGATGAGGAGTGAAAAAGTGTAATTTGGGCTGGATATCTGTAGAAAACATCCTACGAAGGCAGGTTTACCATAGGCAACACAAGGAAGCCAATAGATGGGCAGGCAAGGCAAGGCCAGGCAAGGCAGGCATACACAAGGCAAGGCAAGGCAGGGCAAGAAAAGGGTAGGCAAATCTAGGCGAGGGATGGGTATATAATGCAGTGCAAGGCAAGCCAGGGGTAGGCAGACCAAGGCAAAGGGTGAGTCTTCAAGGCAACAGAGAGGTAGGTAAGGAAAGGTAAGGCAAGGGAGTGGTAGGCAAGGCAAGGCAAGGTCAGGCATGGCAAGGCAAGGTCAGGCATGGCAAGACAAGGTCAGGCATGGCAAGGAACTGCAAGGGTGACGGTATATGGTGGAGAGGAAGAGCTATATGCATTCCCCCTGACAAAGAGTTATCCTGGAAGAGGTTAAAATTCCTGGAAGCAAAAAGGAACTCCAACATGTTTTAGGATTAATGATGTTTTGGAGGAGGCATAGTCCTGATTTTTCAGGATTTTTTATGACACTGTGAGGCCTTGGTTCTTTGGTTTTTGGGGCCATTCTGGAATGGAGGGAATGGACTATGACATCACAAAGGGGCCCATGGCACACCTGTGGGGCTGCACTGTGACATTGTTGGGCATTGGTTCTCAGTTTTCTAGGGGCCATTCTGAAATGGAGAGGATAGGCTGTGACATCACAAAGGGGCCCATAGCACAGAAGTAAGGCTGCAATGTAGGGGAGTAGGATGTGTGTTCTTTATATTCCAGGGACCTTTAGGAATTGGAGAGGATAGGCCGTGATGAGGCTGCATTCTGACAATGTGGGGCGCTGGTTCTTGGGTTGCCAGGGGCTATTCCGGAATGGAGAGAATAGGCCGTGACATCACAAAGGGGCCCAAGGAACACAGGAAAGGCATCAATGTGGGCGAGTGTTATATGTCTTCTTTGGTTTCCTGGGACCATTCTGGAATGGAGAAGATAGGTCATAACATCACACAGGGGCCTGTGGCACAGGGGTTGGACTGCACTATGATGTTTTGTGGCTCTGCTCCGCTGGGAATACAGATGGCCACTGCAAAAAAATCACAAAGGCAAAGGCACATACTGACTGAGTGAAACATTCTGACCAAAGTTCCCCTCTCAGGTTCCTTCACACTTGTCATGGTTTGAGAACCCCAAAATCCAATTTTCTAGTCCCAACCCCCCTCCCACATCTCAACCCACTGTGAGATCGGTTTTCCAGACACCACACGAGACTCAGAATGGGGGGAAGGGATTATATATTACAATGACTGTACAAATAAATATTACAATACATTACACACACAATCTCAGCTATCTTTACCGTGACAAAACAGTATTTACAATGGATCAAATCTCTTCTCCCTTCCAAATAAGAGTCCAGGAGGGAAGAAGGAAAAGATTCTTTCTACTCTCAGAACAGCAATGTCTCTAGGGCAGCAGGCTCTATTTCTCTCTCTCTCTTATGCAGCAGCTGTAACTGGATCTCTGCCAGTACACACGAGGGGAGTATCCAAGTCCCTCTCGACCCTTCATCTCCAAGCGAGGGTCTTCTGATCCGTGGGCTGCGTTCACCCGGACAATGGTCGTGTCACCACGGTCATATCAACGAAGCACAGGGGTCTTCGTGACGGTCCTACTGCACCTGGGGGGGTCTTTTCCAAATGAGTCTAGGGGTTTACTTCATCATCCTAGTCTTCAATTTCTCTTTCCAGTGACCTTGGAGGACGATGAGTCAATCATAAAACAGCAATTAAATATAGTTGATACAAGAAGCTCTCTTCAAGGACAAAGTTCCCGATTATCAGTGCTTGTTTTCTCATAACTTGGCAGGAAAACCATAAACTCTCACAGATGGCTGGGCCAAACACAGACCAAAAGTATCAGCGTAATTAAACCCTGATACAGACATCCCTTTCCCTTGTATTCATTTCAAAAGCCCTCCCGGCAATTCCCAAGCCTGTACCCGTCTCTCATCCCCTCTCTGGCTCAGAGCCCTTTGTTCCCTGCGGAGTGAGTGCAGTCTCAGAGGGCTGAGCCCTCTCTGGCTGGGCTTGGCCTCTCCTGGAGAGACTCAGGCTTGGCTGGGCTGCCCCAGGCAGATGTCACAGGAAGAAGAGTTCAGGCCGCCTGGGTCTGGTGTCCCTGGGGCTCAGCCTATGCGCAATTGCTGCGCAGGGGCTGAGCCCCACATCTGCCTCGGGGCCTTGGGCAAAGGGCTGGCAAGGAAGAGGCCCAGGAGCCTTGGGACCTGCCCAGCTTTCCTCTGCCCTGGGGGCTCTCAGTCCTCGCCTGACACCGTGTTGGCCCAAGGTCTTGCTGGCTCCGGGCTCACAACCTGCCAGCACCATCCCACCAGCCTGACCCCCCTCCTTCCCCTCTCTCCAGCCTCTCCTGCCTTTTCTGGCAAGGTGCCATCCAAGGAAAACCCCGGTTCTCAGCAATGGCACCTGTGGCACGGCTGCAAAGGTCGAGTGTGCCAGGCAAGAGCAGGAGCACAGAGAGCCTGAGGAGCCAGGAGATGCCCTGGCTGGGCATTGTGCTGCTGCGGGACGATCTGACACCTCTGCACAGTCTCTGGCCGTCCCTACCAGCTGACTTCTGCCCCTGCTCTGTGCACAGGGACGGAGCACTGACAGTTTTCAGCTACCGTGCTGTTCCACAAAGGCTGTGATGTCAAAAGGCCCTTGCCTGGCAGCCAGGAGATGGGCAGGGCAAGGCAAGGACAGAGCCTCTGAGCCACCAGCACGCTGTCCCCAAAGGCTGAGATGGCACAGAAGCCCAGAGTCCGTGAAGTTGGCAGAGACTTCGGAGATCAACTGGGGTCCAGCCTACGACCCATCCCCAGCACGTCAAGCAGACCACGGCACTAAGTGCCATGTCCAATCTTTCTTTAAACACCTCTGGGGACGGTGACTCCACCACCTCCCTGGGCAGCCCATTTCAATACCTAGTCCCTGTTTCTGTCCAAAAAGTCCTGCTCCTGTCCCTGACAAACAGCCCCTGACAGGCAGGTCCTCATGTCCTCTTGTCCTATTACCTGTTGCCTGGGAGAAGAGGCTGACCCCCACCTGGCTTCACCCTCCTGTCAGGAAGTTGTGGACAGGGAGAAGGTCAGCCCTGAGCCTCCTCCATGTTGGAGAACCCCAGCTCCCTCAGCTGCTCCTCACAGGACATGCACTCCAGACCCTTGCCCAGCTCCATTGCCCTGCTCTCCACCCACTTCAACCCCTCAGTGTTCTTCCTGCATTGAGGGGCCCAGAACTGGACACGGCACTCCAGGTGTGGCCTCACCAGTGCCCATTCCAACAGAAGAACCACTGTCCTGCTCCTGCTGGCCACGCTATTTCTGATACAGACCAGCATGCCGTTAGCCTTCTTGCCCACCTGGGCACCCGCTGGCTCAGGTTCAGCCTCTGTCCACCAGCACCCTCAGGGCCTTTCCCACGGAGACCTTTTACAGCTACTCTGCTCCCGGTGTGGAGCTGCGGGGGGTTATTGTGGCCAGAGGCACCGAAGGCACCCTTGAACCTCATGCCCGTGGTCTCTGCCCAGAGATCCAGCCTGTCCAGGTCCCTCTGCACAGCCTTCTTACCCTTCAGCACATCGACATTGCAAGCTAACATGGTGTCATCTCCCAATTTGCTCATGGAAGACTCAATCCCCTCATCAGATCCCCATGAAAAATATGAATCAGGACTGGGCCTGTTACCCAACAAGTTCTATTGCTTGACAAAGGAGCCCATGCAGCAGTGGGGAGAAATTATTGGCAGGAGATTGAATCAGTGAAAGAGACAATGGATGGTGGACAAGTTCTAGGCCATGCCCATTTGTTAGAAAAACAAATTAAAAGTTTAAGACCAGGCATACTTCTGTGGGGTTTCTTTCAGGGGGATTTTTAGGCGGTTTTTGGGAGTTCTGGGTGGGTTCCTCGGACTGTTAATGGGGGGTTCTGGCGGGTTTTGGGTGTGTTTGGGGGGTCCCAGGTGGGACTGGGAGCTCCCTGGGTGGGTTTGGGGAGGTCTCTCCCCTCCTGACCCCCTTTTCCCCCCCAGACCACCAAATCCCAGGGGTTGCCCCCAGAATCTTTAAGCCCCTCCCTCTTTTTGCCCCCTCCCTCCCCCCTCCAGAATTTCGGGGGATCCCCGCACCCCCCCCATACCCACAGGAGGTAGTTTTGGGGTCCAGGTCTCTCGTTGGTGGGCTCCTCTGGGCTCTGGTGGAGGAGGGGGAGCATTGGGGGGCCATGGAGAAGGGGGGGCCCCTTGGGACCCACTCCCTGTGTAAGGTTGCCTGGGTGTGGCTTAAAAGGGTGGGGCAGCCCAATCATGCCCTCCTGGCTCTGATTGGACAGTGCTAGTGTCAGGTTAGGGGATGGAGGGGTGGAGCCAAGGGGGTTGGAGGCAAAACTCAGTTTGGGGGTGGGGTTTGTTGATGGGTGGGGTTTAAATGAGTGGGGGGTCCCATGTATTGACTTGAATGGAAGGGAGGTGCTAGGGGCAGGGCTTAGGTCTGGGGTTACTGGGATTTGCTGGTTTGGGCTTGGGTTACTGGGAGTCACTGGGTGTTACTGGGATGGGGTTTGGGTGTATTTACTTGGTGTTTAGACTTACTGGTTTGGGCTTTGGGGTTACTGGGAGTCACTGGCTTGTGGGTTGGTCCATACCACGTGGCTTATGGGATGTAAGAAAGGTTATAGATTGGTTTATACTGGTTTCTAACAATCTATACTGGTCTGTACCAATCTGTACCAGTCCATACCAGTCTATACCAGTCCATACTGGTCGTTACTGATCCACGTTCCTTTGTACTGGTCTATGCCAGGTGGTTTATGTGATGGAAGAAGGGTTTTAGAGTGTTTTAAACTGGTTTGTACTGGTCCCTTGTAGGAGGCGTGTCCAGGAGTGCAGGGGAAGCACCCCGGGCAAGGAAGCTTAGGGGGCATGCGCCGGAATCTATACTCTCATTGGTTATATGGTCACATGGTTTCAAGGGATAAAAAGAGCGCCAGATTTGAAATAAACTCTCTTTGGCTACCACCTCAGCTGGGAGCAGACTCCATTTCTTTGTTATATAAAGAACCTACATGTGGCGAACCCGAACGTGAGGCCATAGGACCTACATTAGGTAGACTAGAACTCCCTGCACCAGGGAAGAATCGGTAGAATTCGGAACGAGTTCGTTCCAGAACTTGGAATTCTTTCACCAAAAGAAACTTAGATGTCTTTAAAGCATTGTCTCAGTCAGTTCTGAGAAATGCAGGTTAGTACAGAGAGCTCAAAAAATATTAGGGAAAAGTGCACAGAAACAGGGAAGAAAAAAGAAAAAAAAGAAAAAAGGAAGAAGAGAAACAGAATGGCGGGCAGCGAGGACCCGAGCTGGGGACCACGCAGAGCGGGCAGCGAAGCAGCGGAATGGAATGAGTACAAACACTCCAACCCCCAGCCCCACCGAAGGAACTCGGAGCTGCTGTGTTCATCTCGCGAGCTGCTTCTGGGACCCCTACTGTTGAAAAACGGTGGAGAGCCCATGCTGAGGCAGCTGGAGCTACCCCCGTGCCACCGCCCCGCATGCCCCGGGGACCCCGGGACCCCTCGTCCTGGCTGCCGCCGCCCCTCCACAGACCGCGGGAGCCGCCCGCCCCAGCCCGCCGTGTGAATGGAGCCCAGCACCAGCTGCCTAACAGCCCCGCACAAGCCGCGGGGATGCCGATCCCCGCCGCCGACATGCTATTCCGCCAAGCGGAGAAGCGCACGTGCTCCATGCAGTACTGCCTGCCTGCACTCGCCAGCCCCCACTGCGAGCCCCGCACCAGGCTAGAAGCCACATGGGACCTGTAGCAGTGGCACCGCCTGAACATCACCGCCAGGAATCGACTGCGCCGCTGCCGCCGTTTTTTGCCAAACTGCAAGCACCTTCCGTGATGCCCACAGACTGAACCGTCATCGGACACAGCCCCCAAGCCGCCGAGGACGCTGATGCCGACAGCCGTCCCAGGACCTGCCGCCGCCAATCCCCAACGCTGCGTCGGAACGACCCAGTCGCCTGCAAGCGCCGGAGCAGCAGCAGCAGCAGCAGAGACCCGGAGAACAACAGTTGCCACAGAGAGCACTGAAACCAAAACCAGATTCGGAGCCACCGCTGCTGAACAAAGGACCCTCCGCATGCATGTGGACCCACAGCGGCTAGCAGAAGGTAAACAAACATGGGAAGCTTTCTCTCTACTGAGATATCACGAGACACAGATGCCTTGGCTATCCTACTGAGATCTTATCACATACAAACCACAAGGACTGAATTAACAGAACTTGTACAATTCATTAAAACAGTAGTGCCAGAGATGCCGCTTGTAGAAGCCCTACACTTAGAAATATGGGACAAAATCAGAAACCTCATGAGACTGAAAGCTCAGGCAGGAGACTCCTGAGTTAATAATGCCATTCCAGCCTGGCAAATCATGTCTGCCTTGCACAGAGCCCACGAGTGAACGGTACAATCATCCCCCACTAACACACAAACGCCCACCCATGCTGCTGGTCACACCCAAATCCCACACGTAGATACACAAATGCATGGGGTTTACCGGGAGGGGAGGGAAACGCTTGCGAGTTAAGTTACAGGTCAGGCACCTCTAGCCACAGCAACACGGGGCGTGGAGAGGGAACGGAGCCTTTAACACGGGATCCCAGCTGATGGGGTCAGCATAGGGGGCCCTGTTGCAGTGATGACGGGGGGAACCCAGCCTGTTTACCACCTCTTGCTGTAGATGAACAGCGACCACGTGCACTGGCATGGGCACTGCCATCTTGTGCACCAAACAAACGGGAAGTCGACCTGTCTCTTCAGGTCCCAGCCCTGCCCCGCTCCAGCCGTAGGCATGGGAGGGGGAGGGCCTCTCCCCGATACCGCATCCATCATCCACCACCAACCCCCACAGGGAACCGGGTTTACTGGGGCCACAGGGGGGAGGCATGGGAGAATGAGGAGGAGGGACCAGGGATGCTTCCACCAGGAGGGAACGAGGGGACAAGCGGGGAAAAATTGGTTGACAGGTGGGAACAGTGTTGGGAGGAGGCATCTCCGGTGGGAGACTTGCAGGTTATACATACATGCCCAGTTGTTTTTCACCAGTGTCAGCCCCCTCAATTCCAGCCTCTGCCATATGAGGTGACAAAGGAATTGAGGCAATTGGTAAGGGAAACTGGTGTGTCCTCAATACTTATGCATATTTGGAGATGCTGAGTTCCACCTATGTTTTTACACCTCATGATTGGAAGACCTTACTGAAAGTAGCTCTTACTAACATTCAGTACAGCATCTAGTAAACCGATTATTGGGAGAACATCACTGTGTACGCTAACAACCCGCAAGCAGGCATAACAACACACCAACTAACCGGGGAGGGGAATTACAGCACAGTAGATGCCCAGTCCAATTACCCCAGAGAAATATATGAAGTAATAGCCAAACAAGCCCTGAGAGCCATGAGGAAATTACCCACTACAGATCGGGATAGCAACGTGTCATTCACAAAGGTATTACTAACCCTAACCCTAACCCGGTCAGGGCACTCCCCCGAGCAGATGGAGCTCGTCAGCCCTGTAAGGCCATCCATCTAAGAGAAGGTCACTCTAAACAAACCTACGTCCTGAGGACCTCACTGCCACTGTCCAAGCTTGCTCGGCCCCGGCAGATGAACCTCAGGATTAAAGGGTGGGCTCAGCTCAGCGCACACTGTGTCTCACCTAAAAAATCCACTGCGCAGGCTCGAAGGGTAAAGACCCTTCCCAAATCTTCGTTCGCGAAGACTGGCCATACATACAGAAGATTCTACTGAACCATACTCACAATTCCTAGATCGGCTGCAATCTGCTTTAAACAGGCAGGTTGAGCATGATGAAGCCAGAGAGATGCTTTATAGGCAACTGGCTTTTGAGAATGCAAACCCCGACTGTAAAAGAGCTTTGCAGGCCTTTCCTAAAAGGGAGAGCTGTAGCATTGCTGAGTTGGTTCAAGCCTGCCAAGGGGTTGGCTCCGTGGAACACCAGTCTGCCTCCCTAGCTACAGCCCTAAGCGCCCAACTAAGAGTGCAGGAAGGAGCCAGACCCAAAAGTGGTTGCTTTAGGTGTGGTGCCCTTGACCACTTGCAAAAAGTTTGCCCAAGGAGACCCTCTGCAGCAGCATCCCACAAGTACTCAAACGGGAGGAGGGGGTCAAAAACCTCCTCGCAGCGGGGAAACTGGAAGTGAGAGGTGTTGTCGTGCACCCCGGTACAGCAAATAAATGCGACTCGGGGAACAGGCTTGCGATTTGTGTCCCTCCACCTCAGTCAGCGCTGGGTTGGATTTATCCAACCGAGAGTCAGTCATCATAACTTCCACAGATGTAGTAGTAATCCCTATGGGGCTTTGGGGTCCCTTTAGCCCAGGGGTGCATGCACTACTAATTGGGAGATGTTCAACCAGCAGAATGGGTTTATTTGTGCTACCTGGAGTAATAGACTCTGACTCTCGTAGTGAACTTCAAATAATGGCCTGGACCCCTTCACCCCCTTGTTTCATCCCTAAGGGACAAAACATTGCCCAACTAATCCCCTTCTACAGCGGGGGAGGGGAGCGGGGTTCAGGGGCCTTCGGAAACACAGGCCAGCCACAAATTTACGGCCAGCCATCACAGCCACACAGCTGTGCATGACGTGCCAGATTGATGAGCACTGAATTACAGGTTGTGGTAGTTTGGTCTGGGCCTTCCTTGGTGACCAGTTTGTAATCAAGGAAGGGCCCAGATTTACCCAGTATTCCCTACGATTTTTACGTAAGCCAGGCTATAAGAAGAAAGGAGGAGAGGCCTTTGCTCTCTTTCCTTCCAGCGGCTTGGCGGTGCAGGTTCCCTGCTGTTGAGTCTGCCGTGTTGGGGAGCGAGGCCTGGTAAGGCCTTGTCGACCTTGGGAGGCGGAGGTTGCCGGCGATCGTTCCGGAGTGACTCTCGGTTGTCCCAAGGAGAGTAGTGAGATATTTCTTTGCTAACTCTTTTAGTGGATAGATATTGGGCTACTAATTGGGATATATATATATATATATATTATTTTGGTTTTGTTCCTTTTCCCTTCCCCCTTCCCTTTCCCTTGTGAAATTGTATAAATATTTCAATTGTATATAATTGTAACATAAGTGTAAATATATTTATATATATCACTTTAGTTCTCTCTCTCTTGTTTCAGGTTTTCTTAGTTGTTTTTTCTCCCTCTTCTCCCTGAGGTTTGGTGGAGGGGGGGACTTCTTGTGGTAAGGTTTGGAGACTTGGCAGGGAGCCAGCTTCAAACCATATCACAGGCCTAGTGGACACAGGAGCCGATGTTACCATCATAAAGGACTCTGAATGGCCACTAAACTGGCCCACTGTTTGCCCAGTTGCAACCATTCAAGTGGTGGGAGGCACACAAAGGCCCATACAGAGTGCTCTTGGGGCCAGAAGGACAAATAGCCAAAATAGCTCCCTTTGTTGCTCCCATTCCGTGTACATTGTGTGGACGGGATGTTCTCGGACAGTTCGGCACAGTAATGCAAATTGCTCCTGCAAGCAGCCAGGTTTTTCAATAGGGGCCATTGACTAGCCATCCCAAGTGATGCCAATTTTATGCCCCAAAAGGCACAGATAGAACTGCTCAAAGACAAAGTTTTCAGTCTATAAGCAGGAGGTATGTTTATTACAGCACCGGGAAGCAACCAGGTCTCCCTGGACAAACTGCTTCCTCCTAGCAATTCACAGCTGGACTTTTTATACAATTTTTGCCAAGCAATTGCATCATACAATATAAATATTCATAATATTGCAACATACATTTTTAATATTCATAACAGGTGGAGTTTAGGTGGAGTTAGGGGTGTGGTCTTCAATTTGGGGAGAATCTGGGAGGGTCGTTCCTGTTCTTCAACCTCACTCGCCCCTGTCCCTTTTTCCATCATCATCATGAACTTTGTGAACCTTCCTACTTTGTCTACCTTCCTAGTGAATTTGACAGAAGTTCCTGATACCTTGGCAAGGATACCTAGGTCTTGGCTCATCTTCCTTCCTTATCAGTCTTTGTTTTCCTCTCTATATACTTATTTTAGCCTTTTAGTTCTTTCTGTTTTCCTGTGTACATATGCTTCTGTTCTTCTGTGTCAATGCATCCTGCATTCTTTAATGAACTATGGTCTCTGCTGTTTCTAAGATCACATCCTTCGTGCTTTTGCTTAAAGCCTATATTCTGAATTTAACTCTCTACTTTTCATATTGCTATATTACATTTGCTCTCTAGGCCTTGCCTGGCTTCACAAGGACCATTTAAACTGGTCTGGAGAAGCGAACAACCAGTTTGGGTAGACCAATGGCCCATGAAAAAGGAACGGCTTGTACACCTAAGAGAGTTTGCAAGGCAGAAGGAGAAATCCTGAACTGCAAATCTGCCTTGCCCTCAGGTACCAGCAGGTACCAGCCATTCACAGTTTTGTTTCAGTGGGATCAGACTGAAAAAGATCCACTGAAAATCCTAGAGTGGCTGTTTCTGCCCCACACACAACCTAAAACTGTGTGGACTACTCATGAAATGTTTACCAAGCTTGTCATTAAAAGCAGAGGACGGTTACAGGAGCTGGATGGGAGAGATCCTGCAACCATCTACATCCCGGCTACAAAGGACAACCTTGACTGGATACTAGGCGAGGATGCAGGATTCCAGGTTGCCTTGGCAAGCTTTGATGGTGACATTTCCATTCATTTTCCCAAACACAGACTGTGGGCAGAAATTGGTAATTTACCCCTAAAAGCCACAACCAGATGCAAACATGAACCAGTAAAAGGCCTCACGGTCTTTACAGATGCATCTGGGCGGACCCGAAAAGCTGCAGTGACATGGGTAAACGCTGATACAGGACAATGGGAACGAGAGGTACAGACCATGAACCAGGGTTCTGTACAGGTTCTGGAACTGGCAGTCATACGTATTGCCTTGGGAAAGTTTTCAGAACAACCTGTTAATATTGTTACAGATTCCCGTTATGCTGCAGGGTTAGTATTCCATCTCGAACGTTCATTTCTTCGAGATGTTGCTAACCCTCACCTGTTGTTTGAAATGCGTTCTGTATGGTTTCTTGTCAATCACAGAAAGTTTGATTTTTACATCATGCACACAAGATCACACAGAGAAATGCCAGGACCAATAGCTGAAGGGAACCGGGAGGCTGACAGAGCAGGTACGTTTAACACCATACCTAGAGTCTTAGAGCAAGCGAAATTGTCTCATTCATTTTTCCACCGGAATGCACGTTCACTGAAGAGACAATTTCAAATAACACTCAATAAGGCTCGAGACATAATCATGTCATGCCCAGGTTGTCAGCAAATAACACCCATGCCATCTCAGGAAGGCGTTAACCCCGGAGGGTTAACGGCAAATGAGATATGGCAGACAGACATCACACACATAGCTGAATTTGGTACATTAAAATACGTACACGTCACAGTTGATACCCACTCACAATACATAACTGCCACTGCACACACTGGGGAAAAGGCCAAGGATGTAATAAGACACTGGTTCAGTTGTTTTGCGACCCTTGGTGTCCCAAAACAGAAAAAGACTGACAATGGACCAGCTTTTATTTCAGAAAAACCAAGAAACTTCCTGTCAAATTGGGGAATGTCTCACACCACAGGTATTCCACACTCACCCACTGGACAAGCAATTGTAGAAAGGGCACATCGCACCCTAAAAGATACGTTAACAAAACAGAAAAGGGGGGGATCCGTCTGTAGTCTGCAAGAGCGTCTGTGGAAAGCCACATATGTCATACATTTTTTAAATTGTGATAGTGCTGAAAAAAGCAGGCAGGAAAAGCAGCACAGACCTCAAGCTTTCGCCTCCCCCAAACCACCAGCCATGATAAGGGATCTGATTTCAGGGCAGTGGACAGGATCTTGTGACTTGGGGGCGGGGTTACGCATGTGCAGCTACAGGAAAGGAGCTGAAATGGATTCCTTCAGGTGTGTTAGACCCTACCTAGTTACACAACCACAGCAGCAAGAACCAGAGCAACGCAAAAGTTATAAAACCAGTTATTTTTCAGCAATAATGTTTACGTTTCAGGTTTACATTTGAGGATGACCAATGTGGCAAAATGCAGAGCTTAAACAAAACCCATGAGTGTGTGTATGATGAATGGAATGGACGACCGTCAGCAAATGTGTGTGTGAATGAATAAAAGAGCTGTATGACTGGACAAAGCACCTTAAATACCAAACACCTCACAAGAATAACACTACCTCAGCCACATGGTCACTTTAAGAGAATTTAGATTGCTATGTTTACCCTGTTTTTGAAATAAAGTTGAATTTCCCAGTTATTTAAACCCTCAGATTAATAAAGGTTATAAATCTATAGGTAACACATGGTTGAGCTAAGGTCCCTAGGTTAATAAAGTTATTTTCCAAGTTGCACTACCCCTTAGAAATATAAGAAGGTTTTAGAAGATTTACAATAGATGTATAAGTTGTTGAAAAGCCAAAGCAAGCAATGTGCTGGGTCATTGCGAAGCTATGGTAGTTTATAATGTATTGTTCTGTTGTTTGCACTGTTGTTTTTTGCATTGTTTTCATGACCATTATGAATAATTGAGAAGGGGGAGATGTAGGAGGCATGTCCAGGGGTGCAGGGGAAGCACCCAGGGCGAGGGAGCTCAGGGGACATGCGCCAGAATCTATATTCTCATTGGTTATAAGGTCACATGGTTTTAAGGGATAAAAAGAGCGCCAGGTTCGAATAAATTTCTCTTTGGCCACCACCTCAGCTGGGAGCAGGCTCCATTTCTTTATTATATAAAGATCCAACACCACCCCACACAGGGGACACAGCCATTTTATGTCATGAATGACCAGAACTCTGAGATCATGAACACATGCAGATGCTGCTAAGAGGGATTTCAGGATTTGAAGGTACAAGTAGATCAAGACTCTCTGGGTCTTGAAGACCAGAAAGACTTTCTGGCAGGGAAGGTTGCTATGCCTTTTGGGCAAGGCAGTGGCAGGAGAGGAGGTTTGAGCGTTCCCCACAACCCTGTTAGAGGGCTGAAAGGCAGCAGCACCCAAAGCCCGGCTGGTCTCTGCTATGGACTGCAGGAATTACTTGCAAAAAAAAAAAAAAGTTGATCCTGTTGCCATAAAATCAAATCCCAGATCTGAAACTGGTGACATGGAATTTCAAGCCTCCACTTAAGGAACAGCGGCAGTACACAGTCCTATGAAGATGTGCAGGCAGGACCACATTGTTGAGAGAATCTTAGATGATGCAGGACATATACTGCTTCAGGCCTGCTTGCACAATCCAGCCTGCGTGCTGGACGGCAGGGACCTGTGTTCTCCAGCAGCAGATGCGTGTCCTTGAGCAGTAGATATCAGAAAGCTGCATAGAGGAAAACAAGGAAGGAGGTTGTTATCCAGGGTGTGAGAAACCAGAAGATGGGGGGGCCTGGAAATGTGCCTTGGCTAGTAGAGCCAATAAAGTTATAGATTTAGTGTGTGAAAATGAATGTAACCAATAGAAAGTTAGAACAGAGCGTGTGAACCCTGTAGGACCCTTGATAATGTGTGTATTTTTGGAATAAAGTTAGAGCATTGACTGTACCTCCATGAGGATGTGTCTTTGACTCTGGAGCTCCTTTTTTGCATCTTCTCGTTTTACCACACTGGGAGAGGGATCAACTGCCATGAGCTCAGGGTCCTCGTGTCATTCTGCAAGAGAAACTGGGCGAATCCATGTCAGGTGGAGGATCACTGATAGAGCCCTTGAATGCCAGGGTGGCATTTCAGCAAGGGAAGCAGTATGGACAACTATGGTCCTGCTGTCAGGAGCCCCCCAGGGCTGTATGCTACAGCAGGCAAGGCACTGAGGCAAAGTTGGCTTGAAAAAATAGTCTCAAGTCCCTCAAGTTCATGTTAAAAAAAGGTCTCTTTATTAACTATAACAATGTCCTCCTTAGTATTTCTGCTGTAAGAAACAGCTGAAAGTGAAGAGGAAGACTGAAAGAAGAGCTGAGGTATTGACAGGCTTAACCACAGCACAGAGGTGTCACGGCAGGGTGGCAGAGAGGTGATAGGTTCTCAGTGGCAGCTGGAACAGCCTTTGAAATGTGACAGGGACACCCCTGTGTTATGCCATGGAAGAACACCTGCAGAAGTGTGTGGTGCAGAGCTGTGGGACAACCTCCACTCGTAAGAGCTCTACAAGGAAAGGCCCCGAACAACCTGGTAACAGCTTTGGAATGCATCCAGCTTGGAGATGGCAGTTTGATTCCCTGCTGGAGGCATTCTGATCCTATGGGTTTTAAAGGTGTTACTAAGAACTGATATTACACACAAGGTTACAAAAACAAAACTGCGATAAAGAGGAGGAGGAGGATTGCGGAGGATTGCCAGGAAGAGTTTGAGAATGAAAAACCTTTTTTATTGGCACTTAAAAATTCTTGGCTTGCTTTTCCTAGCAAAAAACCTTGGAACAAGGTCCAAAATAAATGAAATGCAATAAAAAACAAGAGTTAACGCTGGAAATGAGAAGTTATACAGAACAGAGGGAAAACCCCAGAGTAGCACTTTCCTATCAGGAGTAGAAGTAGGGAATCGAACTGTGCCGGAAGCTTAAGAACTGTGTAAGAGCTGTTAGTCCCATATTGGTGTTCCCTGGGTGTCAGAGATTAAGTAGCAGCTCTGAACTGCAATTTAACAAAACTTGGTTCTCTAGAATGTCTGATGGTTCCTGGGAAGGACAAAGATTTCTTCTTTCACCTTAATAAAAATGCAGCTTCTCCAGAGAGATTATTTTCATCAGAAGCACCAGTCTGCCATTACAACTAACAAACCTCCAGTATGCATGAGGAAATGGAGGTCAGCAGAGCCTGCTTCTCCAGCTAAGGAACACTGCCTCTCTGTGATGAAAGGTGTACAGGGACAGGGGGATGTCCTTACCTTCATATACTGTAGGATGTTGGGCCCAGATTCCAGCTGGAAGCAGTCAGTTTCACTGTGCTGTGACAAGCACCTGGAATTCAGAAAATGCACAAAAGCCTTCCCTCTCTCCTGTGGTGTGTAGAACTTGGGACGTCTTCAGGACTAAAAACAATTAGTGCTAATGATTTTCTGTGCAACAGACATTTAATTTGAAAGAGTTTTCTGCAAAACATCTATTATACATCCAGATGCCAAGTGAACCCCAAAGGTCCATTCCACCTGACCCCCCTGATGGTGGGCAGCTCTTGCTCACGCCATGTACCTCCAACTGCCTGGCTGGCAGGGGGACTTGTTTCTGAGTGAGAGTCCATAGCCACCTTGTCCTAGCAGGCCTGAGAAGTTGTTGACCAGCTGGCAAACTCAGACCGAGTCCCCTTGGCCACAAGTGGCCTGCCAGGAGCTGGTTGCAGCCAGAGGGCAAAGGACAGGTGTTTTCCTTGCTGCTGGCACTGGGCCAGATGCCATTCAATGGTGTAGGGCTCTGAAGGCTCCAAATTCCAGCACTTTAATAATTACCCAGAAGTGTAAGTTGATCAAAACAACACACACCTGAGGAGGTGACAACAGAACAGGGGTCACTTTATTGTCAGGTGGTCGAGTTCTTCTGATGTTGCAATTATGTCTCAAAGAAACAGGTGACTGCAAGCAGAGAACCTGAACTCCCGTGTTCTCCCATTGATGCTCACAGCTCACCATGACAGCCCAGAAGGCCCAGGATCCTCAGCCTCTTCGCTGTCAGCATGGTGGCAGTTCCACTTGCTTATGGTGACCTCCTGTTCAGGAATGTGCCAGTGCCAACCCCCCCAATCTACTGAGGTTCCATCCCCTCCACTCATGCTCATACAGGGACATTTCCTTTCAACAGCTCAAATTCATGGCTTGGCTTTCTGTAGCCCAAGTTGAGTATCTTCCATGTCTAAGTCCTGACCTTCTCTGCTAGAACTCAAGGTTTATTTTTTAGTTGCTGCCAGGTTCTTACTGCAGACAACCTGCTAGGCAGGATGCTCTGGGCTCCCAGGTTTAGATACAAGAAGGGTACTCACACTTTCACATCGCTAAAAACACGCAGCAACCCACCCATCGTATCAGGCACAGTTCCTATTTCTTTTAAAAATAAATATTTATAAACAAAAGAGATTCAGAGAACTACAATGTTGAAAATTTTCCTGTCAACAGCACAAATGCTTTGCATGTACAGTCACAGGAACAAGTTGCACACCAACAGGAGCACTGTTTAAAAACCCTCTTCCGTCATCAGCTGCCCCAGGCCAACCCTGCAGGAATCCACATCTCCCACTGCAGCAGCCAGCTCCTCTGCACTTCTCCAGGACTCGTACTAGGGCTGCTCAGTCTCCTTTCATGATCAAGTCCTCGATATATGCATCCAGTTCATCATCTGTATTAATATCAATGTCCTGAAACAAGAAATATCAGTGAGAAGTGAATCTTGAAGAAGAGTGCAAGAATGAAGAACCCAGAGCAGCTCAGCGTCCTCTTCAACATGTGGTCTGCTCAGCCTCTATGCTGCAACCTCCAGCACCCATCAGCTGCTGACAGCTGTGGTGAGAGCACCCCCAGCTTTCCCTGTCAGCACCTGACAGACAACATCTGGAAACCCATCAGCACCTGAGGCTCAAACAATGCACTCAAGTGATGGATTTACTGAGTGGATCTGAGTCAAGTTAGGTTTGTTTGGGATTTTTTAGCTTTAACACATTTTCCTAACAGGGAACAACTGCTTCCAGCTGTTTTCACTAGCTTCTCCATTGGTTGATTCTAATTTTAAGTAGTTTTTTAACTTAAAGTTTAATTATTTAAGGGTTTTACTTAAATATATTTTTGCTATTTTAATTAAATATTTAATAGCATAATTAATAAATCGGTTTCACCATAAGATTTTTTTATATTATTTGCTAAAAGTTTGCATTTCTGTAAGGGGTTCAGGATCTGCCCAAGAATGGGGCAAAAATTCCTTACAGAGCACTGCCTGTGCCTGGGGAAATTCTGCAGCAGAATGCAGAGAACAAACAGAACTTGTGCAGTATGTACATGCCATGACAAATCATCCTGTGAGAATTAATACTCAATGGGATCCCAAGGGCCTGGATCCCAAGAGTGGGCAGGGACAGTAGCTGTGCTCTTGTCTGCTATTGATGGGCTGAGTCCACGTTGCTCCCAGCTGAGGAAGAGCTGGAGCCCAGTAAGATGCTGGATTGAAGCACCTGGAATGCCCAGAAGGGGCTAGGCCAGGTGGCTACTCTGGGGCAGCTCAGGGTTTGCCTCTCTTCCTCACCCACCTCCTGCACTTTCTGCAGAAGGGCCATGATGTTAGTCCTCAGTTTCTGTAGTTTCTCCTCTGTTTCCCTCAGCTTCCTCTCCGAGTTCCGGAGGTTTTCCTCACAGGCTTTGGCCCGGGCATCGGCGCGTGTCTGATATGAATTGCACAGGTTCTGCAGACCCGCCTCATATTGCTTGAAATATTCTTTCTGCAGCAGACAAAACACAACAGATGACATGTTAAGAGAAAGCACCGAGCTCACAAAAACAGCAGCACTCACAGGCTTGTAGAAGAACCAAACTCCTGGCCTCTGTGACCAAATCCTCCCCACAGCATGTCTCTGCACGCCCTGCCCACGCTCACATTTGTATCTGATTTGCCTACTGCAGCTAGCACGAAACTCTAAGGGGTTTTTACGTTCTTCCAGTATCAGGACTGCCCCCAAAGCTGCCTGAATTTAGATTAAGGGTGCAACGTGTTTTAAAAAGCCTGAACTCACAGGTATGCTGCAGCAAGACTTGACAGCCCCTGTACACTGTGAGTGTCCTTGGTACAGATCACCGAGACAACACAGCCTGTCACTGTGAGGTAGGAACACCTGCACTCGCCAAATACCCCAGACATGACCAAGGTATACTGTGGAAGCAGTGGGAGTGGTAACTCCAGCAGATGCCTGAGTTAACAGAGAGAAGAGGAGGAGACAAGAGACAAACTGCCAATACACACACTGCGAGCATGGGAGTACCAAACAGAACTGGCTTTGGTCATCTGCAGGTGGTTTTTGTCATGTACAGGTGTGCCTCTTGGAAAGGTCTCCCTTGCTGGTATGTCAGAGAAGGGAGAAGTCAGAGAGGCCAGTTCCCTTGCTCTGCATTCCAGCCAGCACTGGATCTCCCAGTACCAGCTCACAGACACTGGTGGAAGCTCAGCCCCACCTGTTCTGTACCCAGACAAATGGAGGCCATGTTCTCTTCCATTTTTAAGATTGCCTCCCCCTAAGTTACAAGGCTGGGAGCAAAAACTACAGATATGTCTGCATCCTGCTTCTACAAACCTCTAACCTGGCCTCTCTTATTTTAAAAGTTTAACAGTGATAGATAAGAATTTGGGATGGTAGTAGCCAACAGCATTCCCACATAGATGTACGGTAACTAGAAATATCCTCAGACAACTGTCACAAGACTCAGGGCATCTCTCAGAGCTCTCATTCTTTTCCTCAGCTATGTCAGTCTGCCGAGGATCCAGGTCACCTTTTCAAGAGTGTGCTCTTGCATCAACAGTATGCACATTTGCCATAAGAATGGAATATATATGGGAAAACCCCAAACTTACGTTCCGAGAAGTAGTGGACTTACCAAGGGAAATGACAACAACCCTTCCGAGCTCATGGAACTCAGCTCATTCTTGGAGACTGGAAAATTTGGAGGCAAGAAGTACCGCAAACAATTCCTGTGCAGGAAAGAAAAACAAAGCCAGAACTGGGAGTTAACCAGGCTGAAGCAATCAGACTGCAGAGCTCCCAAGGGTCTGCAGTGAACCCACCGAAGGATCTGGACTAGAAGGTCAACTGTTTCTTGGCTGCTGCTGGGACCAGTGGTGTCGGGCTCGATTCTGACGCAGTCTGAGGTAGAAGGTTCAGCCACAACCACCTCCTCTTCCTGCTGTGTGTCTGGAGCCTGGTACTCAGGAGAGGGAGGCTTCATCAGCCTCACATCCTCACTGCCTTTCTCTACCCTGAGAAAAAGTATTAAGGGAATGTCAGGAATCTTCTACATTGGACATATCTGAAACACCATTAATAGCTTAATCAGAACCTGTACCCAAGTGTCACTCAGACCTCTAGACAAACAACAGCTGCCTCCATGGCATAACTGATGGAGTCTGTCATGCCCATTCGTTATGAAGCCACTGCACTGTCCTGAGCTCACATGCTCCCTGACATGACAGCAACATATTTGTCTTCAGCATCTATGGCAGTAAAGCAGGCCCTTCTTCCCAAAAGCAAAACAAGCCTCTAAAATCCAGTAGCTCAAGATAGTTACCAGCGATCCCGTGGTGTGGTGTCTGTAGGGACATAATCAAACTTCACCTTCCACCGGATCGCATGTCTGCCCCTTTCCACAGCTGTGACACGGCCCGTGAACCACTCCTTGTTCACACGCACCTCCACATGCAGCCCCTTATCTGTGAGGAGGAAGCAAAGGTGTTCGCAAACCTTCAGCTGCTGGAAAGCACATTCCGTAGGAGCTCTTGAGATTCAGGCACCTCAGCGGGGAGCACATGTGAACCTGTGACAATGCCCTCAAATAGTACAGACACCATCAAAACACAAAAAGGCACACAGCTCAGCTCTTGCTGAGAAACATTAAGATGCATGAAAATGACCTGGCTTTCCAGACAGAAGGTTTCTCCTGTACTCCAGGTTGTTTGACATGGGTTTTCCAGGCTCGTGAAGGTCTCTAGGACAATTTGCCCCATGTCCCTAGTTTCCAGACAGCTCCTTGGAAGCATGCTGAAGAGATGCCCTTCTCTGGCAGAAGGTGCAGTACCACATTGGCTATCACCTTTTTTGGGGTGTCCCAGCCCCTCTTCTCTCACAGCAGCGCAGCAGGTCTGGATACAGTCCTGAGCATTTGCCAGCTGGCACGGCTCCATGATCCACTCAGGAAGGGTGAACATGTCAGTTATACCCCACAGCCCAGTCCCACACCTGTCAGCATGATGCAGCCCTTGACCACAGAGCCTCCCATGCCACAATTGCCTCTGGCCTAATCAAAGGGTTCCCAGCCAAAATGTTTCATGCAAGTTAGAGTCATCTCAGGGTCTGGGACTCAAATTTACACTATTTCTTATTCAAAAAGCTCATTACTGAAATCACACGTTTAACTGACGAGTCTAGTTCTGCAAGTTCTTTTTTATGTCAGATACCAGCAGCAGCCCAATGGCTCATTTCTCACCTTTCTGAGCTTTCTTCAGTTCCACCAGCTCTTCCTCTCCAGCACTGTCTGTGAGCTGGGAGCAGAGAGAGAGCTCACATTAGCTGCCTCCCACCAAGATTATAAACACCTGACAAATACCTTCTACTGGGGAAAGCAGCACACTCTCACCTCCACTACCACCTCATTGGAATCCTTCTCTTCTTTCACTGCCACAAATTTTCCTCGTTTTGTCCTCTCCTTTTTGTGCTCCCCCTCCTCCTCAGACCCATCCTCTGGGATGTTCAAGGTCCTCTTCCGAGTGCTGGAGGCCTTTAGGAAGCAAACAAGCTCTAGCTGTTAATTCCACCCTGCTATCAAACAAAAACCTTCTTTCAGCCAAGTTAAAAAAAAAAGAAAAAACGCCCAACATCCAGTGTTTAATTTGGAAGTTGATCAGCTTTTCTGAAAGGTTTTAGAGGTGCTACATGATCGTGCAAATGCTCACCCCACCACTTCACATTCTTTTTTTCCTAAAGAAACAATCTGGCCTAACAGGAGAGAGATGAAACAAGTCTTCTTGAGGGGTGTAAATGGCACCCTAACCCCAGAGTAAAGTAAAAGTTCTCTTGTCTTGCGCAGGGCCCACAGTGCACATCTCATGGGACAGAGTAGACAGGCTGAGCAGGACAGTGGGTGAGGAGCTGAGGGGTTTTATCCTGTTGATTCTCACCTGTGAGCATTTGCCAGAGGCAGATTTCTTTACTGCTGGCACCTTGGCAGCTTTTGGACTGGGTGTCTCACGTGGGCTTTTAGGGCTCTGCAGGCCAGCAGAGAGGGACTTCGTGGCTGTACCTTGTTTGGCAAGAGTTTTTAAAGCGCTGTTAGACTTCCCAGATGTCACAGTGTTCTGGTGTGTCCTGGAAGTGCTGGCCTCCTCTGTGAAGAGCGTGCTGGCCAGCTTGGAAGAGCTGGTATTTGGACAATCTGAAGAGCTCTTTTTCAGCTGACTGCTGGACTTGGGAGGAGGTGAAGATCCTGGTGGTCTGCTGGGAGCGTTCTTGATTACATCAGGCAAAGGAGGAGATCGTGGGCGCTGAGGTCGGGTGTGCTGGAACAAATGTGGGTACAGAGAGAGGAAGGGTGGCAGAGTGAGGAACTGCTGTTCAGAGCAGCTAAGGAAGCACAAAAGAGTAAAAACCTACAGCAGTACGCCATTTACCTCTCCTGAAGGTCGTGCAGTCACTTCCAGAGGCAGTTTCTTCAAGTCAGCTTGAGATCGAATTGGAGCGGTTTTCTATTTAAAAAAAATAAATCAGAAAGGTCAATTTACAAGCTGCCAGGCAGTGCCTGAACCCAGCCCAACAGTCTTCCAGGTTAAAACCAACGATTATAAGAAAGTGTGTTCCGCGTCCTTCAAGAGACAGACGTCACTCCCATTTTCCCATCAGAAAATGAAATGCAAGCTTAGATGCTCGTTTTCTGTTATTAAAACAAACCCTGCCCCATGAAGGAACACAGGTGGCATCAGACTCAGGAGCATCTCTTTGCACTAGGAGGTCCCTCAAACCTGCTCTGCTTAGCTGGAGACCTCCAGACTCACCTGCAGAGCTTCCAGTTTTTCCTGCTGCTGGCGGATTTTCTCTGTCAGTTGTTTCTGCTTTTCCTCATGTGATTTTGAGTCTTTTTTCAGAGTTCCCAGTGGTACCTTCTGTTTCTGCTCTGCAGCCTCACATCTAGCATGGAGGGAAGGCCAGACGAGATCAGCAAGGACGGCAGGACCTGTGCCATTCTCACACAGGATTGCCCCAACATCCCATCCCAAATGCAGCAGGAAAACCACTTTCCTTTCTGCAGTAGCCACAATCGCAAAAGCAGTGGTTTTCTTCTTGGGAAACAGATATGATTTAAGGAGCGAAGGCACAGTTGTTAATAAAATGCATTTATGCTGGGAATCACCAATTCAGAGCCCAGGAACAGCTGTGACTGGTTTCTGTACTGCATCTGTACTCCAGACTTTTTCAGCAATTTTCCTTCCTATCAGCTTATTACGTATTCATATCAGTTCCTCGTTTTACAGACTTCCTTTCCCTTCAGAAAGGAAAGCACAGTACTAGTAACCCATGACTAAGACATCATTCCCACAAGTCTTCCAGCAGCAGATGCCCTCTGGCTTGCCACCCTAGGCCACACCATTTCCTTTGCAATATCCTGTAGCTATTTGCTTTTCCCGTCCTGTTCAGCCCATGGCCTACAAAACAGTGGTGAGTATCCTACTCCCCCAGGTCCTCTCAGGTGCAGAATCCTGGAAGAGTCCTTGAGAGAGGAGGAAAACACAGGTAGGAAATACTCTCTCAAGTGGACTGGCATCACCTTTAAAGTGCTGGCTGAGCAGCTGTCCCTCAGGAGCACTGTCAGAGGAGAAGGAGGGGACTGAGCAGTGCCCAGGTCATCTCCTGTCATCAAATGGAGTCATGGACAGACACACCAGGATCAGCCCGGGTGGGGCAAGATCACGCAGGGATTGTGCGAGCCAGGAAAGCAGCAGCACCGAGACGGCCCCTGTACAACACAAGAGATCCAGCAGATCCCACACTGAGTCTGAGCCAAGCTGCCAACCTGCAGGTGTGAACCTTACAGGTAAAAGGAGGACCGTGCTCTCACTGTAGATCACTCAGAGCTCCAAGATGCTGAGGAGAGATGATTTCATCAAGATCTCTGATCCTGAACCTGCCAACTGATGCGATATCTCGCAGTCTGTCAGATACACACTGGGATCAGCTTTGGAACACAAGCAGCAGTTTCTCCATCAGCCTCTGAAGCACTGCTGGGGCATTTTCCATGTAGTTTCATGTGTCATCACTGAAAAATGACTGACACCAGAGCTGCAGTTTCCAAAGATAAAGCTGAACAAGTGGCACCGTACACAGGTTTCTCAGTGGAGAAATGCATCTCCCAGCCTGTGGCATTGCCTGAGGCCGGAAGCATTGCCAAGTTGTGTCTTACAGCACACAAAAGAATGAAAGCGCCATTAGTTCTTGGAGAGGAAAAATTCAGACAACTCACAGCATTCAAACCCACAGATTATATCACTGGAAGCAGCAAGTCAGAACAAAGGAATTATCTTGGTAGTCAGAATGGCCAGGAACTCAGGACCCAGACTCTGGTGGTGCTCAAGGAGCTTTGAGACACAGAGTCATCTTCAGCTGGTGCTTCAGCCACCAGTTCAAATACCATTTAGGACCCAAGTGGACGTCAGGTAGGAGAAGAGAGGCAAGCAAGCCTGGCACTGCAGTGTGAACAGGCACGCTGCCTTTCCTGTGACAAAGTGAACAATGGTGGCACCTAGTGCTGACCCCAACACAGACTGTGGCACTGGCAGGGGTGATTGCTTCACATGACAGAGGAAGAGCATTCAGCTCCCATGATCTGGGATAACATACCACCAGCAGCCACTGAGGTGTAGGTGGACAAACCAGAAGGCTGGGAAACAGCTCAGTGCCAACAGCAGACACTGTGCCAAGGCAGCAAAAACCACCATGTGGTCTCTGATGCCAGGAGAGTCTCAACACCAGCTCTGACACTGCTTCGTTTTTGATTTGGCTGAATGACACTCTGCACAGACCCTCATGGCACACAGGCTTGAGGACCCCACCCATGGTGGCTGTGCTTCTCAAATCCTGTTATCCTTCAGACACTACAAATACCAGAAATAGTCAGGACGGAGAGGTGAAGGTGTTCAAACTCTTTGCAAAAGGACATGGCAGGAAAAATCAGGCAGTGCAGCACTTGGAACTGGTCCCAGCTAAAAGCCAGATGAGTGCTGGAGCAACTTCTGCTGAAAATCTTCTGCCTTGTGTAAAGGACACAACTGCACTTATTGCTGGAAAGTACACGAGAGCCTACTCAATCCAAAAATGTTCTGGAGTTATTTATTCTCCAAGAGTAAGACTCCTGAGATCCCTTCTGAAGCTGAAATGACCAGAAGTTTGGATCACCTGTGTCAAATGCCTCTCTGCCCTTTCCCAGTTCCCTGCATGGAGGATATGGGATGGCACAACATGCACTGCAGACACTCAGGCTCACTCCAAAAAACATCCCAACATCCATCTCACATGAAATGCAGTCAACCCCCCCACCCACTGAATTTTCATGGTATTGTAAACACAAAATTTAAATTCTTTGATGAGTAAATCAAGTTCCTGGTAGGTGACATGATAAAAACCCTGTCTGCACACAGATGGAAGAGCACAAAGACAGGTGGGGGGATCTGACACCTTCCATGGCTACTCCCAGGCCATTCCAGGAGCCACTAGCCCATCTAGGGTCCATTTCCACAAGCCCAGAGGCCCAAGGCAGTCTAGGGGATGCAAATTGGGTTTTCTGGGAATTGGGGAATGCAAATCTGTTCAGCAGAACAGATACTCCATTTGGGCTACTGCCCGGGCTGTCCCAGGGCAGCCTCAGCCCCAGTGTCTAATCAGTGGGAGCAGTCCTCTGAAACATCTTCTGGACCAATGGGAGGAACCAAAAGCAGGGAAAGAAAGGGACTGAGATGATTTGGGGAAGAACAAACATGGGAAAACAAAGAAATAATAGACTAAAACCGACCAGTTGTAAATAACCCATCAGCTGGTCAGGACACCTCTGTAACCTTATGTCTCCTCTTTTCCTGGGTGAGGGGCTCCATTCCACGTATGCACCTGGGTAGAGTGGTGTGAGTGCCACCAGCTGCAGTGACTACTGGCATGTGCACGAACATGAGTCACAGCAAACGCTGGGCCAGAGGAGCCAGCCAGGAGGTGACCTGGGAGCAGGGGGAGGGGATGTCTAAGGGTGACCCGCAGGAGCCGACTACCGGAGGGACCAGGGAGTCCTGCCTGATAGAGATGGGTATGGGGCCGTAGGCAGAGCTGTGGGTGTCTCTAGGCAAGAAGCACGTGGGAAGAGCAAGGATCTCCATCTGATCAGGATGGAAGGATGCTCAAGGTGAGACACTGGGAGGTTTGTAGTGTGTATGTTACGTGTAACCACAGGAGGTCTGTACCCCTCGCTCCCTGGGACTGCAGGCTGCAGGGCCCATCTATGCCAGTGCAAATTATCAGAGAGACAGGGGCCAGATATGGACATGAGTATTTCCACTAGTGGTCCTTCATCCTGACCAACCAAGAGGGAAAAGGATGAGGCTGCTGGTGCAGTCTGTGTGAGTGCTGAGAGCACCCACCTGTGCTGATCTGCGGGGCTGGATGTACATGTCTGTGTACATACATGGTCTGTCTATGTTTGCGTGTGTGTGTAGCAGCAACACCTTCCCAGCTTTGCTACTGCTTCCACCTGAAAGGCTGGATATGTGGCAGCCCCTCCTCAGGCTCCAGGCTCAGCCCTGCCCCAGCAGTTTGGCCAGAAACAACCCTGGCACAGCCACACTCCTCAGAGCTCCACAGCGGGACACACACACACGGAGCAACAGGGAAGTCAGAATATGTATTCTTCCAATGGCAGGCGCCAAAAGGAAGAAGCCAGAAAATCAGTACTGTCAAACAGAAACATCAATACTCTGTAGCCTTTTCAGCCACAGATGTTAAAATTTTTATTCCAATTAAAAGCTACCACCTGGATTCATCCCCTTTGTCATTAAGCCCTGAGCCAAGGCATCTGAATTTCAGCAGAGCAGCTTCCCTCCTTAACACAGACAAGAATGGGCTTCCAGCAGTGTTGCTCTCCACAGAGAAGCAGCCTGGAGCAATCATTTTCCTCACTCAAATAAATTACAAGATTCTATCTATGTTTTATAACTGTAAAACTCATCGCTGGGAAGTGCTGCTCCCTCAAGCATGCAAAATGTCCCCCCTGGGCTCACCCCAACCCAGTGCAGTTGCTGCAGTTTGGTGTCTGATGGGTGGGAGCTGTAGGAGCAATAAAGACAACTGCAAAGCCCCCCTGAAGATGTGTCACTCCCCGCCTTCACCATGACAATTCTCCAACTGTTATCTATGCTGCCTATGGCAAAATTAACATGATCTAAGGCTACAGTAGTATTGCCAGTGCCAGTGCAGAAAAGCCACAAAGGATCCAAACTTCACCAAATCACTGGCTGAGGCTGGAGGGAGCTCTGGGGTCCCTCTGATCCCACCCCCTGCTCAGGCAGGGCCACCCAGAGCCAGGGGCCCAGGACCACATCCCGGAATATCTCCAAGGATGGAGAGCGCACACCTTTCCTGGGCAACCTGGACCAGGGCTTGGTCACCCTCAAAGGGGAAAAAAGTGTTTCTGACATGCAGAGGGAGTCTCCTGTGTTCCGTTTTGTGCCCATGGCCACTGGTCCTGCCACTGGGCACTAGTGGAAGAGCCAGGCTCTGTCCTCTTTGCAGCCTGCCTTCAGGTGTTTGTATACATTGATGAGAGCTCCCTGAGCCTGCTCAGCTCCAGGATGGACAGCACACACTGCTGCCGGGGTTGTTCCTCCTCAGGGACAGGACTTCGCATTCTCCCGCTTGAACCTCAGGAGGTTCCTGTTGGCCCATTTCTCCAGCCTGTGCAGGTCCCTCTAGATGAATTCGTGACCTCCTGGTTTGTGAGCTGCTCCTCCCAGTTTGATGTCATCTCTCACTTGCCGAGGGTGCCCTCTGCAATTTGCACATCACACAAATGTCCACCAACATTCAGCTCTACACGTCATCACTGCCTTTTCACAGGCTGTGAGCACAGTTTAAAGGTACCGAATTACTGCCAATCCCTCCAACTATTCTCAAGGACCAGATGACCAGAAAAAAGCTCCAAATGTACAGGCAAGACACACTGCAGAAAAGTCTTAATATTAACTGATTCTTACCTGTCTTGTTCAGGATCAGGGTTCATGGAGCACACCCAGCTATCAGGGTAGTTCTTCTCCACAGAGCTTAGCTGGAACGGGAGAGTCCGCCACTTCAGACATACATCTGTCACACAGACACTTTGCAAATTAAAAATACACAGTCTGACATATAACCTCATTTTTTCCCACAGCCCATTCAAAGCCCAAGTACCACACCAAAGTGTACGCAACAATAAGATTAGTGGCCAAAAAAAGTGAGACAGTCGCAGGATACAGAGTCAATTCTTGCTTCATGCTCACCAAATGCTTGGATGAAACCCTCAAAGACATCCCTAACAAGAATGCAATGAAGCCTGGCATCAACTGATACCAGAGGACCTCACGCTCCTGCTGCAACAATGGCATGTACAAATCAGTCAGAACAGCCAATCCTGACATCATGGCTCAGCCCAGCAATCAGGCTGTCTCCTACCGATACCAACACAACAAAAGTCAGAGACTTATCCACTAAAAGAAAAAAAAAAATTATAATAATTATTACAGTTTTGATGAACCAGGAACACTTTGAGAGTACTGCTGGCCTACCAGGAAACCAACAGCTTCACAAAATCAAGTTTTGCCAGGAAAATCCAAATGTCCTTAAATCAGGCTCTGCAAGAATGTCAACATGGGAGGACAAGAAGAATGAGAGTAAAGCCCCTCCTCTTTGGTAGGAACTTTGAAAGGTCTGAGAAAACCATTGAAGTAGAAGAACCTAACAAAATAATTCCACAAGAATGGCCTCCCATTCTTTTCTTACATCCTCATCCCCAAGTCCTGGGGAGAAAATAAGGGAGTTTGGTGTCCCTCTACCAGGAGACAAAGTGATAGTGTTGAGCTCTCCCTAACCCTGGCAAGGGCTTACCCAGAGCTGTTTAGAGGTGCAAAGAAGAGAACTTGCATTACATTCCAAGGAAACTGTAAAATGTTCCCTTTGTGCTCACACCCAGTACTGATCAGCAGGTTAGTGCATTAGGGTGCAAATTACTTGGCCATTTCCCATTGCCTACGGGGAAGTTTTGGATTTTACTCTGCTGCTGGGATGGGTGGCTTTGGCCAGTTCCAGTTCATAAGACATTTCTGAGCCCACTCTCAACACTGCTACTGGCCACACCTGCCCCGCTCTGTCAGGGGATCTGAGGAACATGGCAGTTGGTGAACTGTGCAGGAAAGGAGCCTTATGCCAGGATGTCACAGTGTACCATCGTGTGCAGACAGAGGTAACTCACAGAGAAGACAAGCCCTAAGAGGGGATAACAATAATGAAGCCCATCTCAAATGTCCTACGCATTTAGCTGCTCCCCAGCTGCAGCCAGGAGCGCCCCTCCTTCCCCAGGGAGGAGCAGCCAGATCAGACGCACCGCACTGAATCGTGGTGGGGATCTCCATGGCTCTCCGGCGCTTGTAGCGTAGTTCACTAGACGGAGGCTGGTTCCAGTTTGCCGATAAATAACCAAATTCATCCCAGAACTTGATGATACCTCTCTGGGCTGGAAAACAAACCACATCCTGCTCAGTACGGAGCCATTATCACAAAATCACCACCTGCACTCTCGGCTGCCCTCCAGACACCCAAGTTTCTCCTTTCACCCCCTGGTAATCATGAAGCTTCATTACCTATAGCAACATCCTTCCAATACTGAGCCAAATGCTCTCCCATGGCCTTCAGCAAGTGTCGATACTCTTTGGCATCAGCGAAATCTTGTTTATTATGGGTTGGCTCCAGAACCAAATAGGGCACATCGACCACACCTACCACTCCTCCACATGCCCTAGAAGAGGAACACACAGTCACAAACATTAAACTGCCAGGTTTGCAACCTGAGCCATCATACAAAAAGTAAGGTGGGCTCAAATATTTGTATTTGCTGTCAAGACCTATTTTCCCTGTCCCTAGAATGAGGCACTATTGGTATCAGCACTCATCAGTGCCACACGCCAGCACTGAGCCCAAGTACTTCATACGGCTGCAGGGATGACCAAAATTCATGTAGAGAACTCAATACCAAGAAACTGGGGAAATATTAAGCAGTATTAAACATAATTTATTTGTCAGAATGCAAACTGAAGGCTGACAAAATGAGCAGGCCTCATGCTCATGAAGAATGATTAACGCATAACCAGGTTATTGCACAACCTAAGTTAGATGTAGAAATGTGCCAGGCTTAAGCAAAAAGACTGCAGAAAAATATGCAAGACTCACATGCCGCCCTCCAGCTGCGGGCCCACCTTCTCATACATCTTGATCAGCCGACTACAGTTATAAATGAACATGCCGTCCAGCTCACGCTGCTCAATGTTCACCCCAAAGATAAAATTCAGCTCTTTGGGTTCCTTCAGTGCCCTGGAAGGGAACGAAACAGAGCCTCAGAGATGCTGAAAATAAAGCATATTATATACTGGTGTTAGAGAGAGGGTATGGAAATCTGGCATCCTTGAGCATTAAATTAATCCTGTAATCTCCTATTTCTGAAAAATACAAAGCAGTTGTTGAATGGGCATTACAACTGAACATGAACAAAATACAAAAACTTTGCAATACAGACACTATTTTAGGATGGACATTCATTTGGTTGTGTTTTCTCCTTCAGAACAGATTCTGGATTTTACTTCAGATGTGCTTGTTCAAAAAACGACAGTGAACTAGTTTCATGAGAGTGTTGTTTGGTACAGACTGGTCCTTTCCAATGCTATTTTGGTTTGTATTTTCCAGATGCAGATCCCTGTCTAGATAAACCATGAAAATTCAGATTTTGATACAAAACTGTAGTCTTGATTTTCAAATTCTGGAAAGTTCGCCTAATTCCAAGTTTTGAAAGGCTGTTCCTTAAGCTGGAAAGCTGGAGGATACAACGCACAGCCCAAACAGACCTTTTTTTCTTTCATGCCAGGATATCAATTTGCATGATTTCTCCTTTATCTGTGCAGCGGATGACTCCAACAAAAGTTGGCCTCAAATATGTTTGTGAGCTCATAGGGATTTCCGAATCTGAACCTTTGGTTACCGGAAATTCTGTCTCCAGCGAGGCAGAAAGCCTTGAGATTGATCTCTTTGTGCTGTAAATCAAACAAAATCCCTGTGTCTCACAAACAGAACTACTGCTCTTTACCAGATTAAATTAATCAGGTTCCACAGTTTCCCTGAAATCCACGCTGAGGATTTTTCATAGGGAGGATCCTCAGCTTCAGGCTGAAGGTATCCTCAAATGCAAGGTCCAAACCTGTAATTACTGCAAAGCAAAGCCTATACCACAGTCCTGCCCAACTCTCTCAATTTTGACCTCACTTATATCCCCCCTTTCACCCTCATAAAGTTCTTAGCACTTATGTGCTTTATTCCACTTAGGAATTTGACTTCTGCTTCAGCGGTTAGTTGAAGACAGCGGAATTCTTTACAATGTTCTGCTGTGTAGTGGTTTGGACTTTGTTTTCCCCCAGAGGATAAGAAAAGTGGTAGACCCCTGGAAATTCTGAAATTCTGTCCAATGAGCGCTCCTGCAAAAATGTAAACATATCACAACCAAACGGAAGAGAAGAGTTGTAGTTTTTAGGTTAGAAGAAGTAGCCATGTTGTGAGCCACGAGAGGAAGGGGCTCTGAGCCCCTCGGGGCCTCTGGGCCCCCCCCCAGCCCCAGTTGGGGGCTACAGAGACTTGGAACAGTGTTGAGCTGGACTATGTATCTGTAGCTATGAACTGGGGAATGGTTCTTCAATGTGAGCAGAGACAGCAGCAGCAGACCAGCGCTGACCGGAGGAAAAGCGGCGGCACAGAGCCAAAAGATAAGAGAGCAGCAAAACAACCATGCAGCAAAGCAGGCAGAACTTCTGCAAACCTGAGAGAGAAAGACCGGCAGCAGAGAACAGAACTAAGTTCTACAGAGAGAAAGCTTGGGGGTAAGAACTGTAAAACTCCCCTAAACTTCCTTGGAGATCCCTCCAAAAAATGGAGGGGTGGACTCTTACTGATTAGAAGTCCTAAATAGGTAAAGGAGCTAAGAAGCTCGGTCGTCCTGAGAGCTCAGCCAGGACGGAGTGTGGGAGGTTGGCCTTGAGGGCTCTCCCTTGCTGCAAGCTACAAAGAAGCTCGCAGCCTGAGACAGGGCACAGAGGCCCTGCAAGGAGCTTGAATCTCCTGGAGATACCAGACCATCACAAAGACCCCCTGTGCTTCGTGATATGACCTGGTGAAACGACCTTGTCTGGGGCGACGAAGTCCACGAAAGACCCCTCGGTTGGTTGGCGACGGGGCCACGAGGGGCTTGGATTCCCCCTCGCGTGTGCTGGCAGAGATCCAGCTATCAGCTGCTGCAAGAGACAGAAGAAAAGAAGAGAGAGCCTGCTGCCTTAGAGACATTGCTGCTTCTGAGAGTTGAAAGGATCTCTTCCTTCTTCCCTCCTGGACTTTTATTTGGAGGGGAGAAGAGATCTGATCCATTGTAAATACTTATGTCATAGTAGAGATAGCTAAGGTTGTGTATAATGTATTGTAGTATTTATTTGTACAGTCATTGCAATATATTCCCTTTCCCCCATTCTGAGTCTGGTTGTGTTTTGTCTGGAAAAACCCATCTCACATTGGGTTGAGATGTGGGAGGGGGAATGGAGGTAGAGAATTAGATTTTGGGCTATCTCAAACCATGACATGCTGTCTACTAATATCAGACATTAGGAGGACCTGAGCTGTGCATGCTTGAGCCCTGCACTGTGATCACCTGCATATATGAGATGTAAGTCTGTCTTAATGGTGAAACACCTCAGAATAAATCCCCAAAATAGACGGAATTCATATTCATTTTTTGTTTAAGGCCATCCTCCCCCACACAGATGTAACAGCACCCTGTGTTACACCTTCCTTTAAAGTAGGTGACTGTAATACTTTTCTAGGAAAACATCTGTAATAGCAATTTTCAGTACTTTTAAATCTAAACTTTTGCCAATAGGGGTTTTCAACACTGCCAACTGCTGGGCTGGAATGTGACCCTTTGGTCCCAGCTCATCAAGGTGGACAACTGTGATTCAAGAGCATGAGGAGGTGTGGCAAAACACCCATCTCAGGGATTTATTTTCTTTTTATAACTTCTGGAAAAGGATGCAGAGCCTTACATTTCAAGTAATACCATGCACTCCCCCACAAAATAGGAAGGGCATCTCCTCATTTTTATCAGAGAGGATGGGAAGTCAAATTATTAACCAAACCATGGAAAATTAAGTGGTGGTTCAAAAGCTAGGGATTTCATTACTAAGAATTTAGTACCTGTCCTATCATTTGGACTTATAACCTGATCTTATGCAGGCTTTGGAAAACAGAAAGCACGTCTTTCATTGATGCACTCAGCACCAGAGAAACAGCAGAAAACTGTCCTAGGACATCCTCTCTAACTCAGGAGTTTTCCAAAAGGTTCATACAGAAGGTTTCCTATTATATACATTTTTCAGGAATTTCTTCTGTTTTCTGGATGAAGTACAAGGTTGTGGAAAAGCCTGACCTTCTGAACTGTCTCTGATCACCAGTGATGAATGCAGGGACACAGGGAAAACCATGTGCCTGCCCAGACCTTTTTTCGAGGGTCAGCTTATTAACAGGAAAAAGTATTTTGCCCATGGGCACAAGGGGCAGAAGACCATTCACAAAATTTTCCTTTGCACACTAATGTCACCAAACTCAAGAATTAAAGGACAAACTGTACATGGAAAAGTACGTGGAAGCTCAACAAAATAGTTTCTCCCATGAGTTTCTACATCCTTCAGATCTCAGCCCTAGCACTTTTAAATTAAAGCTGTATTTATGTCTTTCCTTTTAGCATTTTAAGATGCATTAGATCTATCTCTGGCAACAAGTCTGGGATAGTTCTGACCTAGGCAGCCATGTAAACTAGTATGCAAACAACCAGGTGGGAAGAGAGACATGCTGTACGCAAATCCCCAACTTCCTCAGACTCAGCATTTGTTTTAAGAGCATTTGTTTCTGGTTACCACTTAATTTGAGAAATGCAAAAAAAATGTATATAAAGAGTGAAATATTCCTGTGAGTACATCAAAAGCCAAAGTTAATTGCAATCAGACCTAAACTAGAAGCATATCTTCAAATTTCACAGCACTGACCACAACAAAATTCAGCATGTTTTCAGAAAACATCCCTACAATTCCTAAAGCTGTTTTCATTGTAACTTGTGAACATTGGTTCACCAGCCTGAATCTTACCTGCAGGTGGAAAAGTAAAAGAGTGAAAACAGCTGATGTGAAAACCAAGTAAACATCTATAGCAAACAACTTAACCCACGCACCCACATGTCTTTCAGCAGATAAGAGGGGAGCAGCAGAGGCAACCAGAATAGTGACCTAGCTGCTTGGTTTAATAGCCTGGGCATACTGGATGCCCATGGATATTTAAGCTCTGAGCTGAACTCCTCCTCCTCCACCACATGCACAAAACACAAGAGACATCTGAGCACCTGGGAGCGAACAGCCACGGAACTCCAGAATTTGGAAGCCCCTGCACTAACCACTGGGAACTCTAGAGCCTGGAAGCCCCTGCACTCACCGCTGCTTTGCGTCCTTAATCCTTTTCTTGACATCAGCCTCCCGCCGCATGGTGATGGCTGAGTTCTGGACCTGACGCAGTGTTGCCTGCAAAAAGGCATTGCACAGTAAAGCTGCTGCTGGGAAATTCATAAAATTCACTCAAATTATGATTTTTTTCCCCTTTCAAAAAAAATCTGAGAAATCGTTCTAAATATAAAAGAATTCATGACGGGTGGCAGGTGACAACCAGCATGACTCCACATGTAGGGCAGCACTTACCCTCTGTAGTTTAAGCAGCTACACAGTTGCTTGGAAAAAAATGTCTAAATGTAATTAAAGGTCCCAGGAAACTGAAACTAGAGGCAACTGAGCACAGGGAAACAGCCAGGGCACTTGGATACTGTTGTTTCCATCTGATGCCAATAGGAAGCCCATTGATTTTAAGCTGGTGTCACTTGCTGACCTTCCCGGTATCCCTGAGAGCCCTCCTCCCCCCCTGCGGCACTGGGGTCAGCCTTGCCCCTCTCAAAGCCACAGTCCCACTGGGAGAAAGCAAAGAGCCCCTCTCCAAAAGCCCCTGCCCAAATGCCTTAGAGACAGCTGCACAGGCAGGGGGGAACAGCCAAAAAGCCCCCAGTTCTACTCCTGTTCCAACACCTCCTGTTCCCCAGGCCTCTTCCACAGTCTGACAGCAAACAGCATCTGGGGCTTGGAGGTCGCCTTCCCACCCAGGATATGTGGGGGGTGTGGGCAAGGGAATGCCAGCATGCGTCCCACTTGGGCTTGACATCAAGTGCAGAACGTGAAGCACATACAGTGGTAAGGAGATTACGGAGCTGCCTGAACGCTGCTGGCAGCTCACCATCGACTGGAGTCACCACCTGCTTAACCAGCACACAGGATGCTGCCGGGGGGGGCTGCCATAGGTGCTGCTCAGCTAGCACTGCTCCACTGCCAGTGCTCTGAACTGTCCCTCAGTGCCCAAAACAAACCATGCTGCTAAAGCACAAGGCTCACCCTGGACTCCCGCGTGAGATCCCCTCCAAGGTGCTGCTCAAGGACACGAGCTTTGCTCTCTGCCTCACGAGCCTTCTCCTCTGCTGAAACACACAGGGACAAGGATGATGTCAGCCAGTCAGTACAGGAGAGCGATTCCAGAGAGCCTTTGCTGCACAGATGTGTTACAAGGGTACAAAGAAACACAAAAAGGTACAAAAATCAAACCTTACATGAGAGGGCCCCACCAACACAGCATCTCAAACATGCTCAGAGGTCACAGTCAACACTGTCACAATTGCAGGGATAAACTCTGCAAAAGCACGTTTAAAGGAAGGATCCTAGAGGAAGTCAACAAAGAACTGGAAAGCATAAGGATACTAGTGGCCCTGCCCGCTCTGCCTGGCAATGATTCACAGAAAGATTCTCACAAAAACAGGTTTGAAAAGGAATTCCAAAGAGATCATTTTCTTGCAGAGATGAAGGGAAAAGACTACTCTCAGAAATGCTTTTGTCTCTGATAATAGCTAAATTTTGCCTGGAAAAAGAGAAATCTGTGCTATCCACGAAATAGGACCCAGCGTTCTGAAAACCTACCCTGTACCTGATTCTTGCATGCAAGAAACTTAATACATAAAAGATACTCTCCTTTCCACTTCTCTCCTAGAGCAAGAGGAATGCTGGCGATAGGCGCACACAACCCTTATACCGCTTAAGATTCATTCAATAAACCTCATTTTCAGCAAGGAGAATGGATTGAGAGCAGCCCTGAAAAGGACCTTGGGAGTGCTGGTGGGTGAGAGGCTGGACATGCCCCAGCTGTGTGCACTGGCACCCTGAAACCCCCCGTGTGCTGGGCTCATCCCACAGCGTGGGCAGCAGGGGAGGGGAGAAATCTGCCCCTTTGCTTCGCTCCGTTGAGACGCTGCCCACCTGCAGAGCTGCCTCCAGCTCTGGGGCCTCAACATCAGAAGGACATGGAGCTGCTGGAGGAAGTCCAGAGGAGGCCACAGAGATGCTCCAAGAGCTGGAGCAGCTCTGCTCTGGAGACAGGCTGGGAGAACTTGGAGTGTTCAGCCTGGAGAAGAGAAGGCTCCAGGGAGACCTTAGAGCGCCTTCCAGTGCCTAAAGGGGCTCCAAGAGAGCTGAAGAGGGACTTTGGACAAGGGCCTGGAATGACAGGACAAGGGAGAATGGCTTCTGACTGACAGAGAATAGGGCTAGAGGAACTGTTGGGAAGAAATTCTTCCCTGTGAAGGTGGTGAGGCACTGGCACAGGTTACCCAAATAAACTGTGGCTGCCCCATCTCTGGCAGTGTTCAAGGCCAGGTTTGACAGGGCTTGGAGCATCCAGGTCTAGAGCAAATTGTCCTGCCTAGTGGAAGGGCATGGAATGAGAAGAGCTTTAAGGTCCCTTCCGATCCAAACCATTCTGTGATTCTGTGATTTGGAAATACAATGGGTGCATGCTGAGGGACGGTGTGGCTCACACCAAGGTGAGCAGAAGGCCCACACCCTCGCAACAGGGGGGCAGCAGCACGGTTACAGCACACCCAAAAGCCATCTCCCTCTCTGCTCTCCTCACACAGAGACAAACTGCAGCTGTGAGACTCTCAAAACAAGAAACACAACAATTGAGGAACAACCTTGTCTAAGATTTACAGAGGACGGGGTAAGCAGAAAGATGACAGGGTAGCAACTGGCTCCTAGGGATTACCAGCATCTCTCTGAAAAGCAGCACTCAGTTGCCAGACAGAAGGAAACAAAAGTCTGTAGCCAGTCAGCTCACTTATACCACTACAATAACAATCCCTTTTCCTTCCTATGCAGCATCTCATTGGAGCTGTGTTCCCCTCATTCCCACAGCAGCACTCTCTGAGTTCACAGCTGCCCACCAAGCAGGTCACAGCAGGACTGTGCTGTGTGAGCAACCATCATCAAGAGACAGCCTGGCTAAATCAAACCCACAGGAATCTGGAGACTGTTTAAAGCACTCGGTCCACTTCAATCAGAGCTTGTAGGGAAGTTGCTGGTGGGCTAAAAATATCTGTGGCTAGTGGAAAGAACACAGCAGTAATCCAGAAGGGCACACGTCAAACCTGCTCCACTAACACAGTGACAACTGAGACAGCTGACAGGGCTGAGGCCCCAGTGGGTAAAATGCGTGTCCTACGCAGGACAGCGAGCACACAGCAGCTGGTACCTGCATCCACATCCTCCCAGAGGACAAAAGGCACAGTATACCCATGGCACTGCCAAGCAAGGCACTGGACACACCAAAATACTCCAAAATAATACTCAGTGCAGCACAGAGTTGTTAACGATTTCCAGTACCGGACACCTGCATGATTCCTCACCTCTCCTGTTTGTTTGCTTTCCAAACTTTGGAAGGGGATTTCCAGAAGCCAGGCAATGGCAACACCAAGGTGCCTCAGTGCAGTACTCAGTCTTGGTTCTGAAGGACACAGAAAGCAGCTGATGGTCTTTCACAGCCACCTTGCCCAGGAATGGTACTTTTTTCCTAGGTCCACCCACTCACTTAGGGATCTGGATACTACAGCCTATCACATGAAGCAGGAAGTCAGTTCCCATGGAATGAAAAAAATGGCTTTTCCTCACCTTAAACATATGTATGTCTTTACTTCTTAGACACGGCTCTTCCTACAATATGCCAAAGCCATGTCACCAATAGTCACAGCTGGCCACACATCCTCCTCCTCCAGCTATTTTCTGGTTATCCTAAGTTTTCATTCCACAAGCTCATTCCAGAGAATCAGCACTCTCTCGGTCTGATGGATTCCAACACATCTCTGGCAGGCTGCTCTGGCAGCCTGGAACTGCTGTTTGCTCAGCTGAGACCCACCATTTCTCACAATGCACTCCCGGGGTTTGAAAGAGCACACTGCAAATCATTCCTGGGTGAGAATCCCTCAGGAGAGCTGGAGAAAGAAATTAATCTTTTCTATCAACAACAGGACAAGAGAGCTTGGTTGTTACAGATTAAATCCATTTTCCTACAAGCAAAGCAATGAGATGTGTGCTGCTGAGGCTGAAGATAATGCTATGAGCATATTTTAGTCCTAGAGGCTCCATGTGACCCAATCTTGCAGTAACAGTTTGAGGTCAGCTGGGAGTTTTCACCACCGCATCCTAAGCATTTTGCTCAGCACCTCCTCTCCCCCAGGGGGCACTGGGACAGTTCAGTGATCCCTGCACCCCTGGAGGCACCGGGCCGGTTCACGGAATTACAGAATCATTTAGGTTGGAAAAGACCTCCAAGATCATCGAGTCCAACCTATGACCTAACAGCACTACATCAAATAGATCATGGCACTAAGTGCCACATCCAGTTCTCCCTTAAACACCTCCAGGGATGGTAACTCCATTAGCTCCCTGGGCATTCCAACATCTAAATGACCCCTTCTGTGAAGATATTCTTCCTAATGTCCAACCTAAAACCTCCCCTGGCACAGCTTGAGACTACGTCCTCTGGTCCTGTGACTAGATGCCTGGGAGAAGAGACCAACCCCCACCCTGCTAAAACCTCCTTTCAGGGAGTTGTAGACTAACAAGGTCTCCTCTGAGCCTCCTCTTCCCCAGGCCAAACAACCCCAGCTCCCTCAGCCACTCCTCACAGGACATGCGCTCCAGACCCTTTACCACCTTCGTTGCCCTTCTATGGACTTGCTCCAACACCTCAATGTCCTTCTTGAAGTGAGGGACCCAGAACTGGACACAGTACTCAAGGTGTGGCCTCACCAGTGCCAAGTACAGATGGGGAAGAATCACTTCTCTAGTCCTGCTGGCCACACTATTTCTAAAACAGGCCAGGATGCCATTGGCCTTCTTGGCCACCTGGGCACAGTGCTGGTTCCCTGCACAGCCAGAGGCACCAGGCAGGTTTGGTGATGGAAATGAGTAACGTTTCCATGCCAATGAGACCTGTTCTCAGCACTGGAACACCAATGGCAGCATTTTTCAGAGTCAGACACTAGAGCTCCACTTCTAAGTGGACCAATCCCTTTACATCAAGTGACGGAACAAAAGTCTACTTTTTGAGCTGCCTCAACAGAAAAGGGCAAAAGGAGAACACAACCAAGAGCTCGTGATATGCTAAAGGTGAGAACAGAACTGTGGGGTGACAGGGTTCAACCAGGCTTTGGCTGGAGTGAGGGCAGACAGCTGGGACTCCAAGGGGCATCCTGTACAGCTGTTACCCAGATGAAATGATCTCAGAGAACAATGTACATTCCTTCCATTGCATGGAAGTAAGTCTGGGTCGTCTGTAGTCACTGTAATAACTCAGTTCCTGAGCAATTCCAATGATCCCAGAGGCAAGCAATCCAGCAAGCGTTCAGACCTTCCCTTCGCAACAGCTGAACGAGGGCATATGCATACCCTGAGGACTCACCTATCCTTGCCATGTGCTCTGCTTTCTTCACCTCTTGCTCTGCACGGGTCTTGAAACGGTTTGAAGTATATTTGTACATCCTGTGATGATCAAAATTTATTAATCAGCAAACTCAGCAGAAAGGTCAAACCAAGATTTCATCACTGCATGAGAGAAAAAGAAAAAAGTCCCTACAAGTAGCTACTGTATACTCCTCCCAACAGACTCAATAAATGGAAGAGGTTTACATATCAGGAACTGAACATTTTGGTTGAACCTAGGCAAAAATCTCTTTAAGTCAGAGACGTTTTAGTAGAAGTTGCAACCACAATAACCTGTCTTTTTCTGCACTAGCCAGTGGGGGCAAAATATACCCATACTCTGAGGAAATTGCAAGACTTAGAGAAATAATTTCTTCTTCAGAAGTGGAAAGGAAGAATGAATATATATGGAAAGCTTCTCAAAATCCTCCCACTACAGCTAAATAATCTTTCCTTTTTCCTGGAAACAGCTATCCACGAGTGCCATCTGACAGGTCCATCTCACACAGGGCTAGCTCAAAGCAGAAAAACAGAGACGGGCGTGTGTGAGGCCAAAGCTTATGAGTGCCTCTGAGCAGAGGCACGTAATTAGGGAAGACGACACCAAGGACAAGCAAAGCCTGCAGGAACTCAGATCATCTTAAGACACAAGGTTTTAGATGTATCAAGAGGAAAATCCTACTCCAAAAAACTCTTTATGGAAAATAAACCTTTCCAGCATTTAGCCAAAGCAAAAGCCACTAGAAATGCTTTTTACATAGGGACATAAGGCTTGACTGACCAATTGACTGGAATCACATTTAGATCCCAATGAGAGACAAGATTACCTCCAAATGGCAGATAAACTGTCAGGACTCATGAGAAACCACACTGTACAGATGAAAAGTTTTGTTTAGGTTTGTTTCTGTGGGTGAGCACATACGGATGTTGGTACTGAGGTCAGAAATAGTCTCCCCAACAGGAATCCCTTGCTCCCAAATCTAGAAAATTCACACCACAAGCACAGTTCCCTGAAATACATTTTGCTAAACTCATTTTCTGCTATTCATAAGGATTTCCTCAGTGACAAAAAAGCAGGCAGGTGCTAACGCTTCCAGAAATCACTCAGTTGGGTGAAGTCACTATGACAGGAGTTGTAGAGGCAGGATTTTGGCAGTATCATCTCTAACTTATGTAAGATTGATGAAAGCTACCTGGGGGCAAGAGAGAGAGCACACTGAAAGCCAGGCTGCTTTCAACATGCTGGCATAACCACATTACCTCATCCATATCCAACCGATTTTTCTGAGGAAAAAAAAAAAGAGAGAAGCAAGGTGAAGCTGAATTATCCCCCCATGCCCAGCTCAGAGGCAGGGCAGCTCCTGAGGGGACTATAGGGACAGCAGGAAGCACTGTGAGTAACTGCAGGGTGTCCCAGATGATGGCACCGTGAGCCATCACCAGCCTCATGACATTCATTCCAACTGCCTTGGAGTGTCCTTGTAAAGGGACACACTTGCACATGGTCTGGCTACTTCTACCTGCACAACCTACGCTCCAGCTGGTACTGGGGAAGGGATGGAAGTAACCTTTCAGGAGACACAAGCCATTCCCAAGGAAGCTGGGACTGCTAGTGAAGGATCTCCACAAAACCAGCCTGCCCCTGCCACTGGCACATTACTGGCTCCAGAAAGATGAGCAGAAGCCTCTCCCACAGAAACATGGCTTCCAAAAGGGGCAGATGACAAACAGAAAACAAGTGCCTAGCTTAGGAGACACACTGTTATTCCTGAAAAACAGCACAAGGGCTGCAAACCCCTAATTTTCAGTAAAGGCATTTACATCCCCTAAATCCATGGTGGATTTCCATTCTTTGTTCTCTAACACCAACACTGGAACCTGCAGACAAGCCACTTCAGAGATGAAGGCAATCTGACTGACAGTCCTACTGCAGGAGGGAGCCCCCACTTAAGGCAAAGAGCCCCCCAGGATGTCCCACACCAGCTACGCAGGGTGTAACGCAGCAGCACCTCTGCTGCCTGTTCCATCCCTCTGCTGGACCAGGAAAGTTCAACACTTACCTGGTCCAGGCTACTGGGCTAGAAACACAGTCATGCTAAAGAGCTGAGCACTGATGCTGCATCAGCTGACCCCAAAGGAGCCCATGTAGGAAAAACAGAGTCAGAAATCCAGAAATTCTCTATCCGGCAAATCAGGATTTACAGTAGCAAGTTTCCTGCCATCTGCAGGGAAACAACTGACCTGGTCAGCACAGGGAGTAGCGGGTGTAACATTCCTTGACTTTGCTCAGATTTCTAATAACATCTCACACGTTCTCACATAAGGAGCTGAGGAAGTATGAGCTTGACAGACAGACCATGCCCTGAGTTAGAAACCAGCCAGACTCTTCAGGCGCCACTGGGCACATGACACTGGCCTGGGGTAGGTAACAGCGCCTTAGTGGGCTGAGAGTGGGCCCATACTACTGAAATACCACTGCAAGCCAAAATGCTATACTAAAACAATCAGCTAATACTCTACAAAATTACTACGATTTTATTAAACCAAATCATGCTAAAGTATCTAGAATGCAGACTGTGTGCTCCCAGGGACAGAAGAACACTACTGCCTCAAGCAGACTTAAATACGTTTCCCTTTCCCCTCCCACGCTGTTAACCTTTTCCAGTCTCTGTTCAGCCAACTGGAAGCACACCTCAGCTGTCACATTTTTTGTTTAAGGGAATTTAAAAGAATAGAGAGAAAGCTATTTCTCAATCTCTATTCAAACCTAGATTAGCTACATATAAAAGCAACTGTTTCAAACTGCTCAGTCTAGTTTCGTTTCAGTAATAATCCCAACACCAACTATATGTATTTCCTTGTCCTGCTCAAAAAAACAACACAGTTACCCAACAGTTTTGTGTGAATATAGTATTTTGAACAAGGATCTTCATTTCTTAGTTTGTTCTGAAAGGGAGCCAAATTGCACCATTGACTCATGCAATTTTTAAAAACATTAGATTTTCCAAAATGTACCTCTTTTTCCATGACATCAGCACCACATGCCATTTTCTTATGGTCTGTTTCTGTGGCTTTAACATGGAATTATGCAGAATGTTTGCTGGAGAGCAAAATGCTAAACCTTTTCTCTAATGCCAAAAGGTCCCACACATCTGCAGATTTTGGGTCCAACACTTACCTTGGCTTGTAGAGGCAGCACGAGAGTCGTTTGGTTTGCACTTTGTGTCCGTTGATGAAGATCCTCATCCTGGGATCGATGTATAGCACAGCAGCATAAGCACGGAAGGAGCGGCGCTCCGGCTTGCTGCAAGAGAGCCATTTACTTCAGAACAATGCCCTCAGCAAGACAGCCAGGTGAAAGAAAAGGCTTTTCTATTTTAACTACCATGTAGCTACATTAAGTGAGGCTTTTCTTTAAAGTTTTTTTCTATCTGTGTCTTCTCTTCTCCAGAGACTCTCTACTGAACTGTACATTGTAACTACTTCTACCAAATACTGATATACACTACTGCAGTTTCAAGAGGGAGTTTGAATACATCTGCATAATAAACGTCAAAGCTATAAAAGGGACCATTTAACACTGTGTGCCCATCTGCCAGAGCTTTCTTACCCTTCGGTGAGTCAACAGTGTGCTGCCACAGAACCTGCACTACTCACACACAGACATGGTACCACAACATTAGGAGGAAGAAGCAGTGATGCCTTGAGAGCTCGCATTAAAGAGGCTGAGAAGCACATGAGATCCCTGGAGGGATCAAAGGAGTTTGCTGCACTGCGCACTCAATAACGTCACTCTTAATACATAGAGACAGAGCTGCTTTACAGGGTCTGAAACTTCCCATGGAAAATTCAAGCACTTCAGGGAAGAAGCATGTAATCTCATTAGAAAGGTAAAGCTTGCTAAGTGTCCCCACAGAGCTCTGGGATCAAACATTTGGCTCATATCAGCTCAGTCTTTCCTTTTCAGGCTACACATAATCAACCCAGCAAACACTCAGCTCTCTCTGAACAGGGCCTTCTGCTCCTCCAGCTGCCCTCAGAGGACATCCTTCTTCTTCCTATGCAGGAAGGTCCAGGAACGGCCCCTGCTCCCAGACAGATGTGATTATACACCCCACCTGCCCCCCTGCACCATCCACCCATAGAGGCTGACCTGAACAGCGTCTCATGTTTTACCATTTAATCACAAAATTAAACAGAAGTTTAGAAGCAGCACAGACTGATGATGAAAACATCTTTGATAAGTGTAGAAAATTAAACCTATAGCTTAGGGCTCCTTGTTTTAAGTTGTCTAAAGGGCATTGAGTCTGCTGCTTTGGCTAAGCTGAGACCAGCTAGCACAGGTGTTCACCCAAAACACAGCCACAACACCCTTGGGCTAACACACACATGAATCCCAAACTACTACAGAATAAACTACAGATCTTCTACATTCTCCAGTTCAGTACAGAAAGAGATGCTCTAGAAAACCCCATGCACACACTATATAGCCAAACCCCACACCCAGTTTGATCAGGGCCTGTAATACTGGTCATCACACTTACGTTCCCTCAGGGGGTGTTTCTGCCATCTGAATGTCTTGTGGGTCAGAAGTCACATCCAGCTCTGGCTCTCCATTATCCATTAGTTTGAGGTTAAAGATGATCACCAGGGTGCCTGAGCAAGTAACAAGACGATCAGGCAAATCCCAGTCAAACCCCAAATACCTCGCCCATGACCTGCACCATCCACATGTACCTTTCTCACCACGTATCTTACTGAACTGCTCCATCACTTCCCGTTCTGATTTGAAAGGGGAATACTTGTAAATGAGCTCCGTCTCAATAGCAAACTTCTCCATGTTGTCTGTCAAAGGTTCATGGCTCCGTGCATTCCAGGTGGGCAGAGGAACAATGACCTGCAAATCCCATTGTACTGAGAGTGACTCCAGCTCTCCCACTCCAGTCAGCCCCTCCTGTGGGTCACAGCCCAGTGACTTACCCCTCCTGACAGCCCCCTAATTCACCATGAGTCCTTTCCAGCTTTTCAGTGGTTTGCACTTCTGTCAAATGCTTGAAGACCCTCTTTGCCAGCCTCTGAGTTGCTTTCCTACAACACCAGTCTCAGATTGAACCACCTCTGAGTCACCCATATGGTACCAGCTACTCACACACTCAATAGCTTTTTTTCCCCTCCCCTTGTAGCAACTTTCATAACACTAAAAAACCACTCAAACTTGCCTTTTTTAAAAATGTAAACCTCTGGCTTAATTTCTCTCATGAACTCAAATATCCTTCACTCATATTTATCCCGATCTTACTCTTTATTTTATGGGGTTCTAGCAAGGTTACTGGTGGTTTCTATTATTTAGAGCAAAAACACAGATAGAATTATAAACTGCAACTGCACAAAGGACTTCAGTCATGGGCTGGCAGCCAGCATGCACTGCCCCTCCCCAGCTGCTCTGCACAGTTCCCTACACTCACTCCCTCCCTCAGGACAAAAGATGTTTCCTGAGATACCATCCCAACGCAAATTTAAAACTTTTCATTATCGGCCTTGCCTGGAGCAACATTGCCTGAGTTATCTATTGAGATATACAAGTTTTTCATAGGTTGAACCACACTGACTTTTTATTAAAAAGAAGAATATCTGAAAGAAGAGACATGCCTGGAGTTTATGACCCATGCGTAGCAACTTCAACACCACCTTTTATTCTCTACAGAAAATCAAGTTAGAGCAATAAATTTAAATACATCTCACACTCAAATTTTGTGGGAAAAGGAAAATGCAAGAAGTCTGAGCATTTTCTGAACTCAGCAAAAGCACCTTTAAGTGACTGAAACAAGCCCTTCAAACTTGCTGTAGAGAGACTTCTCAAACAGAATTAAAACCAAAAGGAAGAAATCTTTGTTGACTTTGCAGAAGCCCTACAAGCATATCACTAAAAGAAAACCATATGCTCGATCCTACAAGAGTGGCAACCAGCCCTGACACAGACCATTCTCCTGTGAGAGCTGGGCAAGTTCAGACAAGGCAGCATTCACTAAATTACTTCATTACAACAAGCACATGCAAACCTCATTGATGCCTTCTTCCTCATGGAATGTCCGTGACAAGAGGAGACAAGTCATGGTGTTGTCTTTCTTCGTGAAGAGGATAAAATCCTTCCCAATCCGCATAGAACCCCTGTAGACAGAGATTGGGCTCCGTGTTACACCTGATGTACCACACTGTTCAAAACACAGACCACTTTACTGAGCTTTCTTCCCATTATGTTCAATTATAAGATGCCAAAACCAGTTTAGGCAGAAGGGCAGAAAGAGCAACTACCATTTCTCTCTAAACATCTCATTCCTTTCAGAAGACATCTCAATCTAGACATTTTCACAGTGTTTCAAAACATTTAACACCAGTCACAGTTAAAACATACAGAAGTACAGCACAGCGTTCCAGACTCCTACTATGTAGACAGTTTAAATAAAAACATTTAAAAAGATAACTAGGGTGAGATGTGACAGTAACCTTCAAACCTCTGAGCAGAAATGTCAGTGACAAAGCAAGCATACCTCTCATTTCTCTGTATCTGGAATGAACAGCAGCAGTCTGGAGACAGAAAATTAATTTCCTAATATCTAACTAAAGCCTCACTGACACTTCAGCCAAGGCAGCTTAGCAGCTCATTGTCACAAAAAGGGACAGTCCCATCTTCCTCCTCACTCTCCTATCCAAAATAGTGTCTTTGCATCTTCTCTGTTACGCTGTTACCAAACTCATCCAAAAAACCTTAACAGATAACAATTAACATTGCATTGAAAGAGGTATCAGTCTTACATCAGCGCATTTGACTTGAGACTGGCTTAAGGCCATATCACAGCGATACCACAGCTCACCCTTCACATGCTGGGGCTTCAGGCAGCATTTCTCAGCTGTAATACAGTACAACTCTTACTCAAGGTTAAGAAGGGACACAGATCTGTCCTGGAAGTGCACAGGTCAGAATCTGGGATATGTCCTATGCTGCAGCTGAATCAATACTGTCTCAAGATCCCCTAAATCCTGGGTTTTTTTCCTCCCAGATTATAGAGTCCTGCCAATTTCCCAGTAGAATGCATATAATTAAGCCACACATGCCAGGACAAAGCAGAACAGAGTAAGCCATAAAGCTCTCTAACTTTTCCAAAGACATAGCAAGCATCTTCCTCTTTCCTAGCAAATCCCCTCCAGCAAGATTTCCTCCCCACCTCTGTTCCTCTGCACTTAATCCCATTCTTCCTCTCATTCCTTCCATCATTCCCCCTTTTTCTGCTTTTGTTTGGTTTAAGAACAAAAAGAAACAGTTAAAGTCCATCTGCCTTGCACCAGACAACTTTCCTATTGAGAGGCTGCAACACTATTTTGTTCTAATTTTATTACTTGGTTGTTGCAGGCAGGTTTTTCAGATTACGGTTTGGTTTCCAGCTCTTTCATTATTTTTCCCTGGCTCTGACCTGTACCTTCTGTCTCACGCAAACATAGTGCCAAAATACTGTCATCAGCTGTGGACAGCCTTCTTGGCCACGGGAGAACCACAGCAGATGTTGACAGAGTTCCTGCCTTACCAAACCAGGGCATCTTATCTAGAGTTCATCTGCTTTTTCTGGAAAAAAAGATATACACCTTCAAGCAAAAAATACATTAACCAACCACCTGGCTTCTGACCTCCCCAACCTCAGAAGGCTGGCTTTTGTTATACCTACGATTTCAAGCCATTCCCATACTGCCCAATTTGAGTGGACTCAGGTGATCGCTTGGCTGATTTACCAAACTGGATAACACTGGCAGCTTCGTCTGCAACAAAAGACAGGGAACAAAAAGAGCTTATTTTAATGTACAGACACACACACACATCTTTTAGATAAAGAAGGAAGATAACTACTTCACCAGCTGGAAACAGCACAGAAAGACTATAGCATGAAAGAGGACAAAAGCCCAAGCTGAAGTTCCATCCTGAAGCTGTACCACAGAGCCCTGTGAGGTGTGTGCTGCTCGAGGGCACTGACGTTATCAGAAACTTTCTACAGGTGGCATGATGCTGACAAAAAGAGTTTTTAAGTTTCAGCCTAGTCCAGTGTCCCATCTGAACTACATGAAGACATTTCTTTTTGTTAAAAAAAAAAAAAAAAATCCATAAAAATGGGCTGTTTATGTCCACCACAGTTATCAATACTCATAAACCAAAACCTTGGGAAGTGGCAGCTCTGCTGCATCCCATGTCCCACTGACACCACACACTTGAGAGCACTGGAACTAGAGCATAAGTCAGGACTATAAAAAAGGTCAGGAATCCAGAATAAACACTACTATTTCTTCACAGTGCTGAATTGAACACTTTGGTTAATTAAAGCACTAGTAAGACAGAAGCTAACTTTGGCAGCAGATTGCTGGACCCCTGGCAGCAGGACAGCTGGGAGGAAAGGCAGTATGAGCAGGTCCCACAGCAATTAGTGGAGTATCTCATTAGCACAGGACAAAATGAAAGGATATGATGGCTTTACAGCTGAGAGGGTTTGTCATTTTTAGTTCCAGCCTTTCTACTTTCAAGGGATAAAGCCAAAATTTTAACATCATCCCTAGGACAGAATGATTCCTTTCCCTTCCCCCAAGAGATAGCAATCATTCCACCAGAGGGTTTACTGGGAGAAATGAAGTGCAATTCCAGAGACAAGGAACACAAAGTGCCTTAACAGGAAGGCTAACAACAATTACAGCTCTCAAATGCATACACAAGCTGTGAGGGAGCACAGGACATCACTCACCCCACCAGGCTGAGGGAGGCTGAGCCCATGGACTGGCTAGATTTCAGCACCCAGGCTCACTGGCCATGACAGCCAGTTTTACAGTAAGATATTCAGTATTAACAACATTGGTCTGACATGGCATCACTGAGCTGGTGTCAAAATGCCATTTTCAGTTGAAATCATATTCAGATTTAAAGCCACAAATACAGGAAAGCAACTGTGCAAACCCCTCACTGTCTCAACTGCGGGTGTTCATAATGGAGCTCCACAGCTATTCCAAAACCAACTTTGGACTGGATGAGGGTACCTCTGCCTTCCCTTCAGCCTACTGTAGTATTTTCTAGCCAAAGAAAACACTGGAATATCTTGTATGTAAGATATGGGTAAAGATGTCCATGATGACATTATTATTATTATTATTACTATTATTATTATTACTCTAACTACTATGACTGTGTTATTTTTAAAGCCTGGTCAGGAAAGGGGATAGGGAATATTCTAAGAAGAGAAGGACTACTGGAACCTTTTTGTTGTATAAACATTTTTCAGTAACTATTTTTAAGAAGCCTTCAGGAAGCTAAAACAGTTAAGAGTAATTATCCAAAGCATTTCCTCTTTTAGAAAAGGTGACCATATGGTTCATCACTCAGTGCTGGGTGTCTGAAACCACTCTATAACGACTCTTCTTTCAGGGCAGAGAGATGAAGGCAGTGCTGAGCAGAGGGGACTGTGAGGGAGCACCTCTCTGCTCCAGACTGTCTGTCTCTGGGAGAGATTTAATCTTTACATCCTCTAAAGAATCAAGAAACAAATGAATTTTTTTCCAGCTCTTTTGAGTTAAGGCTCTGGAGGGAGTTTCACTTAAGGCTATTTTAGTCACAGTGGTTCTGTTCTGTCATGTTTCAGAGCTACTAGATTAAAAAAAGGCAAACTCCCTGGCAAGAAAAAGGAGGAGAGGGGGGGATCTATGCCAAACAGATGAGAGAAAAACAAGTTGAAGAAATTCACTCAATATGGCAGATTTGATCTTCAGAGCCCAAGAAATCAAGGGCACATTGTCATAGGCTGAAACTGGCCCCCCTGAGAGGCTGGGGGGGCTCAGAGGTGATTGGGTGCCAGGGCAGTGTTCCCTGGAGAGCCAATCAGCACTTCTCATGTTGTTTGCTTCTGCTCAAAATCATATATCACAGCACCGGAAGCTGTTGGCAGTTCTGTCTTGGTTGTTTTGCTGTTGGTGTCTGCTGCGGGTAGGTGTTGAAGGCCAGGGGGTGGGTGGGCTCCCTTTCTCTCCCCCTCCGAGGGGAAGAGGGGAGCCCTGCAGCCCCCCTAACTCTGCCTAGGCCAGAGTTAGAGACAGCATTGGAATGAGTGCGTGTTTGTGAGGGATGCGACTCACAAACAACTGGTAAGTGGGAGAGAGAGAGGCAGGCCCTGCGGCCAGGCCCTCTTCTTCTTTCCCCCCCACCTTTGCAGCCAAGCTGCAGAGGAGGGCTGTTTAGTGAGAGTGGATGCGAGGCTCAGCATTGGAGCAGAGCCAAGTGGACGGGCTGGAGGAAGCTCGATTGCTAGGGAGAAAATCCCAGGCAAGAACTGGAGGTGGACCCCCAGAGAGAGAGAGAGAGGGGGGCCCGGAGGATGTCTCTGCTGTGATCTAAAACGCAGGACAGCTGAAAACCCGAGGAGAAATCAACATTCCAGGACGTGGACGCTTGATAAGCTAAACTACACTGCAGCAGCCTATGAACCGAGGTATGAGAGAGAGAAATCACACAGCAGCAGAAGAGCAAGGACTCAAAGCTATCTTCTTGGACTTCATGAGGAGGAGAGACTGCAACAAACAATTGGAACTTGGTGAGGGGGAAGCGTTCAGGAGCCCAGAACAGTCCCACAGCAAAAGACTGTGTTACATATCAGCCTTGAAAAGCTGCTCCTGGACTAAAGTTAAAGCAGGGGCTTGAAAGGACTGACTGATAGAAATGTAATATATAAATAGTTGCCTTTAGTTTGTATAGTATTTATTTGTGTAAATAAATGTATATACTTCCCTCTTCCCCTACAGAAGCCTCTAGCCTGAAAGTTTCTCTCCGGTGTTAGGATAAATTGTTGGGAAGGGGTGCGGGGAGCCTGGAAAATTGTATTTGGGATTTCTAATGTGGCTCAAACTGCCACAACTTTTGGTGCCGTGACTCGGATAATCTGATTGGCTGTGGGTAGAAAACATGAGACTTGTTGACATAACCAAGAGAAGCTTTCAGACATAACAAACTGTACCAGGGCTGATAAGGTAGAGCTTTAGTTAGAATGTAAGTGCTTGATATGGAGTTAAGTTCATAGTAATGTTGTGCTAATGTATAGTAGAAGGAGTTGTATTTCATTTTAGGTTATATGTTAGTTGTAGAGTATTGGAATTGTTGCGATATATGATTTTTCGCAGAAGGGGGGGGTGGAAGTAGAGTTGTGGTGGGGGAAAACAGTTTTCCCCCTGAAGTTATAAAATGGTAAACCCACAGGGGGTGGAGACTCTTGGGGTTTGAGCCAACGAGTGCTTCTGCAAAATATAAACATATCACAAGCAGACCGGAAGAGAAGGTGATGTTGTTGTTGTTGTAGCTGTTGTTGGAGAAGTGGCCATGTTGTAAAGCCACGAGAAGAAAGGGCAGGAGCCCCCTGGGGGGCTCTGAGCCCCCCCAGCCCCCGGCTGGGGGGCTACAGGGACTTGGAACAGCATAAGGCCGGGCTAAGTACCTGTAGCTAGAAAGTTAAAGAAGTTTCCTCCACCGTGAGTGGGCAGACGGAGCAGCAGCAGAGACAGCAGCGGACGGAGAAAGTGGTAGAGAGCCAGAAGAGATAAGAACGAGCAGCAAACAGGCATTGCAGCCAAGGATGAGAGACACAGAGTTGTCTCAAGAGAAAGAGAGCCAGCAGCAGAGAGAGCAGGACTACGCTCTACAGACAGAGACAGAGTTTTGGGGTAAGAACTGAACCAAAAGACCCCAAACCCCTCTGAGACCTCCTAGAGAGAGGAGGATGATGGACTTTTAGTCTTGGAGTGCTACAGCACTGCAGAAAGGAGCTGAAAAGCTCAGAGAAGGAATGTGGAGGGGGTGACCTTGGCCCCCTCGCTGCTTGAGACAGAGCACAGAGCTCTGCAAAGGGGACTTGAATCCCCTGAAGATACGGACTGCCACGAAGACCCCTGAGCTTCATTGATATGACCATGGTGAGGCAACCGTTGTCCGGGTGAACGCAGCCCACGGAAGATAAGACCCTCGCTTGAAGACGAGTGGCCGAGAGGGCTTGGATATCCCCTCGTGTGTACTGGCAGAGATCCAGCTACAGTTGCTGCATGGAAGAGAGAGAGATAGACTGCTACTCTGAAGAGAATGCTGCTCTGAAAGTGGAAAGGATCTTTTCCTTCTTCCCTCCTGGACTTTTATTTGGAAGGGAGAAGAGATTTGATCCATTGTAAATACTGTTATGTCATGGTAGAAATAGTTAAGATTGTATATAATGTATTGTAGTATTTATTTTGTACAGTCATTGTAATATATAACCCTTTCCCCCCATTTTGAGTCTCATGTGGTGTCTGGAAAACCCATCTCACACTGGGTTGAGATGTGGGAGGGGGGCTTGGACTAGGGAATTAGATTTTGGAGCTCTCAAACCATGACAGCACATATAAAACGATTCTTAATAAGGAACATCAGACCTCAGAGATGAAGAAATCGGTAGATGGAGTTGTCTAGTTCCGGAGCATTCCTGAAGTCAGACCTGGCTTCACCCTTTGAGGAAAGTCCTCTCATATCTCAAAGTTCTCCAGCTGAGAATATACTAAAGAAGGTCCTGATCTGAGCAGAGAAAATTATTCTTCCTACCTTCTCCACAAATTCACCTGCTATATTCATATTAGGTAGAGTACTTGCAGAGGACTCAACAGCATCCACAAAAGATAGCTCAGAGCCAAAGAATCTAATTCACGACATAGGGGAAATCAGCCTAAAGTAAAGTTGAGCTTTCCTTGGAACAGGGGAAAAAAGGGAGAAGCTCCAAGGTTCTTTATAACCACCACACAAGACACCAGCCCCACTGGGTGATGGCTGGAAACCACCAGTGATTAACAAATCACTTTGATACATGTTTCTGCAATTTATTTCAAAAATCTGTTAACTTGAGAGGAAATGTCAGTGTTAAAGATTATGGTTTAATCTTAAACAAGGTTAAACAGACATTTTCCCTTGAGAAACGTGTAGACCGCTCCCCTGAAAATGGTCTCCAAGAGTCTCTGCCCACACACACAAGTGTGTACACACTCTAAAATAAGTGCTGAAATCCCATTTACATTTAAACAGTGTTCCTCACCATTGTGAGCCTTGGATAAATAGTATTTTTAAAATATAAGATCTAATAAAGTAACCAAGACACTAGTACTTATTTAACTGCTTCCAGGAAAACAAAAACTGTTCTGAGCTTCCAAACTTCAAAAATACAGTTTAAAAGAGCAAGAACTGATATATTTACTTCAATCTCTCAAAAAACAATGGAACAAGTCCTCTTAAAAAAGTATTACAAGCCAGCTGAGACAGGTGACTGGGATAAGTCCACAAAGATTTACCCAGGCAAGTCACTGATGGTGATTGATCTGGTTGCCTTCTGCAAGGCAGCCCTTTCTGTTTATGTGGAGAGCAGTGTGTATTGTTTGGCTGGACTTCAGCCAAATGTCGGACACAGATTTCCACAGCCTACTCCTGGACAAACTGGGGAGACATAGACCAGACAGGTCATATGCAAGACAAGAAGGGAACTCGCTCACAGATTGTGCTCAGAGGTGATCATCAGTGGTTTTCATTCTGGTTGGCAGCCTGTCACAAGTGGAGACCCCTGGGGATTGATGCTGTGGCCCATGCTGCTCAGCATCTCCATACAGGATCTGGATGATGGGATCAAAGGCACCCATATCAGCTTTGCTGATGGGGGTGAACTGGGCACATAGGGAAAGCTTTCTTAGAGACCTGGACAGGTTGGAATAGTGGGCAAGCAAGACTTGTCTGAAGTTCAAGGGAAGCGTAAGGTCCTGCGCCTGAGATGAAATAACCCAAGAGCCCAGCATAGACTGGGATCTGCAGGGTGTGGGGAGCTGCCATGCTGGAAGGGACTAAGAGGTCCTGCTGGACAACAAGCTGAGCATGATCGACCAGCGTCCCATGACAGCAAAACAGGCAAACAGGGACAGTATCCATGGGGACACTGCCACAAAGATGGAGATGTGATCATCCCACTCAACTCCTTGCTTGTCAGGCCCCTCTGGCAGTACTGTGCCCAGTTCTGTCTCCTTAGTTCAGGAAGGATGCAGATAGACTGGACAAAGTGCGAAGGAGAAGGTGATCAGAGGGCTGGAGAGCCTGCCTTATGAGGAAAGCTAGATCTCCTTCCTGGAGAAGAGAAGGCCCGGGGGAATCTCATCATAGTATTCCAGTACTTGAGGGGTATCTACAAAGAGGATGGAGGCTCTCTCTTCCCTAGGAGCCACATGGAAAAAAACAAAGGGCAACAGTACAAGTTGCACTGCGAGAGGTTTCTTCTTAATGTAAGTAAGAAATTTTTTAGACATCAATCAATCAACCCCTGGAACAACTCCCCAGTGATGTGGTGAAGCCTCCATCGCTGGAGGAACAGGGTGCTAAATCATCTCCTCCCTTTCCCATGAAAGGGAGCAGCTGATCTTTGAGGTCCTTTTCAACCTGAGCTGTTCCATGATTCTAAAATGCAAGTTATAGACTTCTTTTTCTTCAATCGCTTAAGAACATTACAGATCACTTCCTAAATTAGTTGTTACACTTTTTCAACCTACAAGTTGACTCACTGAATCATTCAACCTGTATTTTGATTCACTGAATTCATGAAGCACCTTCAGAGCCAGGCAGCAGGTAAAATTCTCAAGCCCAAGTATCCTCAGTAGTGATTCCACTGAAAATCTGGGAAATGCTGACCTCAGACGGGCTGCATGAGAACTGTTGTTCAGATTTCTAATGGACTCCTATCTAGTCCCTTATGAAAAAGCCAAACTTTTGGGCTACTACTATTACCCTCTCTGTCAGGGGCGGGGGTCGTTTACACTGGATATTAGGAAAAAGTTATTCCCCCAATGGTGACTGGGCAATGAACAGACTTCCCAGGGCAGTGGTCACAGCACCAAGCCTAAGAGAGCTCAAAGAGCATTTGGATAACACTCCCAGACACATGGTGCGATTTTGGGGTTGTCCTGTGCAGGGCCAGGAGCTGGCCTTGATGATTCCTGTGGGTTCCTTCCAACCTGGGATATTCTATAATTCTGATATCTCCCTGTGGGACATGATGGTTCTTTTGAAAAGAGCTGTCCTGTGGCATCGCTGAATCTTCAGACCTTTTGATAACTCATGACTCTACAGTATGAGATGTCTGCAGCTTGAGTACAAATGCATTTTGATCTTCAGACCACACAACCCAGAGTGATCATTAAGAGAGCCAATGCAGCAAGTACTCAATGCAACCTGAACCACTTGACAAACACTCCTCGTTTTTAGAAATGAGAAGCTGTCATTTGGCTTGCTAATCAGGAGCCATCAGACAGAGCACTCAAATCTGGCCAACTGCCTCGCTCTGTTTTCAGAGCTTGCCAAAGAAATCTAGAAATGTCCAACACAGAACAAGACCAATGAGAACAGCAATAGAGTAATACAAGAACGTGTCAATGGAATGTTCAGAGCCTTCAGTTTTTCCCTCTGTGTAGAAGTGCCCAGAGGCACTCATCCTCCCCAGATGGTGACTCATCAAGCCTTCCAAGCTGTCCTTTCACTGTACTTGGGAAGATCCCATGGGTTCCAACACACAATGGCAAGTCACAGAGTTATTCTTTTTAGCATGTCAGCTTTATCTGGGATAAAATTAATTCTTAATTAAAGGTAGCATGCACAAAAATAAAACACTCCCAAGCTCTGTGATTTCTGTTGAAGCAAGGTATGAAAGGAGAAAAGCCCAATAAAAGGTCTTCTGCTGACATCTCTTAAAGTCATCTGAGATGGATCAAGGAGATCTTCAGGATGCCATTAAAACTGGCAGGTCTGCATTATGAGAAACTGAAGTTCAGATCCCTAAAGCCAGGGATGGAACCAAAGAGAGTCCCATGCAGGGAGCTTGGATTAAAGACTCTCCTCAGCTGCTTCTGTTCATGCTGACAGGCTGTCCATGCAGTCTGTGCAGCACATGGAGCTTCCACCCAGTTGCCCTTAGTCAAGTGACTTTCAGATGCTCATCAAGCCTTAAGGTGAATGCCCAGTGCTGATGTGATCAGAGTTAGACTGCACATCAAACAATGTATTTGAGACTACAGAAAATTAAGAAAGGCTTTCTTGAAAGCTCTAAATGACACTGCATACTGATTTTACATTCTGAAAAGTGATGTCCTGGAAAGGGGCAAAGGTAACTTTACAGCCTAGGTAAAATTTAAAAAAATAGTATCTAAAAAAACCAAATACAGTATTTTTTTTTCAGACACAGAATGAACCCAAATTTGATGCAAGCATCAAGACAGTCAAAGGACATGAATTACATGGTATTTGCTGTATCTGATGCATAGTGCTGTGAAATACCACTACAACCCGTAGTAGCTGCCAATCTCCTTTACTGAGCATCTAAGACTAACAGTCAGGATAAAATGTTTCAACATTTAGCTGAAAGATCAGTCAAAGGAAGCAACTTAATACATAGCCAATACTTAAATTCCACTTCGTCACAAAACCAGCAATACGAAAGCAACAACAGTGTAAAAGCTGTCATGAAACTTGGTGACACCAGAACAGACATCTGCCACCTTCCAGAGACAAACAGGTAGTTTTCAAGACAGGTAGAAAAGGTTGTATTTCCTCTCCCTGATACAAGGGCTTGCAAGAAGGCCATAGTTCAGTCTCAGAGCCTTTTTTATAGATGAGGCTTTATTGCTTCCTTCAGTTCCACAGGTGGTGGAAAAGTACTCTCAGAAGACCTGTCTAGCATTCCTAATTGTATTTCTAAGAATATACAGAAGGTACCTAGAGTTCAAACAAATTCTTTCATGGAGGTCACAAATCTGTGTATGCACCAACAAATGTGTATGCATCTTGTGTGCACTAACAAATGGAATGAATCGTCTTGTATCTGTGCTAAGAGTTCAGTCTCTCCATACTAGCCTGCATGGGGCTATGGTTTTGGATTTGTGCTTAAAAGAGTGTTGCTAATACAGCAATGTTTTCATTAGTGCTGAGCAGGGCTTACACAACATCAAAGCCTCTCCTGCTCCTCATGCCGCCCCACGAGCAAGTAGGCTGGGGTGTACAAGTTGTTGGGAGGGGACAAAGCAGGGACAGCTGACCCCACCTGACCCAAGGGATATTCCAGACCATATCACAGAATCCTAGAATGGTTTGGATTAGAAGTGACCTTTAAAGACCATCTCGTTTCAACCACCTTGTCATAGGCAGGGACACCTTCCACTAGACCAGGTTGCTCCAGGCCTCATGAAACAGGGTGTAATGCTCAGCAGATAAAGCTTGGGAAGAGGAAGGGAGCATGTTTGGTGTTATGGTACTCTCCTTCCCAAGGCACCGTTACGCATGATGGAGCCCTGCTCTCCTGGGGATGGCAAACACCTGTCTGCCCATGGGAAGTGGGGAATGAATTCTTTGGTTTGCTTTGCTTGTGTGCACAGCTTTTGCTTTCCCTACTAAACTGTCTTTATCTCAACCCATGAGTTTCCTCACTTTTTACCCTTCCGACTCTCTCCATCACTCCACAGGAGGAGGAGTGAGCTGTTTGGTGCTGAGTTGCCAGCCGGGGTTAAACTATAACAATATCACAAGAGGAACTTAAAGTACTGAGGGATCGGAACAAAAATGTTAGTCGCTGCTTATTCACCCACCTCCCCTGCCTTCTTCAAAACCTCCCAATTTCACCCAACTTTTCTGTCCCATGGAGAACTCCTCACAGGACGATTTACCAGTCCCCAAGACTGAAAGAAGGTGGTGTGGGTTGACAGTAGGTTTATTGATGCTGAAGCAAAGCAGGAGAGCTTTTAGGTTTCTCCTGATAGATATAATACAGATTTATATAAATCCTTATAACAAGACAGAAGTACATATTATATTCTTCTCATATTCCTAAGATTTTATATTGTCCAGTATTGTCCAGCATTGTCCATCACAATGTTAATGATGAAACAACGGCAAAGTGCTTTCAAAGCTGAGTCTTCAATTTCCACCGTGACACACCTGACTAGAGCTGAGATACACTGACCACCTGGCAGCCATGGATGGGGAAAAGGCTTATGCCCATCAAAGCTTGTGCTTGTTTCCCATCTGGCTACACTATTCTCCTTTCAGCCCTAAGGCAAATTTCAGTGTGCTCGAAACCTACAGGCCAGGCTGACCCAACTCTACAATGCAGCAAAACAATTTTCTTTTGACCAGATTAGTTTTCTGCAACTGAAGAGGTGAACAGTTTTATATATAACATGGTACAAAAGAACCAGTGCAGAGGTAGGAACACACATACAGGCATGAAACACACTCTTTTCAACAGAACTAAGATGTTAATTCAGCCTAAGACATAACATGAAACCTCAGCTTGCAAATGCAAGTGTAATTTCCTGTCACTTACTTGAATCCATTCCTGTTCCATCATCCAAAAAACATAGCATGAATCCACCTCGTAGGTCCTCTCGTTGCTCTGCAAGAGAAAGGTCATTCACTGCTCCCACAAACAAAAGTTCCATAAAATGGGATTGGTGTTAGCAACAAAAGTAACACAACAAATGGGACTTTTACAACACCAATATGGCTAAGCTGTAAGAAAGAGCACCAGATTTTTGTTACAGAATGACTAAGAACTTCTCCTGCACTTTATACTGTATGTAACCATGTGCTCCAAGAGTGTACTGTGATAGCTGATTTCTTAAGCACCCAGTAAAAACTGCAACTCACTTCACCTGACCTCAGGTGAAGGCTGACCTAAGTGCTTCCCCGAGGTATTTGTAAAAGTACTCCGTTTTGAAAGACAACAGGCACCAGGGCACAGGAGAAATGGTAGAAAACTAGATCATTTACATTGGAAAAGATCCTGGAGATCATCAAGTCCAACCAAAAACCTAACATGGTGACTCCACCACTACCCTGGGCAGCCTGTTCCAGTGTCTGACCATCCCGTCAGTGAAGAAATTTTCCCTAGTGTCCAATCTAAACATCCCCTGGCACAACTCGAGGTTATTTCCTCTTGTTCCTATCACTTGTTACCTAGAAAAAGAGCACAACACCCACCTGGTTCCACCCTCCTGTCAGGGAGTTGTAAACAGCCAGAAGGTCCCCCCTGAACCTCCTTTTCTCCCGGCTGAGCTTCTCCCGTTCCCTCAGCTCCTCCTCACCAGACTTGTGCTCCAGACCCTTTCCCAGGGTCATGCTCCCTGGACATGCTCCAGCCCCTCAATGCCTTTCTTGTCGTGAGGGGCCCAAAACTGACTCCAGGATTGGGGCATAAACACCCTCACTCTTATTCTATCAAGGACAGCACACATTTGCAGCCTAAATCCAAGTTAACTACTGACTTAATTGCTGACATGCAAGGAAGCAGTAGGAGTGACTTACCAGTATAAATGTCTATTCTCGTGGCATCTGCATCTCTACAAAGCAATAAAAACACAACTGTTATTCAAATGTCAAAGAGAAATTAAACTAAAATCCAGGCCTATGTAATAATTTCCAAAATAGCTGGCTGCACACATCAAAGTCTGCAGAGGTCCCACAGCCAGCACTGATAGAAAAGTAAAAGACATATTTTCCTACTTTTTGCCTACTTGAACTTAAACTCCAGCACAAGACATTGCTGGTACACAACCAGATCTGGTGACAGGGAGTATCACTGGCTTTTTAACAGAAGTCATATTTTGTATTTTTTATAAAGTTTATTAGAAGTGAAAATTCCTCAAGATCAACTAATAGATAGGTGAATTAAATCTCAACCAAAGTTACCTTTGGGAATTACATAGTCTCAGGTACGTACCTGGCATTATCTACAAGTTCAGCAAGGGCACCAAACAAGAACTCATGGGTAGTTCTGGAACAAACCACAGAAATCAGCAGGGTTACAGCAACACTTAAAAAGAGAGACCTTTAAATAAACAAGAATCTCAACCACATTTTAAACAAATCCAATCAAATGTCTACCACACTATGGTCTGGCTGACAGCAGGCTAGGAATGAGCAATTTAGTGCCTCCCAGAGGCAGCCAGGCAGAAGCCAGGCTGCCCCAAACTGCAGCTCAATATGGTCTAAAACATACGGCAGGTACGCAGACACAGCAGAGAAAATGATGGACCCAATGAACCAGCCTATGACACGGATAATAATTCATGGCAATCCTTACTCACATCATTGACAGGTCTTTTTAGAGCAACTAAACACTGCCTATATGTAAACACAGACAAGTGAGGGTTATCACACAATCACAGAATGGTTTGGGTTGGAAGGGACCTGAAGGCTCATCTCATTCCAATCCCCCTGCCATGGGCATGCACACCTTCTATTAGATCAGATTGCTCCAAGCCCCATCCAGCCTTGCCTTGAACACTTTCAGGTATGGGGTAGCCACAGCTGCTCTGGGCAACAAGACATGGACAACATTATGCACAAGGTCGGTCTCCCCCATGTACACAGTCTCATCGTAAAAGTTATTTCTGACACGAAAAAGCTTCAGGATCCTGGGAGACTTTCAATAGCTACAACTGCTGCTAATCCAGACAAAGAGTCTTCTAACACCACGGTACCACAAGGCCTTCGCAACTCCATGCTAAAATCACGAACCCAGCTACCACTTCAGCACAATCTCAAGAGCCATGTTTAGTTTCCAGCCTCTTAACTGCCATCTCTTAGAAGCAGCACCTATTTGGAAGCCATTAGTTATGTGCCTCAACACTGAAGGAAGATACATGGTGAGAAACCTTAAGGAGCTAATAAAAATCATTACAATATAGTGTCAGCCAACATAAATGCTGTATCTCCACTTAGTGCCCAAACTGGCAACTTGGCTTCAAAATCCAACATTATTTCAAATGCAGATGAGCCTTATTGACCACAATATTAACAGCAGCTGTAAGACCTGGAAAAACAGCTGCTGGGATTTGTTGCTCTTCTAAGATGCTTGATGGAGAGATCAAGGCCTCAGAAACTGGTTTTATCAATGTGTTTCAGTTTGCACAAAACCCTCACAAACAACCTGTTCTCACCACTACCCAAAAAGGCCAACAGGTGACTAAACAGAAGACACTTATTCCTATTTTCAGCTTTCCAAGAACAGACACATAGGTACTTCCTACATATAAAATATATAGCAGTCCACACTGCTAATAACCACAAAAGAAGCTTTTGTATCCATCTTCAGTGTCATGACACCAAACCTACCAACTCAAGCTACAGTCAGAGGTAAAACATATCAGCCTTCAAAGTTATCACTAGGACCATGGGAATGGAGATTTCCATCTTTGCAAGCTCCCACTTGCCCATGCAGAGACAAGACAGATGGGAATAGTGTTTAGAAGACTATCTATCCAATCAGAAAGCTTCTACAGAAATGCAATCCTGCTGGTTTTTTCCTTTGAGCAAGATTTCCTGCTGTCCTGGTTTCAGCAGGGTAGAGTTAATTTTCTTCTCAGTAGCTGTTACAGTGCTGTGTTTTGGATGTAGTGTGAGAATAACATACTGATGTTTTGATTGGTGCCAAGCCATGAGTACTCTGCTAGTCAGCTGTGCAAGAACCTGGGGGGACCATAGTCAGGACAGTCAACATGTGTTGACTGTTCATGCTCAAGTGCATGGAACATTGGCCCTAGGAAGTAGTGCCAAGCTTGGTAACACAGGTAACTTTGTGAAACTTTTTTTTTTTCTCCCTCACCCCACCTTCCTCTTTATACTTCTGTTCCAGGTCTTTGGCCAGAAGAGTGGTATGAAGGTGTCTGTGAAATTGCCACCAAGTCTCCATTGCTCACATTTCCCAGCAAAGAACCACTTCGATCTGTCCTTCAGTACAACTCTGCCATGAAGAATGACACTGTGACTTCTGTAGGAATTGATTAGTTCTATTACCTCCTTCCATAATGTCTGCCAGTGTTAAATGACATGGTGCCTGTGATATACTGAAATAGCACAACACCCCTTCAACCTGCCTCCTCTTAGTGAAAAGCAGCTTTTCTACTCTACTCTCTGACAGCAGAGTACAGAAGTGGCTTGGGGTTAATACAAGTGTTAGAATACAAATGTCAGAAGCTGACCCAAACCAAACAGAGGAATATTCCATACCACAGAATGTCCTGTTCAGTGTATAAACTGGGAGAAGTTGGCCAGGAGAGGCCAATCACTGCTGGGAGATAGGCTGGGCACAAGTCAGTGGAGGCTGAGCAATTGTATTGGACATCACTTGACCTTCTTGAGCTTTATTTCTCTTTCTTATTATTACCATATCTTACTTTACTTCAATTTTTGAGCTGTTCTTAGGTTAGCTCATGGGTTTTAACCTTTTTCTAATTCACCTCCCCATTCCACTGGGGTGGTGAAAGAGAAGGTGTGTGGGACAATCACAGATTTCAAGCACTCTCGAGTTTACAAGCTATTGTAAACCTATTACCTATTCAGCTCCACAAATCAACATCCCAGAAGTTTATTTAGGAAGTAACCCATAAGCAAATGGATGCTTTAGCATTAGTAACTATGCTTCATTAGCAGCTTCTAGTCCACAACTTAATGAATACTTCAAAGTAAGTAAATCATAGAACCATAGAATCAGCTGGGTTGGAAGGGACTTCTGAGATGATCAAGTCCACTTGCTCCACTACCGCCGTGGTTACTAGACCATGGCACTAAGTGTCACATCCAGTCTCAGATGCAAATAAGATACAAATAAGAATTTCCAAAGAAAGATGCTGGAACAAAACAGCGGAACACAGCTGCAGGTGGTAAGAGAGGCAAGAAAACATCTCCATGTAGCCTGACACCGTACTGAACTTGAAAATCTTCCAAAACTGCAACCTCTCCTGCTGATGAAGGGAAGCAATGCTACAAGCAAGTGAAATTCACTCCAGCTATTTATCACTAATAAAAATGAATATATAGTATAAAAATCTTCTGTTCAGTTTATGAATCTCAACACACTTGTCAGTATCTAACTAAAGTCACATGAAGTGCTTTGGCCTGGTTCAATCAACTAATCTTTAACAAACCCCATGGTCTTGTCTTATAGCCAAGAGTGCCTCAAATACTTCATACCCAGCATGATCGACTAATGATAATTTCTCCCACCTCCCAGAAAAACTTTGGGATTACTTAGCTTGCAACACAAGTTTAAAAAACACAAGGCAAGCTGTTGGCAAAATGAAGTCTTATCAAGTAACCCGGAAATATCTGAGCATAAGTAGACGGGCATCATCAGAGGCAACAGCAACCAGCATCAGAGCATTTGAAATACAACTATTACTGGTCATACAACAGATGAAACAACACATGGAAGAGAGGGAAGTGTTATCAAAATCCAGAGTCTCAGCAACAGCTCATCTTTGGCAGACAGACTGGCTCGGACTTTCCCACAACTTCTTTTTAAGCCAGCTTCACTCAGGAGCACAGGCTTGACAAGGAACAAACAGGTAGTCCAATGCTGCTGATTTACTGAAACATAGGTTACAAAAGGTCAAGTCAGACTGTTCTAGAACATGACCAGCTTCAAACATCTCTACAAACAATCATTTGGAGTAACGTGCCAAGGGAAGCTAAGCTTGTTTTGTGAGCGGTTCCTACAGGATCACCCCTTTTTGAACCCAGTTTGACTCTGGACCCTGCATAATCAGACAAGTACCTAATTACTAATGACAGATGTAAGACTTCAATTTTGTTCTAAAGGTGGTCACATCTGGGAAAACACGGGGGGGTTTTGGCATGTGTGTTAGGAAAAAGAGCTATCCTCTTAGTACTCTGCACTCCTTTTCAGGTCAGAACGGAAAACAAACACAAGAAGAAGTAGAGTTTGGAAGGTGGGGAAATGTTTGCAGTCTATTATTACTAGTTTTCTTCAAGTCCACCATTCAGTCATCTTGAAGTCTGTCTATTTGTACTCAATAGGACAAGTCTAGTTACAGGAAACCACTAAGTTCCATCACAAGCTAAAGGCTACCTACTGCTAGAAGACAATTTCAGGTGTTTGACTTTTAACAAACACCTTCAAATGTTTATAACAAATATTAAAAATATACAGACATAAGTTGTTTGGGCTCAGGTGTGGTTTTGGGATCGTCTCAATGAATTACTTTGGACAGATCTTAAAGTAAAAGCATTTAATTCTTAAGGAAAACCAATGTGAAGGCAAGCAGATGGCTCTGGGAAGTCGTAAAAACAACACATGGGTAATTTTCATGTGCTTACGTACAGTGGTTTTCATTCTAGGATCCAAAAGGACTTTCACACAGAATCATAAGGGTTGGAAAAGACCTTTAAAGGTCATCCAGTCCAACATCCCTGCCATAAGCAGAGACACCTTTCAGTAGACCAGGTTGCTCCAAGCCCCATCAAACCTGGCCTTGGACACTTCCAGGGATGGGGCAGCCACAGCTTCTCTGGCCAATCCATGCCAGGGCCTCACCATCATCGCAGGGAAGAACTTCTTCCTTATATCTAGTCTAAATCTACGCTCTTCTAGTTTAAAACTGCTACCCTCTGTCCTGTTGCTACAGGACCTTCTAAAAAGTCTGTCCCCATTCACCTATTCATCAAATAAAGCACCTGGAAAACCACAGTGGTGCTTCTATTTAAAAAAAAAAAATGGCAACTGAAGTGATTCATATACATGCTGTGAACCTTGCCATCAGACATGGAAGCATTAAACAGCTATTGGAAAGATCTGCTGCAAGTCCTCAAGCTCAGAGACCAGATCAACAGTCTCCTATAAAGCACTTCAGACTGAGTGTTCTGGGTTAGACTTAACAAAACTTTTCCTAAAGAAGGTCTTACAAATGGAGAAAAAAAAAAAGTCATGGTTTCCTTCTGCACCCTAACAGCTAGACAGCTGGTCTTTAACTCCAATTTAAAGAACTTCTGCCTCCTTGACTATTAGAACACTTTTAGCACTGAACTAGAATTTATCTGAGATGGGATGGTCTTCCTTGGCAAGAGAGAACAGTCCAAAAGACCAGTTTCCTCTATGAAAAGTCCTATGCTGGTTTTGGGTTGTTTTGAGGTATGAGTGGGGTTTTTTTTTTTGGTCATTGTTTTACTGGAAGAACACAAAGGTTGTTTGCCATGGCTTGGTTTGGAGTCTTGGTTTTAAATTACTTCCATTTTTTCCATTCCCATTCTTAGGGAAGCATTTGGTTTATGCACTGATTCCCATAATCTCAGAAGGCTCTTTGCTCATGATGGACAAGAAGCCCCAGCTTTGTCTTATCCAAGAATCAGCTTCCAGCTCCTCCCAACAATTTGGTCATGCGGGTATCACTGTAGACATGCAGCACACTGCAAGCAGACCAGGCAGCATAAGCACGGTGGTAACATGAAGTAGCTTTAATATACTCGAGGAGAGCACCAACACCTCAGTCTTTTCTGCAGCACAGATGTTATCTTCTTAAAAAGACATAGTTCCAGAGTTCTGAAGGCAAACAAACTGCTGACTGAGTTCTGCCATGCAGTCTTCTAATCCATAAAAAAGACTGTCTTCTGCAGCTGGGCATCAGAATTTCACAAATCAACAACAGCACTAGAGCATGACTCAGTATTGTCCACCTTCATGCACCAAAGTGTTCACTCTCCACCAGCTGGGCCAGAGAGCAAGGCCACAGGACACAGAGCCAAAGGTGACATGGAGTTGTTACTAGGTTTATTCTCCTGTGCAACAGCCCTTTGCTTTTCTGATTATGAAAAGAAATGGATCGTATGCTCTTGGCATACATAAGGGAGATTAGTCTTGGCTGCTCTTGCAGATGTATCTTGTTTACCAACACAACCAGAGAGATCTACTTTGAAATCAAGTCGCTCATGTCTCTGTGCCATCTTTAGACTGCTGTAAACTGCTGTGGTCCTTCACGCAATGAAAAGGGAAGTAAAAAGATAAACTTCTTCTATCGATGGATAACACTAAGAGTCAGCTCTTCTGCAGAACATCAGCGGACAATCTTAGGCCGGTGACCAACTAATCAAAATGAAGCAATACCAAATATGGTTCAACACCGTTCTTCTGGGCCAGTTCAGGAAGAACAAGCATTTTCTTTCATCTCTTCTGTACGTGGCAACTACAAGGCTTAGGAGGGGCAGGCAGGTTTCAACAGGTGCCTGACCCCACTAAGCACTGTTTGCTGGTGATGCTTCCCATTTTCTAGGCAGGTACTCAGAAGAACCTCATTTTAAACAAGGGCTTTGCCTCTTCTCAGGATGTGTTATTTTGAGGGATTCACTGATGACATGCAAAAATCTGATCGGAAGAAGACTGTCATATTCCTGTTGAAAATAAATCTGCACAACACAAGCGGGCACGCATGAAGCCAGATGCCAAAGCAGGATGGCGGGTGGCACAGCAGCGCACACGCTGCTCCGCAGAGGCGTGGCCACGGGGGTCCGAGTGCCCGAGGGGCCCCTCCGTTCCCCCCGGGCCTACCGTCCCCACACACCGGCTCTCCATGACCCACGGACCCGCCTGCGGTGTGACAGCCAGGCCTGAGGCAGGGAGACCACTCTCCCCGTCGGCCCGCGTGGCTTCGGCCGGGCACACCGCGCTGACCCGTCGCCCCAAGCAGGCCAGGTGTCGCGGGCCCGCTCCGCCGCAGCCGGTACTCACGAGTTGGTGTGCAGGTACTCGAAGGTGAGCTGGGCTCGGTTCAGGCTGCTGTAATTGCCCAGGGACATGATGGCGGCCGTCACCGGGGCCGGGCTCGGGCCCGCGCCGCGTGCGCCGGCGGCCGCGCGCGCCTCGAGGCCTCCCTGCCCCCTGCCGGTCACGGCCCCCACAGGGCGGCCGGCGCTGCGCTGTGTCGCGTTGTGCCGCCCCGCACTGCCCCCGCCGCTGCTCCCGCACTGCCCCCGCCGCTGCTCCCGCACTGCTCCCGCACTGCTCCCGCACTGCCCCCGCCGCTGCTCCCGCGCGCCCCCGGCCCCCGGCCGGCCCCGCTTTGTCTCCGCCGCGCCGCGATCGCACCCGGTGCTGCCGCAACGGCCCCGGCGGGGGCGGGGCCACGCGGCGGCTACCCATTGGCCGGGCCGCGGCACGTGACGGGAGGGTCCCAGCGCGGCCAATGCGGGCTCTGCGCCGCCGCGTGACGGGCGCGCGCCGCCGGGAGGGAGCTGCGGCGGTGAGTGCGCGGTGAGTGCGCGGTGAGTGCGCGGTCGCCTCGGGACCCCCGTGGAGCTCCCCCCGCCCCGTAACATTCCCCCGGGATCCCAGGGGACTCTTTCCCCAGGCTCCGCCCCGACGGCAGCCGCCGAGCGCCTCAGCGCCGCAGGAGCGGCCGCTGCGGCTTCCCCAGGACGGCCAGGCCGGAGGCCGCGCGGAGAGGCCGCCCGGTAGCATGAATCACGTCCGACCCTGGGCGAACGCGCCGGAGCGGGGCGGCCCCACCGCCGCGGGGCCGACGAGGAGAGGGAGTGCACCAGCTGACGGTGACTGTAGAGTGCCGCAGCGGAGCGGGGTAGGCCCCTCGGCCCCAGACGGTGGGAGCGGCTCCGGAACGCAGCTGGATGGGAGGATCCCGCCGCTGAACCCCTCTGGAGGCTCCGCACGGAACTCGGCGGGTGCCGATCCTGCGGTGTTGGTGAAGGCTCCGGGAAGTCACCGAGGAGAAGCGCCTGAACGTGCCCGTAGTTAGCAAAAACATTAATATAGACGATATGTAAAATCATTCTAGCTTCAATCCTGTGTCTTTCGTTCATCTTGAAACGCCAAGGGATTGAGCTCAAGAGCTGTCCTCCCTGTGCCCTGCACACACCTTGTGCCCCCAAACCACAGCCCGAACCCAGAAGCCCTGAAGGCCAGGAGTACTCTGCTGAACACTTGAGTTGTGCCGTGTAATAACACACCCCACTTTCCTTCTGAAATGGACACTGAAACAGAATGGCTGCATCTCCCATGTCTTGGATAATAGGAATCTGAACTAAAGATCCAAAATCTGAAGGAATTCAGTCTGTGCAGAAACTGATGTGGCGTATTCCTTCTTGAAGAATGTCCAGCAAGAATGAAACATGTAAGATTGCAGGTTTTAAAAGAATAAACATTATTTGATTATTTGTAGGACATCACAGGGGAAAGGTAAAGGTTTCATAAAAGAAAGAAGCAGTTTAATTTTATCTGGGGATTTTCCAGCAATAAAATCTAATCCATTAGGAAAAAAAAAAAGTATGGGAGTTGGGATTATTCAGCCTGGGGAAGAGAAGGATATGAGGTGACATTAGTTCAGCCTTTCAGTATTTGCAGGGACTCCAATGGAGCTGGAGAGGGACTTTGGACAAGGGGAATGGCTTTAAACTGGAGGAGGGTAGGTTAGATTAAATATTAGGAAGACATAGTCCCCTGTGAGGGTGGTGAGGCTCTGGCACAGGTCGCCCAGAGAAGCTGTGGCTGCCCCATCCCTGGAAGTGTCCAAGGCCAGGTTGGATGGAGCTTGGAGCAACCTGGTCTAGTGGAAGGTGTCCCTGCCCATGGCAGGGGGGTGGAATGAGATGATTTTTAAGGTCCCTTCCAACCCAATCCATGATTCTGTGGTATCCGAGCTATCTGGTGAAAAGTCAAATTTAAATCTGTTAATCCTGATTGGTGAATGACTAAAACCTGAGTTTCATATTTGAGGTTTTTGCCCCTCATCCCCAGTGGTGTGTGAGCCTGTGCTGCCAAGTCTGCAGCTTTGGCCTGAGAACTTCACTTCCCAGTGCAGCATTTAGTTCTGTTCATTCTCGGTTTAGCCCATTCACATCTAAAGATTCCTTCAGGCCAGGAAGTTATATCCTTCCTGCTGACAGGAATTTCTCTGTGTGTTCTTTTGTAAGCATCAAAAAAATCACTGCGTACGTGCCACTGCAGTGGCTCTTTTAGGCCTTATCTCTGGAAAGCTGCACGCAGCAGGACATCAAAGCTGCATGAAAGAATTGGGAAAATTACTGGCAAGAACTGTACTTACATGTCATTAGGTTTATGACAATAATCAACATGAGTCTTTTAAGGATCATAACATCATCTGTTGTGCTCAGCTTTTATTCTGTCACGTTGCAGTCAATATAAGCAGCAGATGTTCAAAAGCAATGTAAATCCCATCAGTGTAAGGGCAAAGTAGCTACCTAGATACATGTTCCTGAGGAAGATGAACCTGAACTTATGCATCTCATCAGCCTTGTCCTCTTAGGTACTCTAAACATCTCTGTTCCTAGCATCATCTTACCTTCAGAGAGGAATTAGTGTTCCTTTCCTGACACTGGTGAGGTTGACAACGTCATCCTAGTACTGCAGTGCTGTGGAACAGAGCAGTTGGGCACCTTCTTGCTGCTCCTGTGAGATCTGACCTGTTCCAAGGGAGGGCTGGCTGGATGCCAGTCCTTTTCATCTGTCCCTTGGGAGAAGACCGGTACTTGGCAGTTCCATTTCATTTTGCCAGTCCCAGGCAGGAAATTGCTCATTTTCATTCCGCCGTTTGGTGGTGGTGAATTCCACGTCTTTTTTATTTTCTTTGACAAAAGTGAAATGAAAATTAAATTCTTACACTTTCCATAGCTGTTCTGCAGTAGGTTTCAGGCATGCTACTGACTCCTGCTCTTTGATCTCTTTTGCCCAAGTCTGGAAAGGATTGTTTCTTTGTTATCTGGCTCTCTGAGCTGCCAGATTTTGTTCCAAGATGTAGTGAAATGAATTTACATTTTGCAAAGCAGCATTTGGATCACACCAAGCTCTGCCTTGGCCATGGCAGAGCTATGCTTTGGTAGGAACCTCTCTGTCTGTGGATGGAGAGATAATAGGCTTGTTAGGCCTATGTGCTGCTGCTGCTGCAAACTGCTAATTTCCTCAGTATTTTGGAGATGGAAGTCTTCCTACTGCAAATTCACATTTATCCTCTTTTGGGGCAGCACTTTTATGTTGGAAACTCTCTCCACAAACTTTGTTTAAATAGTTGTAGATCTTTCAGATATACTGGTTATGACAGGCAACTTCCTTTTTTTTTTTTCCTTCTGCTACCGGAACCATTTCCATGACTTTCTGTTCAGCACCAGGATCTCTGCAGTATCTCTTACGTGTATCTGTATATTGTATTAGCAATATCTTTGCAAAATCCCTTACAATAATGAGCAAAACAAGTCTGGCTGCTCAGGTGTCACAGGCAGTACCCCCACACCCTTGAAGGCTCTCAGTGCAGTAGAAAGCAGCAGTTTGCTCTGGTGCACATAACTTTCATGATAAATGACCTGTGGGTTGGTTGTTTGTCCAGCCTGTACATGTTGAGCTTAGGGCAAACTGTACTGCTCTTCTTTAACCTTAAGGCTGAGTTTCTTACTCTGAAATAATCCCCAAATCCCCTTGTAAAACTAGTCTTGATTCTGCACTGGTCAAAGTCTGTGTTTCTAGACTGTGGTGTGAGAGCTCCTGTGCAGTCCCATGCGGTGTTTGCTGGGTCCTTACCCTGGCATGGCATTTTGCTAAGCCTCTTTCCACTAAGTCCAGGCCATAGCCTGAGATTGTTGAATAGTTTGTTTATGTGGCCATTGTTCTGCAAGTCGAAGGTAACTGCTTCTACACCTGTGTGAGCCTTGAGTTAACGATTATTCTTTGTCTCCCCTATATTTTAAGAAACCAGATTTCCAAGCCAGTATTTAATGCATGAGTCGCCATGGCGAGTACTAGATTCTGCACCAGACAAGTGCTGTGAGTGCAGCAAAGTATCTTTTCCACACTCTCATGAGGTCTCCCAAATTAACTGTTTGTGGCTTTATTCTGTGTTTATGCACATGAAGAAATGTAAACCTTTGCATTGTAGAAATGAGGTTTTCACTGTCGGAGTGAAATAATCTGCAGGCAGTGAAAAATAAATCTGAGAGATCACAAGTAATCCTCAGGGGCTTACTGGTCTTTCCTTTATCCTTCATTTTTCTGGAAGGAAAAAATGGCATTACCTTTGGGTGCAAGGTCCTCTGTAGATGTCATGACAGAAGCTGCTGAAGTTCTAGGTCGGTGCTGCTCTACTGAGCGTTCACCTTGGTACCTCTCTTAAGAAGTTTGGATGCAATCACAGGCCCCAGTAACTGAGTTTTTCCATTACCCTGAGTTTAGAGAAGGAATTTCAAAGCACCTTCCTTTAACGGGCTGTGAAATCATCACGTTGCCTTGCAGCTTTTCGGTTCGTTCCTTCATATGGTGCAACATACCGGCTCTGCTGTGTGATGAGTCCTGATTATCTACCTGTACAGAATGGGAACTTACTCCATGAAATACATTGCTGCCTTCAAACAGCATGAAGTGTTCTTTAAATGGAGCGTGCTGGTCTCACTCACAGAGAAGAACCTGCGTTATTCATCAAAGCATTCTGCCTTTTCTTGGGCATGAGTTGCATCTCTCTGCCAACTCAATACAATGCAGGAACACAACCCTGAAGTCAAGGATTTAGAAGGAAGTGTTTTTCTCCTGACTTCTCTTAGTAAGAAGTTATTCCCTGTGTGACCTGGGACAGCCCTGTTTCTTGTGTTCATAGCCACGTAGCATGTCTGCCCAGCCTCTCCATCATTCGTGTCAAGTAGTAGAGCAGTTTGCCGAATAAATGTAGTAGAGTCATGAAGTTAGACCTCTCTGCGTGGAAGTGTCTTTTTTTCTATGTTGGGAGATCTAAATTCTGCCATTCTTCTCTGGAACAGTAATTGAATGAGCAGTTGGTGTGTCAGTCCTCACAAGACATGCAGACCAAGATGTTCAAAGGCAAGACGTGTGGTAGGTACTGGCATAACAGTTCAGAGGCCTTTTCTGTAGTGCCAAGTCTCGGCCTCTTGCTGCTTTATCTTCAGGGAAAGTCACACCATGGATTTAAATTCACTGTTTCAGTCTAGGTACCATTCTCAATGAGACACTTGATGTCAGAAATTCCTTTGTAAATGAGTTTGCAGAAGAGTGGAAAGTGTAAGAGTACGTGAGAGCAGGGAGACAGTGAGAACCAGGAAATTTTCAGTGGAAAAGTGAAAGGGGAGAATCCTCCACTGCCAGTTGGGCTCCCACTGTCCTGAGTCCAAGTTTGATTAATGAATTAACAACAGGAAAAAAATGTCACAGATGTTATAGCATTAAGTCACCACCTCAGGCCTACTGCAGAAAACACTCTGTGCCTTTGCAAGAATGACGGGCAGAAGAAGCCATGAGAAGATGGTAGAAAAGGAGTGATGGTGGTGTCTTACAAGAATTTAACTGACAAACTGGAAAGAGTTATGGATGGCATGAACTCATCATTTGTCAGAGATTGACAGTTTGGTCTAGGTTGGGTGGTTTTCCATGGGGATGCTGAAAAGGAGCCAAGCCCAGAAGCTTCTTGCTCTGAACTGTGACTGCATGACATTTTTAGTGGTTTCGACCAACACGAGAAGGTGTGCAGGCTTCTTAATAAGGTGACTAACTAGTACAATTCATTCTTTACATTAATAAATAATTTTCCCTGTCTCATTATTTTAAATGTGTGGACTGTGTTACCTGTGGGTTTGGTCCAGTTCAGACTGTCTGTTTAACCCAGCCTGATGGATGTGCCTGACAACAGTAATTTCAGTCTAGCAACTTGCAAGCAACCAAAAACATGATCTTGTAGTGAAAAACTTACGGAAACCTCCTGGATGCCTCAGGGAAGCAGCATCCAAGTAGATTGATCTGTGGTACGAATGAAGAGATGAACAGCTGTATCACTGCGTCTGGTGTAGAGCACGCTTGGCGAGTGGTAGGGTGGGAGCAAGGCTCTGCAGGTCCTTCCCATCGAAACATCAACAGCGGTGACTGACAACAGATAACTGCTCCTCCATCATGTGCTGGAAATGCCACCATGTGTCAAATGTCTTTTGTCATCTCCGAAGGTGTTCATCTCCTCTGTCTTTAGCACTAGGCAGGTGTAAGGTGCACCAGAACCCTGGACTGCCCTTCTGCCTTACAGGAAGCTGGTAATGCGAAGGCTTAACTGCCTTGATGAGAGAGAATGAGGGGAACTTCACAGATGTATAACATCTTCCCTGGCATGTGGTGGTTTGCAGGAAGCTGGTCAGGCTAGTAGTAAGGAGGTGGTGTGAGGAGCAAAAGTACCGTAGCAAAAAGCTGTCAATGCTCTGTCAGTACACAGCTCCAGAGACTGTACCTAGCCTGAGCTGAGACTGTCAGGAAGCCTGGAGGTTTTTCAAAGGCCAAAGAAAATGCATATGTGGGGCAGTGGCATTTTTTTCAGCAACTTCACCCTCAAGTTATTTCTTCTCAGCATTTAGATCTTTAATCCAAACATGGTTATTTTCATTAAGAGAAACAAACTCAGAAAAGGTTTTATCAGCACAGTTGGGTCATCTTGTGGTGGTTTGATCAGTCCTCATAAATTCTGTAATCCCATCAGTGTCCAGTTTGGAGGATGTGTGGAGATGTCATCATGCTTGCTCAATACATCCTGACCTCCCCTTTGTCTTGCACTGGTGATCCACGTAATACATGTTCTTTTCTCACATGAGCCTAAATATTTTAAGAAGACAAAGAGCTTTGTTCTGTGAAAGTGGCTTTGCCTGTGTGCCTCTCCCAGACTATTTCTCCGCCCCCTCCCCACCTAACCTGACTTAAGGAAGAGCAAAGTATTCATAGGCTCACAAGGGATGTGGTGGTGACACGTTTCCTACAGGCATGTGTGATCGTGGGTATGTGAAAGCCAGTGAAGAGAGACTCCAGCTTGTGCTGAAAGTCAGTTTTGATGTTGCAACAGCCACGTCAGTGGCTGAAATGTAGGAAATACTAGTGCAAAATTGCAGGCAAGTGTCTGGCCCAGGGCTGAGGTTAAATGGAGAGATGACTGCCAGGCCAAAGCAGGGCTAGCCCTGACCCAGGGCTGAGCAAACAGCAAGAAACAGTCAGACAAAAGGGTGAGAGGTAGTGTCGGCAGTGCTGTCTGACTGGAATCACTCACCAAGGCTGTAATCACTGAACAAGGATGCCAAATCCACAAAACTCGAGCCTGAGAGGGAAATAGCTGGGGTAGGTTGTTCGTATGGTAGGGGAAATGGCAACAAAATAGAGGGCAAAGCATGTGATTGGGGCTGTTTGGGGCCAGGGTGGGCATCAACTTGGGTGCAGTCAGGAGTAGGACATCAAGTCTGTTGTGGCCATATGAGTGGATATGCCTTGCTTCTGCAGCCAGGGTGGTGGGATGTGGCCCCCAGCACCACAGAACAAGTCCCCTGACATGATAGCAGTGAGTGTGCCTTAAATTAGCATCTCAGTTCATCAGAATCTCAGAAAAGGCCTTCTAAGGAATCTCATTTGTGTCCACATCCCTCTGCAGTCCTCCACACAGAAGGACTAAAAGAAGGAGGAATGTCACAAAGTGCCCCCTCCCTCCTCCCAGGAAGAGCTGCCCACAGGCCCTTCTCCAGGCTGCTTCTTGCAGAGTCTTTGGAATCAAGGCAACACATCTCACACTCCAACACACCCAGGCATTTGGTTCAAACTGGGAGGTGATGTTGCCAGGACCAGGAGGTGACCCTGCTCTATTCTAGGCAGCAGGGACATGCGCCACCAGACCTGTCAGTGCACTTCAGTGCTGCCAGAAGTCATCCCAGCTCCAAACCCTACATGGGGAAGCTGCCTGAAAAATGAGGGAACAGTTTTGCATAAGGAATGACTCAGGGCTTTGGTATATAGTGTTCTCAAATATTTATTTCAGTGTTCTTATAAATGTTTCATTTAAAGAAAAATATTGTAATTGGACAATATTCCAGAGAATCTAAATATTTTGCTCTAGGACAGTACTTCCTTCCCCCACTTCACAGAGATTTAATTCTTTGCTGATTATGTGGTTCAGGCTCTGGCCATGACAAGGGCTTGCCTCTGCTCTGCCCTCTGTTTACATGAACTAAGGCCTTAATCCAACCACTAATATAGAAAGGGGGAGAAAAGACAATCTATCCTTGGTTAATCCTGGAAAAAGCTTTTCATCTGAAAGACTTACCCACTGAGAATGAGGAATATGGAAGAACACACATGGGAAGAGAATGGGGGCAGAAGCCAAGACTCTCTGCCCCCCTGCGTCAGCTGTGCTGGGAAGGGGGCACTTGCAAGGAAGGGGTAGCCCTTGCAACAGAGGCTGTGTGATCTCAGCTCATGGGGCCCCCAGAGCACACGGTGTGGTGGGGAGCAGGCAGTGTGGGCTGTGTGCCACATCTGGACCTTATCCCTGCCAGCTCCTCCCCAAGGCTCTCCAAAGCCTCTGCCTATGGAACAGCTTGCCTTCTCTCTGGATGCCAAAGGTGTCACCATTTTCATAGTGCTGAAAGGGTTTCAGGCCCACTACGAGGTCCTGCTGTGGAGAAATGTCCTGCCCTGCACCCAGGGCTCTGCAGTATTCACAGATGTCTGCTGGGTTCACAGTCCAGAGATCCATGAGGCAGAGAGGGGTGTGAGCCCCCACTGAGGGCCGCATCTTGGCACGACTGCCATTGTAGCATACAGGGGACTGGCCCTGATCTCCCCCTCACCTGAGTCTGTTGCAGGGCTGGGGTCAGACTGCTGGGCTGTTATTGTTGGAACAAGCAGGCACGGGCTCTTGTATGCAGACAGGTGAAGCACAGCTTGCTTTTTGGATGCTGATAACTGATAGGAGGTGGATGTCTCTTGAGCAAGCGCTTCCCTGAAGCAAGGAGAAAAATGCAGGGACTGGAGGCCATAGGGTTCAGGGTTAGGAGCAATGCCTGCAGCGCATTGGTGCAAGTTCTGTCCAGCACAGGGAAGCACGTTTGGCTGGGAGCCACCCCAGCCTGGTGTTGAGCTATAGCTGATGAGTTTTGGACCAGCTCAAGGTCCCTACTGCCTCTGAGGGGTCATGTCCGTCTCTGAGCCACCAGGGTAGGCATAGGATGTGGTTGTTAAGGGGACCTGGAGCAATGGTCCCCATTGCACATGGTAGTTGGTGAGACTAGTTGCCTCCTTCTTTTTGCTTCTGGCAGGACCCAAACTATAGTTTGGCAGTTATAGAAGTGTGTGTTCTGTGGTGTTTCCTCAGCGACCAGTCTGACAGTACCTGCTGTGTTTCCATGGGGTGGGTTGGGAAGTCTTCAGCAGGAGCCTCTTACGAATTGTGAGGAGTTTTTGTAACATCAGCTGGAGTCTTTGATCCATTTTATGGTCTCAGTGAATGTTGGTGATATCCTTCATCATTTTGCTGGTTCACTTTACCACGTGTACCCAGGACCAGGAAACATCTTAACAGATACTGGGAGAAGAGAAAGAGCATTGTAACAACAAGTTGATGATTTGCAGGCTGGCAAAAGTGTGTGGGTGTGTAAGAAAAAAATGTAAACACTGAGAGGGGATTGGGAGGTTTTGCTTTCTGGCAGCTGTTTGTTGTGTTCTGCATGACAGCTGCTGGAGTGGGGACAGGAATGGGGCATGGATTGGGTGGCAGGCAGAGCAGCTTCTCGAGGGACCAGGCACAGCCTGAGGGTCCTTCAAATGCAGGCATGACTTGCGAGAAATGTCAGAGTTTTTGTGAAAGTTTATTGTAAGATTTCTGTGTATGCCATCATGCCATCATACCACTGAAGAGGGAGAAGGAATATCATGGAAGGCAATAGCTGGATTAGGGTGCAGCTGTCAGCTGGGTCACAAGGAGCAAAGTGCTGGTTTGTGACCTGCACACATGCTGGAGCTGCAGGTGACCGAAGTTCAGTTACCAAAGTTGGGACTTATGCAAATGACCTCCAGAAAAGAGAAGAGTAGGAAAGTACATCACAGAAAGCCAACAGAGCAACACGGGATGCTGGTGGGGAGCATTTGCTGCAGGATAAGGACCTGTTCATACTGGCTTTGCAGTGGATAAATTAATCTTCCATATTCAAAGTGAATTGGAGACCACATGTGAAACACTGAATGGAGTGCTAGCAATCTCATTGTGGGTGGACGGGGCATTTTAATGCAAGAGCTCAGCCTGTCTGCAGTATACTAGGCATAGCAGCAAGGACTAGGAGTCCGGTGCAAGACTTGGCAGAGTCACAGCTCGGCAGGGAAGACTCCTGACCAGACGGCTGTTCAGTTCTTTCTTACATAAACTGTCTAGACAAGAAGACAAGAAGAAGCAAAGCCAACCCTCTCATGAGACTATCGCTCCCTATGCAGTCGGTCTCCAGTCTACAGCTTTCATATCTGAGCTTGTGCAAAGCAAGGAGGGAATAGAAGAAGGATGTTGGTAGTCCAACCATCTCTGCATCAGAGAAAAGTCTATGAACAGCTATAAAAATAATGGAAGAGAACAGTAACTAGTGAGGTTTATTGCAGGTAGGAAAGCATTTGATGTTTTGCACACAGAAGGTACAGCATTGTCAAGAAATACTTTGTCATGGTGAGCCTGCGAGACTCAGGTAATGCAAGAAAATATAGCATGGAGCTGTGGGCAAGGGAAAGGATGGTCCTGGGGAGGAGAAGCCCTGAAGAACACAGTCAGGAATATCTCACCAAGTTTTCTTAATTCCTTATGACTGTCCTAGTGGAGAATCAAGTGAATATAAGGACAAAATATGTTCAGAAAAGAGCCTGGTCTTGAAATAGTTCACATGGTGAATGAGACAGAAGGGCCCCTGCCTGGGACAGGTGCAGAGGCAACCAGAGCTGTCACCAGAGAGCAGCAGATCAAAGCTCATCCTCTTGGCCTATAAGGACATGGTAGTCCTGGAGCACGGGTTAGCCATCACTGACCGTGAGCTGCAGGAAGCCCAGAGGTGTGTCACACAGCCAGGCTTGCACCAGGTGGCAGGATGTGACCCACTTGGGGCAGCGCACCCGACCGACTGCCCTTTGTCAGTGCGTGATTTGGCTTATTGGCAAATAACAGGTCTGGTCTTGTACAGGTGCTCCATAACATTCCAGGCTTCTTGGAGCCATGTGGCACTGGTGCCTTCGATGCTGTTTCCATGCTGCGAGGGACCCGCAAGAGAGCGACCTCTAAGTGCTGAGGCAGGTTTGTCCCCAGCTGCCCAGTCCTGGAGGAGAAGCTCTGTCCGTAGCCAGGGCTGCCCAAAGCCAGCCTATGAGCGTGGGCTGTGCGAGACCCTGCACTTGGGGCTGCGTCTCCCTCCATGCACACAGTGTTGCGGCTCTGTGAGGAGCAGTCCGTTTGCCTCGGCACGAGGCTGCAGAGAGGACCTGGACAGCCCAGGGGGTTTGACAAACTCTGCCCAGGCCTTGCTTGTGGTACAGCAGTGCCACTTTGGTTTCTCTAGTCCTAGTGACCTGGAGGACCTTTCCCAAACCCCTCCCTGCAAGAAGAGTCATCCTGCTCTTGCCACAAAGCTTATGAATGAAGCCATTTTTAGGGCAGTCTGAAAACCAATTCCTTGGCTGCCCCCTAGCATCCTGGTGGCCAAAAACCCCTAACTGACAGGCAGGGTCCTTGGAGATGCAGATGGCTATTTGGTCTTCTGAGAAAGCCCTGGAAGTGTCATGTTTCACAGAATAATAGAATGATTCAGCAGGAAGGGACCTCAAGCTCATCTCGTTCAGCCCCCTGCCATGGGCAGGGACACCTTCCACTAGACCAGGTTGCTCCAAGCCCCGTCCAGCCTGGCCTTGAACCCTTCCAGGGATGGGGCAGCCGCAGCTTCGCTGGGCAACCTGTACCAGGGCCTCACCACCCTCACAGGGGAGAATTTCTTCCTAACGTCTAATCTAATCTAAGTCTCTCCACTGTCAGTTTAAAACCGTTCCCCCTTGTCCTATCACAATCCGCCCCCTTTAAGTACTGCAAGGCTGCAATGAGGTCTCCCCAGAGCGTTCTCTTCTCCAGGCTGAGCAATATTTGGAGGTGTCTGGAGCCTAGGGTTTAGGGGTAAGTCACCAGGAACTGCATCTTTCCTAAATGCATGTCCTTTTCCCAAACCCTTCCTTTCTTGGCCACAGCAGATCTCAACATTGTGATTTATAGGCTTTAGAGGTGTCTCAAAAAGAGAAGAAATAGTTGTGTTCACTCAGTGTGACAAATAAATTGGAAAGGCAGGAGGGGGGAAGTGCTATTGGGTCACCTCTCAGGAATGTCCTGTCTGTGGAAATACTGAAGCAGCCTCCCTTGTTGTCACACACAGCCAGGACTTCATGTGAGCTCCCAGAGCTGTGGCTGAGCTGGAGCCTCCCTCTGTTCTGAAAGCACTGGGTATTTCCCTTCAGCTCCAGGTGGAGTTTCTTCGATGGCCAGGAGCTGTGGTCCCCTAGGGCGTGGTTCCTAACGCTGCTCCAGCTGAAGAGCACAGCCGGGTCAGATCTCTAGGTGTCAGCACGCTTTGTGAGTACAACCCATTGTAGGAAGGCGGAGAGTCAGACAAGGGATATTTGGAGGTCTGGGCAGGCTGGAAGGGAACTCTGCAGCCCAGCAGTACCAGCTGAACAGGGGCACAGCTCTGTGGGAAGCTCGGACACCACAGAATGCCTCTGCAGGCACTGGCGGCAGCGGCTGTGCAGCAGGACAGGGACCATGTGCTCAACCTGGGCACACGTGTTGCCATGGGCAGATCCATCTGGAAATGCCAGCATACAGTGCAGAAAGGAGGTTCCCATTCTTCCTTGCAGGCTGGCAGCCCTGTGGTCTCTGGAGATGCTGACACCAAGGTCCTGACCATTTCCAAGCACTCCAGTTCCCCAGGGCCACTGCCAGGGAGCAGGCTGCAGCCTGGAGGGCCATGTCCTGAGCAGATGCTAGCTCCACAGCAGCTTCTGTCTCCGGGCTCCCTCTGCTCCTGGTGGACACAAGTGTCCTGCCTGTGGCTGCATCCTGTGCTGCAGGGTGCTGTGCAGCGCCATGGGTTGCTGGGTTCCCACAGTGCTGGTTACTGACTGTGTTTCACTCTCCACTCCTTCCTGGGGGCACAAACAAGGTGCATTCATGACCAAGAGGTGCCCAGGGAGGAACAGGCAGTGTCAGAGGCACTGCAGCAGAAGCAAATCCAGGCTCCCATTGTAGATGTGGTGCCTCAGGACAGACTCTGGCAGAGGGGTCCACGCAGTCCCCATTGCTGTCTCCTGTGGCAGGGCAGGCAGTGGGACAGATAGTGCTTGTTTCACAGGATCCTTGGGGAACTCTGCATGGGACAGAGGCCAAAGGTGAGCAGAGGGAAATGAATTCACTTATCTGGGGTTTAACTGCTACCAGCCAAGGCTGTGGTGGGGCTCAGTGCCCCACTGCTGCAGCCTCGCAGCAAGAGGTGAGCTGGACTGGGGTGGGCATGGGCAGGGAGGGTGCTCACCCAGCACCTCGTGTGTGGACCTACCCTTTAGAGAGGCTCCACCAGGAGTGCAGGTGTGTGCCCTGTGCAGGCTGAACCCCCAGGGACTTGCCAGCATAGCTCCTGTGCCAGTTGGACCCCTGGCACAGCAAGAAGTGGCTGTGCCCTGATCCTCAGTGTGCCCATGCTGCAGCCACTGTCACACACACCTGGCCTCAGCTGGGGCACCCACACCTCAGGCAGCATGAGCAACAGACTAGAGCCTGGAGACAGATGGACAGATCTGCCCATTCTCTTTCGGTATGCAGGTAGAGAGGCACAGCAGAGATCCAGCCCAGGAGATCTGCACATGGGGCAAATTGCTTCTAGCTCATAAGGAAGCAGTGTGTACTTTGCACGTGCTGGTCCCTGTCCGGGCCAGCCAGGTATGTCAACTGCAGCCCTCCATACCCACAGCAGCACTGCTCCTCCTTGGGTAGTGTGGCACCCCAGAAGCGGGACCTTCCTTATCACACAGCTCCTCCCTATTTCTGGTGATGCAGCACCCCATGGCAGTCAGGAGGCTGCCCAGTGCCCCTGCCAGCAGCAGGATATGAGGAATCCATCACACCTGATCCTACCCTGGCTCTCAGAAGGATGTGAGTCACGCCTGAGAAATGGGGACATGTGTTTGTGCATAAGTGCCCTGTCCTAAGCAAGTGGCACTACTTCTGAGCAGGCAGATGGTCCCTGTGGCTGGCCTAGCTGCAGCAGAGCTGCCATGCTACTGCCCTCCCACCTCTGGCTGTGCTGTGTGTCCACTGCTTCACGGACACCTTCCCATGCATCACCCAGGCCACTCTCCCTTGCCCAGCCTCCATCCACACGTGAGGGCAGCCCTTCACCCATCCCTTGTCCTGCCTCACCTCTGTGGTGTGCGCCCATGCACAGGTCCATCTGTCACTCTGAGGGGGGACAGCCCTTCATCCACCCCAGGTCCTGCTGCTCTGGCCTGTCTTCATGCCAGCTTCTGCACTAACCAAGCTGCATAGTGCCCAGGGACCTAGTATCCAGGAGGATCTTAGCACATCCTTACACCCAAGGCTGCAATGCCCAGGAGGGAGAGGAGGAGGAGGCACAGAGAGATCAACTTCCCCTGCAGTCTCAGGGAGCTGGTGACTACCAGGGTTCTCTGCCATGGGTTTCCCTGGATAGCAGTTTTGAGACCTCCAAAACTCAGCCACCATGATGTCACTGTTGATAATAGCATGATGCTCTGTAGGAGCTGCCCTGGTGTCAACACACAGAGGAGTGGTGGCATCAGGCTTCACGTGTGTGGGCCACAAGTGAACAGCACAGTGCAGTGAAGCCAAGAGCTATCCTCCTTCTTCTCTCCCTTCTCTTTCTCCTCCTCCTCCCTGAGCTCATCCAGCTGCTTTTGTCAGCCAGGAATGGGTGCCTGGCCCAAACATCTTCCCAGGCTTCCTCTGGGAGTGAGGCCAGCTAGGTCCAGCCAACTTGTGACTTCAGGAGCGGTCACAAACTGTTGGGTGTGGGGACAGTGGGATGGACACAGGTCTGTGGGTGTCAGAAGTTCCCAGGAGAGGAGGCATGAAGCCATGAAAGCTCCAGAAGGGAAGAAAGGGGCCCCAGGATGCTCCTCTCTGCCTGCTGCCAGGCTCCAGCAGCCTCTGCGGCCCTGCGCTGCTGGTGGGTCTGTGCTGCCACGACAGCAGGGTAATGCCTGCCTTGCACTCTGCTGCTGTGCCCAGGGGAAGGGCCGTGCCCCAAAGGAGATTGAATTCTCCCTGCCTGGCACTACAGTCAGGTCCCTACCCTTGAGTCAGACAGGTGTCCTGACCGGTTTCAGACACATGCTTGCACAATAAAATTCCATAATCGGTATCTGACATTATGTTTTGCATCTCCAAAGGGAACCCAAAGGACTCTTGCCCCTCCTCCTCTTGCTGCACTGGTGCCCTGGCTGGGGAAGCCTCTAGGACCTGTGCACTCACCCAGGCCTGGTGCAGGTTCATCCCATCTACTGGATGATGCCCCCCCCCCTGTGCTGGCACAGAACACACAACAGCACCTGTGGTTGCTGCAAGCCAGTGAGATCACCCACTCACCTGCCCCATGCCAGTGCACTAGGCAGCCACCCACAGTCCTCCCAGAGCCAGGCCTGGAGCCAGAGCCCCTGGTCTCTCTGAGGGGTTTGTAAATCTCTCCTTGCTACGCCACGTGGAATAAGGTCTGCTTGGAGTCTGTGCTTGACTGGCTGCATGCCCACCTTACCCCTGGGGAGCCCCAGGGGTGCTGTGGCACTTGGCAGTAGGTCACTGAGGATGTGACAGGGTCACTATCTGGGGGGAATGGAACCAGGCATGTTGGAGACCTGTGGGAGCAGAGGCAAGATGAGTGCCACTGCAAGTGCCGAAAGCTGTGCACCCAGCACCCCAGACTGCTTTATCCACACAGCTCAGCATGCTTCTGTGGCTGGGTGCTCTGTGTGGGAAGGCCCAGTGCTGCTGCTGGGCGAGGGGCTGGGAAACAAACTTGATGTCCCTCCACTAGCTCAAGGTTGGCAGTGGGGTCCCCCCCACACTCCAAAGGCAGGAGAGCTGCTGCCAGCTATGCTGCCTGATGACCAGGAGCTGGGTATGTGCCGGTGCCGGCTCCCATGTGACAGCAGAGCTGCAGGGGATGCAGACCTCTGAGTGTGCTGGTGCCTGCTCCCGGAGGGGCTATGTTGCAGCAGAGCTGCAGGCAGGACAGACCCCAGACCAGCACAGGGCTCATCCAGCAAGTGAAATGATGTTGCTGCTGAGGCTGGCAGAGAGTGGCGTTGTGCGGGGGGACACAGTGCTTGGAGGGGGTTGGCTTTAGCTCAGTTGCTTGGGAATGGGCTGCCATGCTCCAGTGAAGCCTGATGCTGCTCAGGGCTGAAGAGTGGAGAGCTGCTGAGAAGCCAAGGGGAGCAAAGGGCTCTGGGACGCCAGTACAGCTGAAGACCCACACTGTCAAACAGTGTGGAGTGAGATATCTGAACCAACAACACTCCCAATATGGAAACTGCTGGACCTTCAAGGTATCTCCACCACACCCCATCTTTCTCGCCTTTCTGGGTCCTTCCTGTGTCAGGGGATGATGTGGTCCTGCTCCATCCCATGCATCTCCACAGGTTGCTGGGAACTCCCGGAGAAGCAGTGAACTGAATCCCTGTGACCTGCTCTGGGGAAAGTCCCTTGGTCTCTGCTGGTCAGGGCAGGGAGCTTTGCAGAGCCCACAGCACCTCTGTGTGACAGCAGGAGCTTAGTCCTCTCCAGTGAATACTTCTGGCCTTTGCCCAGAAACAAGATTAAGTGCAACAAAGCCTGTCCTCTGCCGAGCAGGGCTGCAGCTTGGGGTTCCATGGGATCCTCCTGACAGTCCGACACCCGGGCTTGTCTGTCCTGGCACTGCCATCTGGGATGGGATTGGGAGGACAAGGATACCACAAGCACCTTCTGAGTTGGAACGAGCATTGTGAGGCAACACATCCCCAGGGACCCCGGACAGGTGGGGGGCTCTGAGGGTGCCCTGGGCATTAATCCTGGGGGATATCAGGGAGCAGCTCAAATAGCCCTCCAGAGCATGCAGGGGCACCCCATGGTGTGAACCCCCGGGCAGGAGGTGCTGGTGAGTCTCTGTCCCGCATCCCACAAGCCAGGGGTGCAGCAGCTTCTGTGAGCGGGAAGTCCCCGCGACAGGACTGCAGCCGGTTCGGGCTGGGCGAGGGGACGCTCTGCGGGCAGCGATACATCCGTAGCGGGTGTGCCACCGCAGGTGGGCCAGACCCGAGTTCCCCGGCACCGGCGTGGAGACCGGGACGGGAGGGAGCCCGGAGCCTCGGGGGCATGGCACGGCAGCTCGGCTCCGCACACAGGCCTGGGTCGGGCCGGGCCGGGCCGGGCACGACACCGGGACCCCCCTCTCCGGCGGGGCGGGGCCGGGCCGACGGCGGCGGGGCGGGGCGGTGGGAAGCAGCGGGGCTGCGGCGCTGCCAGGAGCGCTGGCGGGAACGGAGCCGAGCCGAACCGGACCGGACCGGACCGGGAGGCAACAGAGTGAGGCCAGGCGGGAGCGCAGCCGAGCCAAGCGCGGGGCCGCGCTGCCCCGGACGCCCTTTGTTGTCTCGGTCGCCGCTGAGCCCCGGCCGCAGCAGCGCGGGCCTGGCGGGCGGGATGTCTCAGGAGAGCCTTCTCGGGATGGACGAGGGAGCGCTGCGGAAGCTGGTGAGTCCCGCGGCGGGAGGGCCAGGGCACGGTTCGCGCTCGCGGCGGCTCTGGGGGCCGATCGGTGCGTGCCTGGGGGTACCTCGGCTCCCTGAGCCCCCCGGGCCGGGGTAGGCTGTCCCAGGCGCGGGCAGAGCGGGACCGGGCGGGCCGTGGGTCTGCCGCTCGGCCGGGGCATTCCGGAGCCCGTGTCTGGGAGCGACTGTAAGCGGGGGGCGTCCCGGGCGGCAGCACCCGGAGGGGCCCGCTCTGGCTCGGGCCGGCGTCCGAACCCAAGTGAGCTCCAGCACGAGCCCTCGCACTGCCCCGGTGACTCTGGCCCCACCGCTCTCGCCGCGCTTGGCTCTTTGCTCGCACCGCGCCTGGGCGTACCGCCTATCCCGGCTCCATCTCCTCGGCTGGCGGATCCCGGGAAACCGTTCCCTGCTGCTGGCTAGGTTCCTTGCTCCCCGCTCTCCCGGTGCGGGCTCCTGCTCTGCCCGAGGCTGGCGCGGTGCCAGGTGCACCTCCCGGGCTCTGCCCGCATGGCCGGGCATCCCATCCCCTCCTGCGCGGCGGCTGCTAGAGCACCGGTCGGGCACTGCCCCGGGAGCCAGAGCCGGAGCCGGAGCAGGGCCCTGCTGCGGGCGATGGGCTATGGGGGAGGAGGGCCCGCGTGTCCCGAAGGCGGAACTCAGGGTTCTGGGCTGCGACCTGCTCAGCCGGGGCTAGTGTCCCGGGAAGCCCCTACAACCTCCTGGCCGGCTTCGGGGACCCCCAGGGATCCCCGGCCCGGGGCTGGGCTGTGCTAGCTGCCCTGGAGGCTGAGCCGGGGTGGCCCGGGCCAGCGCTGGGGAATGGTCACGGCAGGAAACTGAGTCAGCCAGGAAGGCCAGTCTGCGGGAACAGGAAAGAGTTGGGATGCCGGCGGGAAGGGGGAGCTGTGCCGTAGGTCGGCACGGGGGCTGCCCCCGGCCGAGCCTCCTGCTGTGCCACCCTCAGACAGCTCTGGGTGACGACAGGTAAACCTACCCATGGCTCGTGGACTCAGGAGCCCACTGCTCCTCGTGGGATGATGTTGGGGTCGACAGATCACCCCTCCGGAGGTGTGGGGATGGGTGGTTTGGGTTTCTCCCCATCCTGCCGATGCTGCAGCTCTGCCATGTCCCAGCTGGGGTCTCCGGGCTGAAATGGAGCCCCAGGAGTGGTAATGGGTGTCAGGTCTCTGGCCAGCCTAGAGAGGTGCAGCAAGCATTGCTTCTCTCAGGGCTTTTTCTTTGACCCACTGGGCCTTTGCCTTCTGAGACTACCCTGCTCGTGACCCAGGTCTCCCTGTGCTGTGTGGCACAGTCTGGGGAAAGCCTGCTCTGGGCTGACATGAGGCAGGGAAGGAATTTTTTTTTTCTGATTATGTTTTTGGCTCCACTCAGCTGGAAGAGGATTAGTCCATATAAGGGAAAACTGCCTTTCCCACCGCTTTCTCCCTGCTCCTCTGCTCTCACAAGCCCTCCACTCTGCCTTGCTTTCCTCCTTTCTCCCAGCAAGTGACACCTTGGCAGCAACATCTGATGTCCCCAGGGATACTGAAAGAAGGAGGATAGGGGACATGAGCCAATCCCTGCAGCCCCCTCAGGGCTGGGGAGCTGGGGAGCCTTTGCCTCCCAACTCCTGCCGTAGGCATCCACATGGGTCCCTCTCCAGCTGCCCACTTGTACCCCACACCCAGGGAAGCCAGTTGGGATCAACCCATGGGGCAACATAAAAGTGACTAAGGGCTTGGAGGAGCCTGGGGAGGGAGCTGTGGAGGATGGCGTGTGTGCTGCTGCAGGGTGGCCCTTAGGTGGATGTCTGGAAACAGGGGGTTGTTTGAGCGCTCGGGCCTGTGCTGACCTCCAGGCTGTGGGCTGCTGACCTTGGGCTGGGGAATACTCCCCTCTCCCAGCCCCTCCAAATCTCAGTCTGGTTAGTTAGTGTGGATGCAAAGCCCCTTGGAGGCAGAAGCAGGGCAGGCTTGAGCTATGAAGGTCACTGCCATGAGGACCCCTTCTTACACCCAGCAGCCTTTGGCAAAGGCTTCAGTGACCCCGAGGAGCACTGCATCCCTGCCACATCTGTTACCCAGTGTCCTTTCTGCTTTCCTCTGCCCAGAGGCAGCCACACTCCCCATGGCTCCTTCCAAGGGTGACAGTGAACCTTGGGGCTGCAGAAGGTGCTCAGTGTGGCCAGCTACTGTCCCTAGAGAGGTTTCCCTGTGGCCAGGCTTCAGCTTCCCAAGTGCTGTGTGCTCAGGCACTCCAGAGAGCAGGGCTAATGGCAGCCCTCCTGGAAGAGATGCCTGCTGTGCCAGGGCTCTGAGTGCCACTGTTTTGGGTGCCAGTGGGGAAGCAGCCCATGGGTGCCATGCCAGTGCCCTTTCACAGAGCCGCTCTGTGTGCTGAGGTGGGTGTTTGCTCAGAACCATTAATTTGCTGGTGGCTGGGCAGGGCCTGTGGGGCCCTGGCATGTGCCGATCCCTGAGCTGGCAGGACTGGGCCCCTTGGTCCCTTCCCAGCCTTGTGGTTTCTGGCATGCTTTCCCCTGCCACGGAGCTACCAAAGCTACTCATTTGCCTCATCCCAGCTCCCTGCTGACATGGCACAAGGCATTTTCTCCTGCCCTGCTACCATTTGTCCCATGGACAGAAGCCTCATCCTTGCCCTGGAGCTCTGCCTCTGGTGCCTTGTTTGGAACTGGACATGGTTCCACCACTTCCTAGCCCATTGATGCTGCCCCATGCGAGGAGAGCTGAGCTTCCCGGCTGGCCAGGGTGGCCACCATTGCTGTTGGACAAGCTGGGGAGAGGCTGTGTCTCAGTGCCTTTGTCCTGGCAGTAGTGTGCCTGCTGCAGCAGCCATCCAGGACAGATGGGAAATGAGAGGCCCATGAGGATGGAGGGGCTGGTTTCCTCTCCGACAACCCCCTGCCCTGGTGGCGCAGTGGCTCCTGTTCTTCCCAGCCCTTGTGCTGGTGGAGATGCCTGCTCTGGACAAGAGCCCAGGGGGCTGCAGGCTCCAGCTGGAAGGGATGGCACTGCCAGCTGGCATGGCGGGGGCTGCTGGAGTGGGAGGGAGGGAGCAACCTTGGTCCAGGCAGCTCCCCCAGAGATTATGTGTGTTTTCAGCATTGGTCTGCCCTGGGAGTTGATGGTTCCAGCCACCGGCATCTTACCAGCTGGGAAAGGATAATGCTCCCGGCTGGGCCTTGATGGGTTGGAGTACTACAGTTTTGGCTGCTGCTGGGGTGGCACATGGCATCTCTGTGCCTGTTCTGTGGCTGCTGGCTTCATTAGGATAAGAATACCCTCCCTGGTGCCCAGCCTCTGAGCAGGGAGGGCAAAGGCCCATGGCTTCTCAGGGGCTCTGCAGGGGGGTCTGTGTACAGGCGGTGGTTTGGGGCCCTCCGTGTGGCTCAGCTTGGGTCCAACTGAGGGACCAACCCTGGATCCCTGCTGCAGCAGAACCTGGAGAGCCCGGATGGGTGGCCTGTTAGTGGCCTGTGGGACAGGAAGGGAGGGGACTGACGCTCTTGTCCTGTGGCATAGCCGTGGCTGCTCCCAGCGTGCTGAGGCTTGATGCTGACAGCAGCTGCTATGGGTCATGGGGTTTATTTTTCATGAGTTCCATGGGAAATCACCTCCCAGGTTCCCAGCATCGGGTCAGTGGGAGGATAGCAAGGCCTGGCTGGCTTTTCCCTGCAGATCTGGCTGCCTTCTGCCCCTTCAACATCATGATGGGGGCTATGCACGGCCTCCTGAAAGCACTGGGGCTGGTAGCAGGGCTGGACTGAAAGAGGAAGAACAACACTGGGTGCCAGGTCCTGGCCTTGGGTGGGCTAAGGAGCACCCGGAGCACCTGTGAGATGTTCATTGGGGGCATCTGAAGGGGAGTTGTGGCCCTGCTTCCCACACATAGAGGACTGGACTTTGATTTAGGACAGATCCCACTTATGAGTTTGGCTCCAAGAGCCACCCCTAGCCATCCTCTAGCACTGAATGAGGATGGGGAGGGCTGCAGGGGGCTAGGAGGAGCCCTTGGTGGAGTGCTGGGACCCTCTCAACCAACACCTCCTGGGGACCATGGGGATGGGAGGAAAACAGGCTCTGCTGTCCCTCAGCTGCTGAAGGGGCTGGCATGAATGGGAGAGCTCATTCCAGAGCTGATGGCACTGGGAGGAGGCAGAGCTGCAGGACACCAACCCTTGGGGGCTGCAGGGACCACTGGTGGGTGTTCATTTCACTTGCCCATCTCTTTGCCCCTCACATGCTGGAGGTCTCGGTGCCACCCTGGCAGCCCCTCCTCGCCACGGCTGATCCCAGCATCCTGCCCCGGGGGGGCCATGCCCGCTCCCCACAGGGCCTGGCAGTGTTGGGCAGCATGCACTGGGTACGTGGGCACCATGGACAGACAGCTCCTTTGTCTGGAGCGTGGGCAGCCCATGGCAGCATGGCAGAGGGTGGCACCAGGGCTGAGAAAGGGGCTCAGTGGTCAGAGCCAGTGCTGAGCCCTGCCCTGTGCATGCAGCTCGAGGCCACGCTGGACCTGGCTGAGCGGCGCCGCATCCGTTCGGCGATCCGGGAGCTGCAGCGGCAGGAGCTGGAGCGGGACGAGGAGGCGCTGGCATCCAAGCGCTTCCGCCCAGAGCGCGGCAGCCACAGACAGGACGACAAGGAGAACTGGCCACGGTGAGTCCAGTGGGGAGCCGGGGTCACCCACTGCCTCTGCCCTGGGAGACGGGGGCTGCGGTGCCTGGCCTCACTGTGGCTGGCACGGATTTGGGTGAGCTTGAAGGTGGGAGCAGCCTGGCTCCAAGCAGCTTGGCACATGTTGGGGCCCATTGCCTGGATCTGCCAGCTGCCCATGAGGGGACTTTTCTCCCAAGTGCCCACGCCAGCTTCTGTCTGGCTGCCACTCTTGCCCTGCTCAGGTCTCAGCACCTGGAGGAGGAGCAGCAGGCAGCCCTGGCCGCCTTGTCTCAGGAGCTTGAAGCAATCACCAGCGTGGAGGAGCTGACAAAACTGGTGAGTGACCATGTGCTGGGGCAGACTGCATGCCAGGATGGACCCTGCGCTGGGGCTGACCCTGCCTTTCTCACGGGTCCTTCCCTCTTGCAGCTGCGGGCAGCGGGTGAGTATGAGGAGCGCAAGGTGATCCGAGCTGCCATCCGTAAGCTGCGGGCTGAGGAGATCGAAGGTGAAGCACTATTCCCATGTTCTGGGGTGGCTACTCTGGAGAGCCTGGGACGTGGGGCAGCTCCTTCCTGAACAGTACCTTTGCTCCCATCCAGCTGCGACACTGGCTGGGAATGTGCAGAGCAGCCGGAGGGATGGCAACGAGCCCCGCACTGTGCCTGGGGATGCGAAAAGTATCCAGAGGGACAATGCTGAAACACCAGCCCTTACTGGGAGTGGGGAAAGCCTTGGTGAGGGCAGCACCAAGCCCCTGGGCACAGCCAGGAGAGGGGAGAGCAGCCGTCAGGACGATGCAGAACTGCCGGCACTGGCTGAGCTAGAGGAGAGTGGGCACAGGGGGGCTGCTGAGCAGCCCCCTGCCCAGGAGCCCGAAGTTTCAGCGGTGAGTGTGTACGGTGCTATGGGGGACAGGACCTTGCTGAAGACCTTGCCCTTCCCTGGGGCTCCTGTGTGTCCGGAGCACAGAGCCCCAGGTAAGCTGTGCTTACCCGCCCAAGGAAACTGTGGCAGGTGGGCCTGGGGTCTCAGGGGAGAGGGAGGACATGGCTGAGCTATGCCAGCATGACTCCAGCAGTGGTGAGCTGGAGCTGGGGCCTCAGGCCTGGGTGCCCCTTTGCTTCTGCCAAGGATGCAGCCTGGCAGGGTTCTGGGGGCCCCTTGGTACACGTGGTACACCCCTCCCTGCTCTGGCTCTTGGGGACAAGGCTCTTTGGAGGCAACAGCCTCTCTCGTGGCAGCTGCCTGCAGCAGTCTCCCTGCACAGCTAGAAACATTGAGCTCCCATCCTGTGATGACTGTTCCCGCCATCCATCGAGGTGCCAGGGCTCATTCTGCAGTGAAGTTGGGGGCTTTCTGGATGGGGAAAGGATGAGTTGGTAGGCAGGGCTGGAGGGAATGGGCACAGGCAGCGGTTTTCAGTGCAGCAGAGGTGACTCCCGCAGGGACTGCGTGGTGGTAGGAGATCCCTGCACCCAACCTTGTGGGGGTTGCCCTTTGAGGGCGAGGGTGGGAAGGGAAGAAGCAGTGGGTATAACTGCAGCCAGGGAGCAAGGCATGAGTTCCGCCATCTGCCTCCATCTAACCCTGCTTCCCCCTCCACCTGCCCCAGAGCCATAGCAGGAGGCTGCAGAGGGTATGTGGCCCTGTGCCACCTTTCAGCACTGTCTGCCTCCCCATCTGGAGGTGCTGGCACACTACCCCCAGTCCTGGCTGTGCTGGGACATCTCTGAACAGCTGGCAGGGCTGTCTCACTCTGTCCAGCTGATAACTCCAAATCCAAGGCCATTTCCATCCCTGGGCTTGGGACCTGGTTCCCCTGAGGGTATGGTCCTACGCCCCTACCCTGGAGTCATGGCAAGGGAAGCCCACAGTGCTGCTAGAGGCACTGGCACAGCCAGGACTGGCACCCTGTTCCCTGGCTGACACCAGGACACCCTGGCCCTGCTCACATGTGTTTCAGGGACACACTTGTCACCTGTGTGTGGACCTATGCCCAGAGCATTCCATCATTTGCCAAGCAGAGCTGCAGGTGCCATGGGCAGAGACAGGGTAATGTGAAACTGGGTGCTCCCTGGATCATGAAGCCCTGGAGTGCCTGGGCTGAGGGCATGGGGCAGGAGCTGTCTTCTCCCAACTGCTGGCATCCACAGTGATTAGGCTGGTGTGCTTGGGGCAGCTGCCACAGAGGGACCCAGGTGCCAGCTCGTTGCTCTGTGCCCTGGTGCTGATCAACCTCCAGAGGAATACCAGGAGCCTCAAAGGTGCACAGGGTTTGGGGCCCTGCTTCAGTAGACACAGTGTCCCTGCCCACTGGAGGCAGCAGCATGTGGGGACACTTGTTCCTCTGCCAGCCTCCTGCACTGGACCCCTGTGCAGGGACTGGCTTGTCCATCCCCAGCAACATGCAGGCAGGGACCTGGATGGCATGGGAAGAGGCCACAGCTTGCATGTTCCTGGCTGAGTGGCAGGGATGGGACACAGTCAGGGACTGGAGCGGGGCTGGTTCTGCTCTCACCTCCTGCTCTCCCCAGGACCATGAACGAGAGGACATGGTGGAGCAGGAGCATGTCCCAGCCAGGATGCAGGAGCTGTGCAGCCAGCAGGCGGGAGACCCCCAGAAACCCAGTGTCCAGGGTGAGTCCCCAGAGATGCCCATGGCAAAGCCCTGTCTGGGTGCATGCCTGAGGCCAGAGCTGTGCCTGCCAGCTACAGAACAGTGGAGGGCACATCTCCCAAATGGTGGGCAGGGGAGCCAGGTGCCTGGAGGGACTGCAGGAGCAGGGATGCACTGCAGGCAGCTTCAGGCTTCTCTGAGCAGAGCCTCTTTTTTCACTCACAGAAGTGGTGTCGGAGACCCTTGTGCTTCTGGAGCTGCAGCCGGCCCCAGAGCCCAATCCAGAGCCTGAGGATGGTGTTGAGGAGCTGGAGCAGGGCCAGCCCCAGAGGCAGCAACAGGCAGCCTGGAAGGCAGGGAGCCTGGACAGCCCAGCCAGTGCTGCAGAGCCCAGCAGGAGGCAAAGCCCTAGAGGGGAGCAGCCACCTGGTGCTGCCAGCCAGGTACAGAAATGGTAGCAGCTGCCTCTGTCCTCCTTGCCCAGGGCTGCTGGTCTGTGTGCGAAGGCAGCTTAATAGGGGGACTGCATGCAACCCTCAGCTGAGCGCTCTGCCCCTCTCCTCCCACAGCTCCATGTTGGGGTGCGCTGCCAGGCACTGGGGCCAGATGGGAGACACGGGAGGCCACCAGTGGGTAAGTGCAGCCTTTGAGAGGGATGGGGAGGAGACATGAGGGCTGTGGCCCTCTGCCAGGGGGGCAGTGCTGCCCCAGAGCCCCCCACCCCCTGCTCCCCTGCCCTGCAGCATGCACATCCCAGGCAGCCTTGGCAATGTGACTCCAGCCCACGCATGCTGGAGCAGGAATGTGAGTGCAGGACATGGCCAGGCCAAGGGCCACCCCTCGGCTGATTCTGCCCAGCCAAGTGGTGGTAGTGCCCACTCTGGCCAGGGAGCTGGGTTCCAGGCGTGCTGTTTACCAGGCCCCCTCTCTGGCAAGGTGGCCACAGGGCCATGAAAGGGAATCGGTGCAGCAGCAAACCCCGGCCTTTTGCATTCCTTGTCCCAATAAGGCTGAGAGCAATGCGTAGCTGGCTCTGACCACCCCCTCCCTCACCCGGGCATAGCACCCTCCGGGGCCTCCCCGCAGCCCTGGGGGATTCCAGTGGCCAGCAGCTGCCCTCTTCCTACTGCTGGGAAAACCATCCCCATGGCTGTGCCAGGAGGAAACAGAAAACCCAAAAAGCAGTTCTCTGCTCCCAGGGTCAGGGTTTCCTCTTGGAGCTGCCCTTGCAGGCAGAGATCCCCTCCCTCTGAGGCTCCCCTGGGGACTGCTGGCTCCTGGGAAGGCAGAAACCCTGGGAAGATGCTGGGCTGCAACATGGCACAGCCCAGGGTGCAGGGAAGTGTGCAGGACCTTCCCCTCCTTGCATCACAGGGGACTCAAACCTGGGTTCTGAGGAGAGGCTGAGCTCACCTCCCACCCCCAGCTCCATGGGCATCACTGACTCCAGCCCCAGAGCAGAACCCTGCCTGCACCCTCGAAGGCTGAGCCACCCAGCTCCCTCACCCTCCCCTCCAGAGACAATGCTAGGGCCTGGCAGGGATAGGGGTCATCCCGACCTTTTGGTACAGACCTCAGGTACCCCCCACTGCCTTGCTGGGCACAGATCCTGCCGTCCTCTGCAGTGTAGTTTGGCGCTACAGGGCAGAGCCCATGCCTGGCATGTGGGGCAGCCTACAGGTGCTGGCAGATTTTGGCACTACGCACTGGGGAGTATGGCATGAAGGGGAGGGGGACTCCAGGGTGCTGTACTGTGGGGATGGCAGCAGCACCCTGTGCTGTGCTCACTCTCTACTCTCTTTGTCCTGTTCCTTGCCTATCTGTGCTGTCTCTTCCCAAGTGCCAGTGTCCACCCAGGATCTAGTAGGGACCCCAGCTCGCCTGAACACTCACCAGTGGGAGCAGGTGTCCTCCTCCTTGTGCCCAGCTGGCCCCACGGGTAAGATCTCAGTGGTGCCTGCCTCTGTTCTCTGCTTCCTGCTGGCAGGAGATTCCTGGCGGAGCCTTGGCAGACATGGAACTCCAAAGTACCGGGACGCTGCAGGATGCTGCTGGCCACCCACTTGCTCTTTTGCTCCCTGCCCAGCATCCCTCCTTCCCTCCCTCCCATCCGTGTTTGCAAGCACCTGGCCCTGGCAGGAGCGGGGAGAGGGGGCAGAGACTTTGAGGGGCTGCAGCCATCTCGGGGGGTGATGCATGTGTAGTGGGGTCTCTTTGGGGCAGTAATGCATCTTGTGGGCACTGTGGACAGCTGCATGCATGGTCGGACACCCCAGGGGCGTTGTGCATCACGTGGGCAAGCTGGGGGGCTGCATGCACGGTGTGGCACCCTGGGGTGGGGGCAGCATGCTTCTTGTCGGCATGCCGGGGGCTGCATGCACGGTGTGACACCCTGGGGTGGGGGCAGCATGCATCGCAGCAGGCACCGCAGGATGGGGGGGCAGCGTGCATCGCAGGGGGCACCCCGGAGGGCTGCATGCACTGTGCGGGACCAAGCAGGGGTCGCAGTCCCGGTGGGGTCACCCGTGGGCGGCTGCAGCCCGCTGACCCCGCGCCCATCCCCGCAGCGCCACGCTCCGCCGGACCCCCGCCGCCCGCCGCCGCCGGCTCGGTGCGGGAGCGCGCGCAGCGGTTTGGGCCGGCGGGGGCGGGCGGCGCGGGGGGGGCGGGCCGGGACCGGGGCCGGGGCCGCCCAATGGCAGCGGGGGCCCCGCACGGCCCCGCCGGCGCCCGCTCAAAACGCGCGGGGCAGCGGCGGCGCAGAGCAGCGCCCGGCTCCGCGCCCCGCCGGCCGCCGCCTCGACGCCATGAAGACCTTCTTCACCATCGAGATCAAGGATGGGCGTGTGCAGCCCCTCGCGCCCCGCATCACGACCGCCCCCAGCAGCCAGCGGGCAGGTGGGCACTGATGGGGTATGGGGCGAGCAGGACAGGTCAAGTGGGCAGCTGGCATGTGCCGGGAGGCTAGACGCTGTAGGAGTGATGGACATGGTGGGTGTCACTCAGGGAGGTGGGACTGGGAAAGTCTGTCAGGAAAGTGGGTACTACAGTGGAATGGGTGCCAGCAGGGCCATAAGCACTGTGGGACCATGCTCCCGATGGAACTATGTGCACAGCTTGGCAGTGGTGCAGGTGGGTGCCAGTGGACAGCCAGGCACTGAAGGATGGTGGGCACTAATGGGCAGGTGAAGGCACAGGTGGAGGCAGGCGGGCAGTGCTAGGCCAGGCTGGTGCTGATGGGCAGCAGCAGCTGCTGACAGCCCAGAGGCTGAATACGGGTGTTGCCAGAAGATCAGAGCTTGCCTGGCAGCTGTCACCCCTTGGCAGGCACACTCGCCTGCTCAGGGCATCTCAGTCCAGAGAGACCACCTGGTCCTGCAGCCTGTCCCCAGCCCTACTGTCCCGATATGTCTGTGCTCGGGCTCATTCCCAAATCCCTGCCCTACCCCCACAGCCCTGCCCCATCCTCTGTCCCCACTGAACTGCTGGCTCAGGGGAGCCCACGCTGTCCTGTGTTGTCCTGTTCCACTGCTGTGCTGTGTTGCTCTAGCCCTGCCCCAACCCTGCTGCCTGCAGACGTGGCTGACTTGGGATGCTCCTGTGGCCATCCAGGGGGTCTTGGATCCAGCTGGAGCACTGTGGAAAGTGCCCTTCCTTGGGAGGAGGATAAGCCAGGGTGATGAGGGGGGCCTTGCTTTCCCATCCCTTGCCTGTCCCCAGAGCCCTTTCCCTGTGCCAGAGCTTGGTGCTTGCTGTCAGGGCAGGATGCGTGGGGGCAGTGGGGCTGCCCAGCTGGAGCCAATCCCCAGCCATGGAGCTGAGCCTGCCAGGCTGGGGCAGACCCCACATGCTTCTTCCTCCCCTTCCAGAGGTGACCCTGGGGCTGCGGAGCACCCCCATCCGCATCACCACCATTCCCAGCAGTGTCAGCAGTATCTGCAACATCAGCAGTGTCAGCAGCAATGTCACCAAGGTAAGTGCCCAGGGGGCCTTGGTGCTGCGGGGCCATGTTCCACCTGGGCATCACCTGACAGCTCTGGGGCTTGGGGTGGGGACCAGGGACCAGCAGGGTGGCAGCATGTTCTGGGGCCTCCGGCTGATTTTGATTGGTGCTTTTGTTTTGGTTTGGTTGGGGTTTTTTTTTCCATCAAGAGACTCTTGGCTTTGTGTGTGGTTGCACAGCCCCACATGAGTCTCCTGCACTCTGGACTGTGCCGCCATGTACCCACAGTTGGGGAGGGGGAGCGAAGTGAGCTGGGAGTCTTTTTTGGATCTCCGTCTGTTTTAAACACCTTTAAGGGTGGCAGCAACTCAGGGAAAAACCCACTGCCGCCCACTCCTGGTTTTCCTCCTGAGGATGGACCTTGGCCGTGGCACTGGGGAGCCTGCCTTGGGGTGGGGCTCCCTGAAGACCTCTAACCTACCCTGGAGCTGTGAGCTGGGGTCTTGCTTGCTCCCGCTCCGCAATCCTGAGTGGAGAGTGGCGTGGCAGTCCCAGCCCACCTGGCCCAGGAGGGATTCTTGGGTGTGACTAGAAAAAAACCTGAAAAAACAACCAGTTTTTTCAGTGTTTTGGGGGGAGAGTGGGCTGCAGCCACTCTGGGGCTGGGTGCACACAGGAGGCAGCCGTGCGTGCAGCCCTTCAAGTGCTTTTGTCTGCTCCTGCCCATCTAGGGTAATGTGAGGCACCCACGCGCCGCCTTGGCAGGAGCTGAGATGTCAAACACAGCTCTGCCTCACTCATGGCCCCGCGCGTGCCTGGCTGCCTCTGCGGGAACAGCGCTGCCAGTGGCCCATGGTACTGCCAGTGGCCTATGGCACGCTGGTGGCTGTGGCACTACCGGCCCACCCCATCCTCAGCTTAGTCCTCCTCAGCATGAGGCAGGCAGTGCCCACAACCTGGCAGGGTTGCCCTCAGGTGCTGCCCACACCTGCCGGCAGGTCCTACCTGTGGGCAGCTCACTGCCTGCAGCAGGGTCACTTCCCCCTGCTAATGCGCTTGGGCGGACTTGGCCTGAGCACCTGTCAGCTCTCATTAAGGTATTAGTGGGGCTGCCTGGAGGGGTGGGGGGCCTGAGACCCATCAGCTGCTTGGCGGGAGATGCAGCCACCAGGTGTGCTCCCAGTGGGCAGAGAGAAGGAGGAGGAGGAGGAGAAGGCAGCAGTGCTGGCAGCCCTGCCAGGTAGGGCTCGGTTGGAGGGACCAGCGGGCTGCAGGGACCTGGGGACAGTAGCCACTGCAATGTGTCTTCTCGCTGGTGGGGTGCTGCCTATGCCCATCATGCAGGGACCCCCCGTGGCGCAGGCATTAGGCAGCATGGGGGTATGGAGACCTCTAAAAATCCTGGCTGTGGCTGAGGCCCTTGCACCAGTGCCAGTCTGGGGTGGGAGGTGTCGGTGTGCTGTGAGTGATGCTGGCTCAAAGTGGGAGGGCACTCGGACAAAAGGGCACAGCAGTGGTTGGCCCTGTCACTCATCCAGCACAGCAGTGGTTGGGACTGGTTCCCCCTGCTGTGTCCCACAGCCTCCAGGCTGGTATCTGGCCCTGGCAGCCACCAGGGCAGGGGGGCCACTTGCAGAGCTCCCTTTGCCAAGCCACCTGGTCCCAAAGCCGGACACACTGCCAAGTGTGTCGCCTGGCTCAGCACCCCTGTGCGGGACCCCTGGCTGCTGGGACCAGAATAGCCCATGGGCAGGGAGTGGGCTGGCCTCCAGCTGGGGGGGGGTGCCTTGCGCCCCTATAAAGGGCAACAGACAGTTGAGCGAGGCTCACTGCAGTGCCTGCACCGCTACCATGCTGGGGGTCAGCTTGGAGGGGCTGGCACAGGCCGGGACGGCCAAGCTGGCTGAGCTGCGTCGGGAACTGGCAGCGTTCCGGGGGGTGGCAGAGGGGCAGCTGCAGTGGGCGCTGCAGTGGGTACAGGCGTTGGTGCAGGCACTGCAGACACTGGAGCAGGAGCACCTGGAGCTGCGGGCAGAGCTGGGGCGCCTGGGCCGCTGCCTCGACCTGCTGGCACCAGGGCTGCAGGAGCCCCCTGGGGAGGACATCAGCACCCTCTTTCTGGAAGCACAGGACCCTTGCGCCCACTTTGAGGGCACCGAGGAGCCCAGCGGCCCTGTGGCCCATCCACCCACTTTCTCCAGCACGCGCCAACAATCGACCCTGCACCTCTCCCGGACCAACAGCAGCGTGAGTGTGGGCAGCCCTGCCCCACGGCAAGGGGTGGGAGGGGGCACCGGCCCCTGGGGCTCCTAGGGGTGTCTGGAGCCCAGGCACGAGATGGAACTGTGGCTGCGGTGCACAGGGACACGGCACCATGAGGATCTACCACTCCTAGGGCTCACTGTGGCACGGCTGCAGTGCCTGCATTGCTGGCGTGCTGGGCGGGAGGCCACAGGCAGCTGTCCTGCCCCTGCTGCAGTGCCTGGCACAGGTGGTGGCATGGGTGCATGTGGCCAGTGTCAGCTCCTGCCGATGGCTTTGCCATGGGCCAGGTGCCGGGCTGCAGGATGCAGGATTGAGCCAGGTGTTTGCACGTCTGCTCCAGGCCAATTCCAGCATCCCTGCCGCCTCTGTGCCCTATTCCGGGCCTGGCCCTCTGCCTGCTGTGCATTGCTGGGGGGTCAGGCTGAAAGGGACTTGGCGTCCTGGCTGTGTTCAGGCAGGGGCCCAGCTGGCCTGGATCCTGGCAGGGATACAGGGGAGCTCTTGATCTCTTGCACAAGCTCTTCTCTCCACTAAGTCCTTTAATTCCATGGAAATCCCTTGTGCTGCTAACAGCACGCACTGGCCTTGCCAGCACCTTGCCTGCTGCTGGGCACCAGGCACTGCCCAGCCTGTAGCCTCAGGCAGCCCCTGCCTGCTTGGGGGCCTGGCCACCTCCTGACAGGGAAGAGGGAGTATCTGGAGATATTTTGGCAGCCAGACTGGGAGGAGATCAGGGACTGCTGGGCCCTCCAGGGGCAGTGAGTGCCACAGGGGGATGGCGTGACGCCCTGCCTGCCTTGGGCACTGCAGATGCCTGCGGTGTCCCACCAGCTGAGAGCTCTTATGCCACATGTGGCACATCCTCTCCAGAGTCCTCACCGCCTGTGGCACTGAGCAGGTGTTAGGGTGGTGGGGGCCTGGACCCTGAGCAGCAGTAGTGAGGTGGCTGAGCTAGCAGGGGCTCAGCTGCACCGTGCTGTCCTTGCAGATGGAGCCGGAGGTGGTGGAGCAGCCCCAGGTTCTGAGGCTGGAGCCAGAGCTGCCCAACGGCATGGAGAAGGTGCAAGTGAGGGAGGTAGAGAGAAGGAGCAAGCTGAATGTCGAGGAGCTGAGCAGGATTGAGGATGAGGATGTTCTGGATAAGATGGTACCTCTGCCTCTGGCTTGGGCTCCTGGGGGAAAGTAAAGGGACCCCAAGCTGATGGCAAAGGAGTGATGTTGACCTCTCCCTCCTGCAGCTGGATCGGACAACAGACTTTGAGGAGCGACGGCTGATCCGAAATGCCATGCGGGAGCTGCGCCAGCGCAAGCGAGGTACTTAGGGAACAGTGACTCCCACTAGGATTGGAGCAGTGGCGGAGGCAGTGTGGAATGCTAGAGTGGGGCTGTCCAGCCACAGGGAAGCTGGAGGCTGCGTGCTGGGTCCTCTCTTGCCCCCCAGGCTGTGCCAGGCTGAAGACATCATACTTCCCATGAGCCAGTTGTGGGACAACAGCAGCCATAGGACCTCTGGTGTGGTGTGGATTGTGTCCACCACCCTGCCTCTCACTGCTGATGGTGTCTCCCACCTCTGTTTGCAGACCAGCGGGAGAAGGAGCGAGACCAGCGGCTGCAGGAGGCTAGGAGCCAGGCTATGGCAGGAAGAGCTGGCCACGCCACCGAGACCACCACCACGCAGAGCACTCAGTCAGCTGACGGCTCAGCGCGCAGCACCGTCACCAAGACTGAGCGTCTCGTCCAGTCTAGTACGGGCCAGGCTGGGGGGCAGTGGGCTCACTGACCAGTGTGCTGGCCCTTCAGTGGCCATGCAGAGTCCTTCCCAGTGCTCTGCCACCACAGCTCCTCGGCTACTCGCTGTTTGTCCTGGGTCTGGCCTGACTGTTCGGGGAGCAACACTGTAGTGCAGGGCTGAGTTTCTGGCTTGCTCAGAGCTTGCCTGGGGATCATTAATGGATCTGCTCTGGTGACGTTCCACCTGATCCCCACTCTCTTGGGGTAGCAGGGCCTTGTCTACGTCTTCGGCCTGTCTCCTGTCCCCTACACCCCGGTTCTCCCAGTCCCTAGGTGGCTCAAGCCAAGTGGCTGCAGGGGTTGAGGGATGCCCCAGCTCTCTGCTGCTTTGCACTGTCCTCTTTGCTCTGCCTGGGGGGCACATGCCCTCTGTCCTCCCTCTGCCTGCCATGCCTCTACCACCTGGGACTTCTACCCATTGCACTGCATGGGTGTGAGGGTGCTTGACAGCAGTGGGTGCCTGTGAGTGCTGCTGCTCCCAGCCCAGCTGTTCCTGTTGCCTTGTCTCTGCAGGTGATGGCACCAAGACCTCCCGTACCACAACCATGGAGTCAAGTTATGTGAAGAGATCGGACAGTAAGAGCTTTCCCTGCCCTTTCCCTGCAGCATTGTCAGAGTATAACCCTGGGGCATCACTGCCGCTGAGTCATCACTGCCCTGGGGCAGGCCAAGTCCCATCTGCCTCAGCTCCTGCCCAGGGCCTTTTTTCTTCCTCTCTCTCTGCAGGTGGCAACAGCACATTTGTTCAAACCAAATCATCCTACAGCTCCTCGTCCAAGAAGACCGGCAGGTGAGTGGTGGTGTCTGCGGGGACAGGCACATATGGTCTCTGTCACTCATCTGCTTGCAGTGTCCCTGTGCGAGGGTGTCCCCAAAGCCTCCTGGTCCTTGGGGTATACTCACTATGTTCAGAGGTCCTCATGGGTCCTTCCATGGGCACAAAGATGTCTGCCAGCTGGGGACCTTAAGCCACTCTCTTCTGTCCTAGGGACATGGAGGATTCTGAAGTGCCATGGCTGGCAATGGGCTGAGGCCACTGCTTGCTCTTCCCTGGGCCACCTGGAGCCCCTTTCACATTGTTCGTCTCTCTCCCAGCGTCTTCGACCGTGAAGATGAGAGTGCCTCGAGGCAGAGCAGCCTGGCTGCACTGGAGCGGCGTCAGGCAGAGAAGAAGAAGGAGCTAATGAAGGCTCAGAGCCTGCCCAAGACCTCAACCTCACAGGCACGCAAGGCCATGATGGAGAAGCTGCAGAAGGAAGGCGGGAGGTGAGGCTGGGCCTGGGGCAGGCTGGCTGGGACAGTGAACACTGTGCAGATAACACCCCACAGCTAACACCCATGGATAACACCCCGTGTCTCCTGCCATAGCTCACCAAACCCCGCAGCATCACAGACCAGTGTGCAGCGCTCCTCCAGCTTTGGCGTGCCCAATGCCAGCAGTATCAAGCAGATGTTGCTGGACTGGTGCAGAGCCAAGACCCGGGGCTACGAGGTGGGTGCCACCTCCTCTTCCTATCCCAGGGCCGGTCACTCTGTCCCTTAGTAACTCTCTTGCCTTCTCAGCATGTGGACATCCAGAACTTCTCGTCCAGCTGGAGTGATGGCATGGCCTTCTGTGCCTTGGTCCACAACTTCTTCCCTGATGCGTTTGACTACAGTAAGCTGACACCCCAGAACCGCCGCCACAACTTTGAGGTGGCCTTCTCTTCTGCAGAGTATGTACCTCTCATGCCATCATATGAGCTTGGGGTGGCTTGGGGCAGCCTCTTCTGCTCGCTGCTGGGGCAAGGGGGGACACACGGGGGTGATGGTGCTGGAGGTGGGTGCCCATATGTGTCGCTCCCCCCATGTCATGCAACAAGGTTGGGTGCTGGGTGGGAAAGCAGCAGCTACCTGGGCAGAGTCAGGAGAGGCCAGTGCAACCCAGTCTTGTATGGTGAGAGGGTGGGCGTGGTGGTCTGGGTTCCCAAGCACAGGGCAAGGCAGCAGATCCCAAGCCCACCTGGCTGCAGGCAGTACATCCCATCCCAAGGTACCAGGTTTGGGACTGCAGCCTGTGGGTAGCGGGGTTTGCCCGTGCCAGGTACCTCCTTTCACAGTCATAGGGGCTCAAACACCGTTGCAGCTTCTCTAGTCTCCTCCCTTCCCCTTTTGCTTCTGATTTTCCTGGGTGCTGAGAGATGGGAGTGCGCCCAGCTGGAGGGCTGGCAGCCAGCCCCTCTCTCCTTCCTTCTGTCTCTCTCCCACCCTTCCACTCCTCTCCTTCAGTACCCTGCCCGGGGGCAGGGCCAGGGGTGGGGGTCCCATTCGGCTGGTGTCCGGGGCCATGGGGTGAGCTGGGGGCTCCCATGAGCTCCCTGGGTGCCGTGGTGCTGTTTGGTGGAGCAAGAAGGGAGCTGCGGGCCTGGCTCTTGGCGCTCCTGGTAATGGATTTTTTGCCTTAATTGGGGAACCAGTGCACGGACTTGAGAGAGCCATCATCTCTCCGGCCTGGAAGCCAGGTGGCCTCTCGTCCTTCCTCCTCCAGCTCTTGTGAGCGTCCTCTCCTGAGCTTCCTGCACCAGGGCTGTGCTGCGTGGTTCCAAGCGGAGCTGGGCAGGAGGGCTGGGCTTGCCCCGCCATCCTCCCAACAGGTCTATATAGGAGCTATATAGAGCGTCGCTCCACTCTGGAACCCGCTCCCCGAGCACCTGGCGCACCAGAACACCTCACTCCTCCTCTTCCTCCTCCTCTGTCTGTCCTTCCCTCTGAACCTCACGCCTCTCCACGCTGCTCACCTGCTGCCCCTCCCCCCTCCCCTTGCTTGTGCTCTCCAGTCTCACTGAATGGCCTTGGCACGGGGTGCCCGGAGCCTTCCTGCCCCTGCATCGTGCACCCCCGGAGCATGCCAGAGCAGAGCAGCTTCTGGGGGGATGGGAACTGCACTGATCTGTGTCTCTTGTTTTCTCTTCCTCCCCTCCCTGACTGGGCTGTGGTCACTGGCTTGCCCCTCTCTCTCCCTGCACCCAGGAAGCACGCGGACTGTCCACAGTTGCTGGACGTGGAGGACATGGTCCGGATGCGCGAGCCAGATTGGAAGTGTGTGTACACATACATTCAGGAATTCTATCGCTGCCTGGTCCAGAAGGGGCTGGTAAAAACCAAAAAGTCGTAGCCCATTGTCACCCCCCCCAAGGACCAATGGTGAGAACCTTCCCCTCCAAGTATCTGCCTGTGCCCCACCACCACCGGGGCTCGGCTGGGAAGCAGCTGCTGCAGCTGGGGACAAGGCTGGGGGATGCCAGTGGGCAAGGGGCAAGTCCCGGTGGTGCCAGGCAGGGCCCCACTGCAGCCAGGAGATGGGCAGAGGCAGCTGGCAGAAGGGCAGAGGCAGACTGTCCTTGGGCCTTCTGGAATAGCACCCATGGGGGTTTGGGCAGTGGGGACTGTCATGCTATAGGGATCTTGACTCTCCAGCTCTGTGGATGGCAATAGTGAGTACAGATCCCTCCCCCTGGCTGACCCTGATCCAAGGATGAGCTGCTGGGGACTCCACTCTGTGCTCTGAGTGGCGCTGCCTGAATGTGGGTGACCCCCCCCCGGGCTGCTGCAGCATTACTGCTTGCACTTGCTGCCTCCTTTCCCTCCCCAGTGTGCATATGCCCAGCCCCGAGGTGCTGCCTGCTCATATATGGGCAGGAGCAGGAGTCTGGAAAGTGTGACTCAAGGCTCAGGTCCTGCCTTATCCTCCAGTGTTTGTGCCTGTCTCGGAGCATCCTGTCTGGTGCTAGAGCCATGGCTCCCCGGCTCTGCACAGCACTGGCACACCGGAGCCCAAACAATGGCTTTATAAGGGCAGAGCTGCTCCCTATGTGCTGCCATTACTCCGCCATCACCCCCGGAGCCATGCAGGGGCTTTTCCAAGGCCCTGAGTGGGGCCCCCCATCCCCACGGTGGCCGAATCATGAGGTGGGGCTGGTGCCAGCGAGGTTGTGGGCTCAGAGCAAAGGCACCGTGGGAAGGCTGGGACTGTGGGGGCTGGGGTGGGGATCTCCTGGGCCCTAGTGCTCCCCAGGGGCTGGCAGCAGCTGGGGGTCTGTCCTCAGAGAGAGGAGGAGGGAGGGGGAGGGGCTGTTCTGGAAGGTCAAGGCACACCGTGGGGCTACAGCAGGGGGAGGGGGGGACAGAGATGAGGGTGTTGTGGTGGTGGGTGGCAGCATGGGATTTGGACCCTCCTTGTGCATCCTGTCCTTGCAGCAGAGCCCTGCTGGAGGGTGGCCCAGGGCCGGAGCAGCTGAGCCAGCCATGGCAGCAACAGGGGCTGCCAGTTCATGCCAGCTCAGCCCCCAGTGCTGGCACAGCCCTTTCCCCAGCAGCAGCAGCAGCCAGGGTGCTCCAGCACCATCAGTTCCCATAAGGGGACAATGCCTGGCAGGGATGCAGGGGCCTGGGCAGGGCCAGGATGGGGGTTGCAGCAGTGGCAGGGTTGCTTCTCTGCTCCCCACCCCCCTCCCGCACCTACTCCCCCAGTAGAAAGACTAGAGGATGGAGGTGGCTAGATCACCTCCATGCCCTGCCTGGTTGTCATAGTGACCCATAATCGTGTTGTCAACGGCCCTGAGCACCCAGGGAGCCCCAGTTTGGGGACAAAGCGGCCCAGGGAGCTGGATGGGTGGTGAGGACAGGGTGGGCACCCCAGCAGAGGAGCAATGGTAGAGCCCTGAGGCTGTGGGGATTGGGGCACAGCCATGGCTGATCTGCCATGCCCCCCCGAGGCTGGTAGCTGCTGGAGCAGGGTCCTGCACGGACCCCTACACCATGCTGGAGCTGGGAGAGGAGGCAGTAGGCACAGACCAGGTTGAACTCACTGAAGCAGGGCAGTGCCCACCCCAATAGTGCTGGGCCTGGGGCAGGCAGGCCTGAGCTCTAGTTTGGGGCAAAGCTGGGAGCCAGGCTGGCAGGAGGCAGAGGAGCAGGGCCAGGGCTTGAAGCAGGAGTGAGGGGCAGCTTGTGACCGAGATCCGCCCCCCATCCCTGCTTTCCCTGGAGCAGCCGGTGGGCCTTGAGGCTTCAGAGATATGTGCAGGCAAGCAGGGCTCTCCCTAGGGGGCACCAGCAGCCGCTGGAGGAGAGGGGTGGGCACAGCCTGAGCAGGGCGTGACTACCACCACCAAGAGCTGGGGCAGAGAGCACCGGGGGGCAAGGGGTGCAGGCAGGTGGACAAACCCCCCCAGGACAGGCAGCCTCCAGGGCAGGCAACACATAATCTTCCCAGCGCCAAGAGCGGCAGGACCGGGGGTACCAGAGGGCAGGCAGGAGCCACGTGGGGCTGAGGGCAGCAGTGCCCAATGCCAGCAGGCCCTGGGCAGTGTGGGGTTCCATCCCAGCCCCCACGCAGGGCAGCTTGCCTGAGGGTTTCACCTCTGCAGGACGCTGGTGGACTGCGTGCCGCTGGTGGAGGTCGAAGACATGATGATCATGGGGAAGAAGCCAGACGCCAAGTGCGTCTTCACCTACGTGCAGTCCCTCTACAACCACCTGCGTCGCCACGAGTTGCGCATGCGGCAGAAAGAGTGCTAGAGCCTGCCCTGCCCACCCCCCCACCGTCCTTGCTGCCAGGGCTGCCAGTGGGCAGGGGAGCTGCCTGCCCCAGGAGGGTCTGGCAGGGCCACAGGTCTGGCACGGGGGACAGGGGGAACTCTGACACCCAGGCAGTCCCATGCCTCTACCTTGCCAGAGCTGCCTCTGCCCCGGCCAGCTGCAGGCTGACCCCATGAGCAGGACCAGGCAGGCACTGCTGGGGATGCCCCTGGCTTGGCTTGCCCCCTGCGCTCCAGCCTGTTAAGTTATTTGTTCTCCAGGAATTGTGTACCCTGCGGGCAGCACTCCTGTGTCCCTGGGTGGCACAGCTGCACCCTCAGGCCTGGGGCACAGTGTGGGTCAGTGGCTGAGCAGGACCGTGTAACCCAGCCAGGCATCCCACAGGCAGCACCTGTCAGTGGTTCCCTTGGCTCCCTGTGAGGAAGCCCCTCTGCCCACCGCAGGCCCTGCTTGGTGTCACCTCCCTGGGGACAGCTCCACAGCTGTGCCGACACCCTGCTTCCCACCTTCACGTGCACCTGGGGCACTTCTGCACTAGGGGCTGCAGCACCTGTGGGCTGGGGAGCGGGCAGGGGTGAGAGGTCCCAGGAGAGCACAAGGCTGAAGGAGCGAGCCAGGATGGCAGCCCCTTCTCCCCTCTCCTGCTCAGGGCACCACGCGCTCAGCGCCACTCGCCCCTCCGTCACGTCTCTACACCTGTAATGACACGTGTACCAACACCAGCCAGACAATAAAGGTTTACCTAGGGTGATGCCTCCGTTTCAGGTCCTTGTACCAGTGGCACAGCGCGTACTGCAGTGCCTTATGAGCACTGGCAGTCTGGCCACTCCTGGCCTCTCTGCCTGCAGCCCCACTGCTTGCCCAGCCTGGAGGGACACATGGTACTCCTCTACTCATTGATAATGTCTGGAGCTGAGGGGCACCTTCAGTGCCCCACCCTGACCAGTGCTGTTGGTTTGCTGTGTGCCCTCCCTGCCCCCTATCACCCTCAGGCCTGGCTGTGCCCTGCTTCCTTCCCTGGCTCAGGACCAGATGTCTCCACTGGGCTAGCACAGCCATGGGGCTACAGCTCAACACTGCAGGACCAGCTCATGGGCTCGTGCCCGTCCCCCTGTGCCCTGTGAGAGCAGCTCTTCTCAAGCCGTGGTGCCCACCTTCATCCTTCCATTGTGCTGGGGTGGGGGGGTGGCACAGGAACAGCACAGTTTGTTCACAGGTTGGTTTGTGGCTCACCAGCAGTGGCTGTGATCCTGCCATCCTCTCCTGCCTCTGAGCAGCTCTGGGGCACCCAGCTCCCCTTGGCACAGAGCAGTGCAGGATGCACACCACCAAGCCTCCCCTGAAAAGATGACACAGTGCAGCCAACTGTATATAAAGGCTTTACTGGGTGCTGGATACAAGATAACCCTACTGGGGGGTAAAGCCCTCTCCCTGGGGCAGCTCTCCCACCTTTGGGACTCAGCACATCTACCCTTAGCACCTGTCGCTTTCTGCTGAGGGTTTCATCCTGTCCCATGCAGGTAGGATACTGCTGCCCAGTTGCCGGGAGCAGCTAAACCTCCGGGCACAGCAAGGGAGTGCAAGGAATGCTGTTCCTCCCAACTGGCCAGGGATAACAGGCTGCAGGCATGGGAAGGCAACGACCACCACATGGGACCCTTGGGATGCCCACAGTGCCCAGGAAGCCCCTGCTCAAAGTTTGAGCTACCCAGGGCATCCTTGGGGCAGAGGCTACACAGCACCAACCAAGAGCTGGGGGGGCAGCTCTGCCACTCCACAGCACTATCCCCAGCTGCTTGTAACACCCTCGTTCCCTGTGCTGTGGACTGGCTGCAGGACCCTGTCCCAAGTGCGGCACTCCTCACTAGAGGTCTGGGTGTTCTCCCTCGTCACGTTTGAGTGGGGTCTTGATGCCAGTGGTGGATGCTTGGGGGGGTGGCAGTGTGGGCAGAGGCTTGGCAGGGGCAAACTGGAACTCCTCAGGCACGGGGGCATCAGGCGTCTCCTTGCGGTAGAAGCCTAGCTCCTGCACCAGCCGGTTGATCTCCTCCCGGGTCATGTCACTCAGGGGGATTCTCTGCACCCAGACAGGGGCTGCAGCCTGGCATCCACAGAGCACTGACCACCCCAGGCCCTGCAGCCGTGGGTGCCACGCTGCCCACTCACCTTGAGCTCCTCGTACCGGTGGCTGAGGAGCACGAGCTCAGGGTCAGCACCGGGCAGGTGTTTCATCTCCAGGTTATGGCTGGATGATGTGTCAAGGAGCAGACAGCACTGGGCAGGACCATGCAGCCCCTGTCCCATCACATCCCATTCCATCCTCCAACACATCCCACTTCTGCCCATTCTATACTGTCCTCCATCCCTTCCGTCACATCGCATTTTCTCCCATCCCATCCTTCATTGTATCCCATCCCTTTCTGTCCTATATGTCATATCACCCCATCCTCCATATCCTCCTATCCTGCCCTGACCCATCCCATCCCCCAACCATCCCGTCCTCCACTCTTCACCCAGCCCCATCCTCCATTTGATTCTTCCCTCAGCCCGTCCCATCTTCCATCCCATCCCTTCACACCCTGTCCCCTCGCATCCTGCCCCGCCCCTGTCCCATCCCGTCCCATCCCGTCCCATCCCATCCTGTGCACTCTTGCAGGGCCCCAGCGCTGGCGCCGCCGCCGGGTACTAGAGCGGGATGTCCTGGGTGACGAACGCCTTCACCTGCGGAGAGCGGCCGGCCCGGCCCGGCCCGGCTCAGCGGGGGGCGGCCCCGGCTCCCCGCGCCCCCCGGCCCCCCTACGTACCTCCCTGAGGCGGTTCAGCCGTCACCCGCCGCAGGTCTGAGGAAACGGACACCCCGTCAGGCACCCGGCGGGCACCGGCTCATCTCCGGCCCTCCCCGCGCGCCCTGCCCGCGCTCACCTCCACCTTGCCCCGGGCCAGGTCCCGCAGCGCGGCCCCGCGGAGCTGGGGGAGCTCCGAGCAGCGCCCCGCCGCCAGCGCCGCCGCCAGCAGCACCCACAGCCCCGGCCCCGGCAGCACCGCCCGCATCGCCCCCACCGCCGCCACGTCCGCCCGGCCCGGGCGCGCTCACGGCACCGCGCCTGCGCGGCGGCGCACGCACCGTGCACACGCGCGCACCACCACCGCAGACACCCGTGCACACGGACACCACGCAAGCGCACGGCACACGCTGAAACACCGAGAGACTCGGGCAGGGGGCGTGCGGGCACACACAGATGTGCACGCTCACACAGCTGCACGCGCACGCATGCACGGGTGTGTGCCCACAGCTCTGCGCAGCTATACGCAGTCTGTACAGAAGCACACAGATACAGACAGACACACACACATTCCCTACGTTCCCTCCAGCCACTCTCAGCTGTGCCTGTGTCCGGACACATCAGCACACACAGCAGTGCACAGAAACACACCAGCACCGGCAGTCACATGTGCAATGGTGTGTGCACACACCATTATATGTACACCCAGCTGTATGGACACACACAAATGAGACACATGCAGCTCTGCATGTGCAAGCCATCATGTACCCCTGCATGCACACACCCACCCCACACACACTCTCCACACTGCAGCTGCACACAAACACCCTCAACACAGGCACGTGCTGGACACAGGTCCCGGGGTCTTGGACTGACTGAGGCTGGAGGCAGCTCTAGGGTCTCTGTGGTCCCACACCCTGCTCAGGCAGGGCCACCTGGAGCCAGGGGCCCAGGACAGTGTCCAGGTCACTTTTGCGAATGTCCAAGGATGGAGACTGCACAGGTCTCTAGGCAACCTGGGCCAGGAAAAAAGTGTTTCCTGATGTGCAGAGGGACACTCCTGTACTCCAGTTTGTGCCCATAGCCTCTGATGCTGCAACTGGGCATCACTGGGAAGAGCCAGGCTTCGTCCTCTGTGCTTTCCTTTGGATATTTATATACATGGATGCCCCTGAGCTTCCTGTGCTCCAGGATGTACAGTCGCAGCACTCGCAGCTCCTCCTTGTATTAAAGATGCTCAAGCCCATCCTCCTTGGGGCTCTTCGCTGGGGTCCCTCCAGCAAGTCCATGTCTCTTGGACTTGCTCCTCAGAGCCCTACACTGGACAGAGCACTCCAGGGGTGGTTTCACAGTCACCTCTGTGACCTCCTGTGACCTGCTGACAAACACCTCGATGCAGCCCAGGATATCATTCACCTGCTTTGCCCTGAGGACACACTAAGCTTATGGACAATGTGGTGTCCCCCAGCCCCCCCTGCTGCAGAGCTGCCTTCCAGTTGGGTGGCCCGCAGCATATCCCGGTGCTGGGGTTGTTCCTCCCCAGGGGCAGAACTCTGTACGTTCCCTGGTTGAACCTCAGGAGATTCCTGCCAGCCCACTTCTCCAACCTCTCCAGGTCCCTCTGGATGGACACATGACCCCCTGGTTTGTTAGCCACTCCTCACAGTTTGCTGTCACCTGCACATTTGCTGTCCTATCATCCAGGGGATGAGGATGTTAAACAGGCCAGGGCCCAGCACAGACCCCTGGGGACCCTGTGAGTGACCGGCCTCCCATGAGACTGTGCGTCGCTCACCACCACCCCTGGATCCAGCCTTCCTGCCTCGACCTCTACTTATCCAGCCTGTACACCAACAGCTTCCCTAGGAGGACCAGATGGGAGGCAGTGCCCAAGGCCTCCCTGCAGTGCAGGTGGACACTGTCCCCTGCTGTCTGTGTCTGCTGGCTGCTTGCTTTATCACGGGAGGGGATCAGGTGGCCAAGCAGAACCTCCCCTTGGTCAAGCCAATCTGACCCCCTCAACAAGTTGTTGTTTATGTGTCCAGCAATGGTTTCCAGGACTTGCTGCTCTGTCACCTTCCCAGAATGGAGGTAAGGCAGATCAGTCTTGGGTCCCTGGATCCCCCTTTACACCCCTCCAGAAGCCAGCAGTGACATTGGCTCTCCTTGATCCTGTCCCAGTTGTCACTATTGATCACAGTGCTTCTGTGATGGCAGGAACCACCTCCACCACAACTCCCTTGATGCTTGTGAGTCAACCCCGCAGGGACCCAGGGACCTTGTCCTCTCCCACCAGGATCCTCCTCTACCTCACTCCATACTTCACCAGGATTCTCCTCCTCCTCAAGCTCCAGCCTTCCCTGGGTGCTGGCAAGTACAAGCTGAGGGCAAGACGTATCACCTGGTCCCCCATTCCCTCTAGACACGCGCACACACACACACGTGCATGTGTATGCATCCCAAGCACAGGTGTTCATACCTGCCTATGCTGCACTGGAGCACTATGCCGATTTAAAAGTAAACTGGTGTGAGAAATGAACGCAACTCAAGAGAGATTACAAATCAGAGTTATAATTTACTAAAAAGATTACAATAAATACAACAATAGAGAGAAAAACTGGTTTTAACTCACAAAAGCAGATGTATAACCCCACACCCTGGGACAAGAACAGAACGGTGTTTGTCAACCCCTGTGCTGAGCACCACGTGGCCCCCCTGGGTGCAAAGTAAAAGAAAACCTGTTGGTCCGGATGATGATCGCAGTTCTGTCCAAGTTCTGGTCCTCCTCTGGATCTGGTGAGTGGTACCAGAAGTCCCAAAACCCGAAGTTTATATATGCTCAAATTCAGGTGGGAATGCCCAGTACCTCCACCAGGGCAGGGAGCTTCACAATGGGTGATTTAACTCTGTGAGTCATGGGATATTTTTGGAGTCTTTGATGGTCTGGGTGTGGCAGCTGCCTATTATGCCAGTCCAATGTGGTCCATTAGCAGAGATGACCCCTCAGGCTGGGGGTGAAGGTGTTAATGCCTTTCCGAAGGGGAGTTATCACAGCTGAGTCATTGGTGTGCAAATAAAAGAACACTCCCCTGTCTCTCAAGGTTTGTTTAACATCCAGCTTGTAGCCTGAGGTGTCAGGTGTGCCCTGGGCAGCTGCTGCAAACAATCCATTTATTACCAGTCCATCAGAAGGGTGTCGAATACAGTTTTGATTATATCCACATAGTGATAAACTTGTCCCAGTCCCTGTAAATAGGACAAGCACAGGGACACTGCTGTGCACAGGCAGAGCAGCGCCCACTCACAGAGGCACACACAGACACAGCCAGACAGCTGCACACACAGCTTCACACACACAGCCATGCAAGGCCATACACACACAGCCACCCACATAGCTGCACACACTCACAGCTGCCCAAGGGTGTGCATGGACCCAACATCACAAACACTCCACAGCAAACCACAGACACACCCGGCACATGCTGACACAACAGCCACAGTGGTGAGCACAGCTGCACACACAATAATGCACTAAGGCAGACAGGCAGGCAGGGGCAAGGGCAGGTGTGCGAGGACAGGTGTGTACTTGCAATGGCTGTTGTGCATGCGCAAAGGATGTGTGTACGTGTGTACGTGCAGGACTGCAGTACACGAGCGAGGTTAGTCGTCCACGTGCAAAGACAGTTGTGCACACACAAAGACAGGTGTGCAGGGACAGGTGTGCAGATGTAAGGACAGGTGAGCAGGGACGGGTGTGCAGGTGTAAGGACAGGCTGGCGGGGGCAGGGGGGGGGGGGCGTCTCGGGCCGTCACGTGGGCAGGGCGGTGCGGCAGGTGCGAGCGAGGCGGGGTTGCTCCTGCGCCTTTAAGGCGCCGCGCAGGTGGCGGGCGTTGACGTCATGGTGTGGTGACGTCACGTGGCGGGGCCGCAAGGTGCGCGGGGCCGGGTCGGGGCCGCTCCGGTCTCCGCCCGCCGATGGACCCGGCCCGGCGCGGCAGCGCCGACTGGGGCTCAGCCGCCGGCGCGGAGCCCCGGCCCGGCCTCCCGCGCGGCCCCGGGAGCGCAGCCCGGCCCCTGCCCGAGGCAGGGGCTTCGGCGGCGCCTTTCCTCAGCGGCGGCGTCCCGGCCGGCCGCAGGAGCTCCCGGCCGGACGCCGCCTGCGACCCCTTCGGGCACGGCTGCCCGCGGCGCGCCGGGCCCGAGGAGCGGCCCCCGGGCCGGACCCCGCCCGAGGGGCTCCCGCTGCCGACCCTGCTGCCCCCCGGGCCGGGTGGCCCTCTGTCTCCAACAGCGCTCGGCCGGGCCGCCTTTCCCGCGCCGGAGCGGCGGGAGATGCTGCCTAAGGCGGAGTCCAGCGACCACATCGCGGCCTGGGCGGGCCCCGCCGTGCCCCGCGCCCCCGCGCTGCCCAAGGCCGTGTCCAGCGAGTTCCTCGCCGGCGGACGGGCGGGCTTGGCCCCCCGAGCGGAGCCGGGCGAGCTGCCCCTCCTCGGCCGGCCCCTCGGCCGCCCCGGCTCTGGCGACGCCTGCGATCCGCTACCGGACTGCCCGGGACGGGCCTCGGAGGACGGCGCGTTCCGGTGAGTGGGGCCGCGGGGGGATCGCGGGGACAAGGGGCGCAGTGCCGAGGTCTCCGCTGTGCTTTGGAGCTGCACCTCTCCTCCCACTGTGGAGGGTTCAGCTGGAGGATTTGGGGTGCGGGACTGCAGTCAGGCAGGCTCCTGCGAGGAGAATGCCTGGTGCCGCTGTCCGTGCGGGATATCATAACAGAGCCGTGGGCTACCTGCCCCCGCTGTCCCCGAGCACTGGGGCTTTCCTGGGCACTGCTCGCCCTCCCTCCCCGTTGAAACGTGTCCCTGAGACTGAGACGACTCCTTGCTGCTGCCAAATGAGCCCACGGGCCCTTTGCTGGTGCCCGTTGCGCAATGGCATTGATGTGTTGTGAGGGATGTGGCTTTGCGCTGCTGAAGGACACCACTTCGGGGCTGCAGAACCGCTGTCACATGCGCTGCCCTGGCCTTTAGGGCTGGCAGGGGCTGAGGACTCAGATCCGGGTCTTTTTTGCCAGGAGCTGTGATTCCTGGGGAAGGGAGGGGAAGCAGTTTTCTTGAAGGCTGCCTGCTGTGCCAGCATGCCTGTGTCAGCATGCCTGTGGTGACGAAAATGAGGGCTCTTTGTGCTGGTGTTTAGAATTATCAGGTGCAGATCCTGGAGGAATTTGGAAGCAAGGACCTGTCTCCCTCAAACAGGAGTTAAGGTGTATGTGCTCTGATTAAGCTTCAGTCTTTACTTCTGTTACCAGCAAATAGCTTCCTTGGTGGAGCTGGGGGCTGAACAGGGGGACAGGAATCCCTCTGAGCCCCAGTGTTAGCCTGTTCTTCCTTTGTCCTCCCAAGCATCACAGTGGTCACCTGGAACGTAGGCACAGCCATGCCCCCGAATGATGTGACATCCCTGCTGCACCTCAACACAGGCGAGACAAACGATGTGGACATGATCGCCATTGGGTAAGACGGTGAGGTGCAAGGCCCCCCTCCCCTGCCCTGCCGTATCCCTTTTCAGGGGATCCCCACAGCCCTGGAGCATGAGGAATGGGAGAGCTGCAGCCTCAGCCTCCCTGAGTCCCAGGGAAGAGGGAGGCATGTACATCACAAATGGTAATATATCTGAAAAGGTGATGGACAATCAGCTCCTGGTAGAATGTGAGTGCTGAGAGGAACCAAAACCCTTGAGTACTGATTAGACTTGAATACTCGACAAGTCTGAGGCTGGCTGTGCCAGGCCAAGTGAACCATGGCAGTCCTGGGGTCAGGTCTGTCGAGGCATTTAACTCACCTGCCCCAAGTTCTCTAGGAGTGTTTTCCTCCTCTCTGCTTTTGTGCATGGTATGCAGGCCTCAAGGGCATAGATCTGCTGTTCTCCCATAGCTGGGTTGGCTCCATGCCCCTGGTACACGGAGCTGCTGGCAAGGCAGTGCCACAGTGTGGTGGTGAGACGAGCTTGCCAGCATTTGAGCACAGACTGGTCCCTTGAGGTCTGTGGTGGTTTGTGGATTCCTGCTAAGGCCCCGGGCTGCACTGTGTCTTTGCACAGGGAGCAGGAAGTAGCCTCTGCCTGCAGGTGTGATATAGGAAAGCTGGATCTGCCTCCAGGAGGCTGCCAGGGACTGCCCTGGAGCTCCTAGCCTTGGGGATAGTGGTGGAAGGCTGAGGCTGCCAGAGCTATAACACTGTGTTGGAGCAAATCTCCCAGTCTCCTTGGCCTTGCGGACCAATGGGATGGGACTGTGTGGGCTGTGGAGATGGACCTGAGCTGGATGGATGGGGTGAGGGGTGTAGCTGACAGCATGGGATGTGCTGGGACCGTGTTAGGTCCAGGACAGGGAATCCCGCAGTTCTCACCTCCCGGCATCTCTGGCTGTCTCCTTCCTCTGACCTGTATCTTTGTGCACCAAGCACCTGATATTTTTGGGCAAGACACTTCCTGATTCTGCTGTTCTCTGTGGACATTGTTCCTTCTTTTCACTAATTGCTGAGCTGGGAGGAGCACTACTAACTTTCTGGTTGCTGCTGCTCCAAGCTGGGTGGCGCAAATGCATCTGAACACTCTGCGCTGGTGAGACTTGACTTCTGTGTAGAGACTGATTCAACTGAAAGGCCCTTTAAGCCCCTCTTGCACCTTGAGATGGGCTTTAGGCAGCTTCAGCTGCCCAGCTCTGTGCAGCTGAACTGCTTCTGCTTTAGAAGGGGCCAAGGCCTCCTGGGTTCAGGGCCACTTGTGCCTCCTGCCAGCACATGGTCCAGCATCACTGGAGCAAGGACGTGGCTGGTTTGTGCTCTAAACCTAGGGTCTTCCCTTGAACTGGCCTTCCCACCCTGTACTGCTCCCCAGTACTGTGCTTTGGCAACTTTCCCAAGGAGCTCTCTCTACCTGGGACACAGACACTTTCCTGGTGTGGCTGAGGGACCTATCCCCTTCCTCCCAGGCTGCAGGAGGTGAACTCCAAGATAAACAAGCGCCTGAAGGATGCCCTCTTCACAGATCAGTGGAGCGAGCTCTTCATGGATGTGCTGAGTCCCTTCCATTTCATCCTGGTAAGGAGTCCTGAAGAAGCTGGCAGCTGGTGTTCCCTCTGTCTGCCAGGCAGGTGTGCCACAGGGAGGGAGAGTTGGACTGCAGGGCAGAGGGAGGTGCGGTGGGAGAGACAGCCTGTAGCCTCCAAACAGTATGTGGGGGCCAGTGCTGCACCTCACCAGTGAGCTGTCTGGGTTGTGCCACCCTGCTCCTTTTCCTATGCTTATGCTTCCCCTCTGGAGCTTTGGGGCCACTTCTTGTGGCCTGCTGCATTGAACCAGGGTCCAGAGGTGAATGTGGGAACTGGCCTGTGCTGCTGACAGTAGCTTGTGGGCCCGGAGGCAGATTCGGTTCCCAGAGGCACTCACCCCAGAACATATGTAAGCCCAGCATCTCTGAGGCTCAGGCTTGGCTGTCGGTGTTCAGGAGGGTGCACACAGATCTCTGAACTGAACATGCTGTTAGTCACCTGCAGGATGGGGGGACACACGAAGGATGGAAGTGCTGCCTCATGGCCCCTGTGGGCTCTCTACCATTCTACTCCAGCTCCTGCTCCCATTCCAGGTCAGCACGGTGCGGATGCAAGGTGTTATCCTGCTGGTGTTTGCCAAGTACTACCACCTGCCCTTTCTGCAGGACATCCAGACAGATTGTACCAGGACGGGGCTAGGGGGCTACTGGGTGAGTGTGGCCCTGGGGGAAGGTGGCAAGGGGCTGGCTTCCCAAGGAGTCATGGGATCCTCTCGGTGCAGGGCAACAAGGGTGGGGTGAGTGTTCGTCTCTCCATCTTCGGCCACATGGTCTGCTTCCTGAACTGCCACCTGCCAGCGCACCTGGAGAAGGCGGAGCAGCGCAAGGAGGACTTTGCCACCATACTGCACATGCAGCAATTTGAGGGGCGTGTGGCCAACGGCATCCTGGACCACGAGTGCGTACCCCACCACTTTGCTCCCCAGTCTGGGCTCTAGTGCCAGCCCCAGTCCTTGCCCCCCCCCCCATGTAGGGTCTGGGGTCTGACCTCTGCATCCCAGCACAGCCTGGAGATCAGGTCTTGCCTGCAGAATTGTCCCGTGGCTCAGTGGGAACTCAGCATGGTGGGGTAGGTGTTTAGAGGGGTCTCTGGTCTCCTGTAAGGGCACATTCAGGCCTGGTGCAGTTCCTGCTGTACTAGTCCAGTTGTGGTTTGGGACCGGTGAGGTGGAGGGCCCAGCTCTGCACAGCCTGTTTAGTCTGACTCTGGTGGGTGCCTCACTGTGGAAATTTCCACCCTCGATTTCAGCTCAGGGCAGTCTGTCTGGTTTGGTTAATGGTGCCTAGTCCTACCTTGCAGATTCCTGGCAGCTGGCCAGCCTGCCGGCTGAGTGCTGACCTGTGCCAGTGCTCCCAAGACTGCCTGTGCTGCAGGCTGAGGCTGCACACAGTCTGGGGACATTTTTCCCCTGCTGTCCCCAGCCCCAGTAGCCTCAGCCCTTTCAGCCCGTTGCCCTCTCTCCCACAGCCTTGTGTTCTGGTTTGGGGACCTCAATTTCCGCATTGAGAGCCTGGACATCTGCTTTGTGAAGTATGCCATTGACAGCAACGTCCTGAGCCAGCTCTGGGAGAAGGACCAGGTGAGAGATGGGCACGATGCCAGACTCCGCTGGGCCCTGAGCAGTGTTTGACTCTCCCCAAAACTGTCTGTGCAGCTGTGGGACAGGACATGTCGCCTTGAAGCCCATAGGGCATGAGGAGCTCTGGCTCTCTTGTCTCTGTGGGGAAGAGGCAGCAGAGTCCCTGTGCACATGCTTCCCTTGTTAGTGTGAGGAACACCCGAGGCACTGGGTCTACAAACTGGCTGCTGGCATAGATGGACAAACCCTGAGAGCTGTGGGAGCTGGCAGGAATGGGGCAAGGATGTGACTGTGTGAGACCAGAGAGATCTTGGTCTGATCATGGGGGCTGGTGTGCTCCTTTACCTTCTCTCTTTCCCGCAGCTGAACATTGCCAAAAGCACCTGGCCTGTTCTGAGAGGCTTTCAGGAGGGACCCCTGAACTTCCCACCCACCTTTAAATTTGATGTTGGCACCAACAAGTACGACAGCAGGTAGGAGAGCAGAGCTGGTGGGCGTGAGCTGGGGGAGAGGGATGCAGGAGCAGTGAGGCTCAGAGCCAGGGTGGATGCTTGTGTGGATGGGTGGGGGGAGCAGCTGTGCTGGGGCAGGCATGGGCTGGACTGGGACACGACTGCAGTGCTGGTGCCAGTGCAGGTCTATCCCTGCAGCCACGCTGAGCTGAGTACCGAGATGAGCTCCCCCCTCTGCCCATGCATGCCGTAGTGCCAGGGGGAGGCAGTTTGGGTCAGAGCCCACTGCCCCTGCCAGGCAAGAGATGCCCCTCTGTGCCCTGCAGTGCCAAGAAGCGAAAACCTGCCTGGACTGACCGCATCCTGTGGAAGATCAAATCCCCCAGCAAAGGGCTGGGGGCAGGCAGGCACCGGCCCAGCCAGGGCGTGCTGTCGGTGAGCCAACTCTGCTACTGCAGCCACATGGAGTACACCGTCAGCGACCACAAGCCAGTAGCTGCCATCTTTGCTGTGCAGGTGAGCACTGTCCAGGGCTGGTGGGAATGCAGGCAGGAGCTGCAGGGGTGGGATGCCCAGCTTCTGTGGGGGGTGGCGTACTTTATTTCTGTTTGGCAAACTCAGCTGCCTTGCCCCTGTCTGGGGGCTGCTGTGGGTGTATGCACGGGGGGGCCCAGACCCAGAGAGGTGCCACTGGGCAACAGGGGCAGCTCTTTGCCATGCCCTTGCTCACCATGCACCTGTCTCTGACAGTTCGCTTCCAAGGTGGACAAGCCCCCGGTTGAGATTTATGTGGCTGACGAGTGGAGCAGGCCTGAGCAAGCAGTTGTCAGGTACAAGATGGCTGTTGGCTTCCACCGGAGCTCCTGGGACTGGATAGGACTCTACCGGGTAGGGGCTTGGGGGCTGCTGGGGCTGGAGGGAGTGGGGAGCACTGCACAGCACTGCGGGGGTCCCTTCTGAGCTACCCCTCACCAGCGAACATGGGTGCACGGCGCGGAGCTGTGCCCTCTCTTCCCCTGGCAGCATGATGTGGCCCTGCTTCAGGAGGCTCAGGTCCAGCAGTTCCCTCTTCCTCCTGCTCCACAGGCCCCACAGGGCCCTGGTACAGCTGGGGGGTGTGAGGCAGCTCTGGGTCTCCCTGGTGTAAGCAGAGAGTGCAGGCCAGGCATGGGTGATGGTGCCAAGTGGGGCTGATGTTCCCCCACCCCCACTCACCTTTGTTCTCCTATGTAACATAGGTAGGCTTTCGGCACCCTAAAGACTACGTGTCCTATGTCTGGGCTAGGAGTGATGATGGGGAGCGCTGCCTAGAGAAGCAGCTCTGTGCACAGGTGAGCTGGGGCCAGCCCTACTGGCACGTCTGTCCCACTGTGGGGGAACAATGGCCCCTTCGTGCCCCTGGATGGGGGTGGAGGGCACCTTATTGCTTTGTGCTGAGCCTCCGGCAGGCCCGTAGTGCTGGCAGCAGGAATTTGTGCTTTTGGCTGGGGCTGGAGGTGGGAGGGGGCACCCCTGTGCCCAGCCCTGGTGTCCACCAGGTGTTTCTGGGCTGCAGGTGATGTTCTCTGAGGAAGCGCTGCCCAAGGGGAACGGCGAGTACATCCTTGGATACTACAGCAACACCTGCAGCAGCATTGCTGGTGTGACTGAGCCCTTCCAGGTGAGCACAGCCAAGAGATGAGGGTGAGGGGCTGGGGGAGGCAGGGGGAGGGATGTATGTGGGGATCCCTGGCTGGGGGAGACCAGCTGCTGTGGTACCCCACAGCCCCCTGTGAGAGTCAGCCAGCAGTGCTGATGCAGGGGTGCAGATCTCCCTGCCTAGATCAGAGGAGGGCAGCAGCCCCACGGACAGCTCAGGCAGCAGCTCAGAAGAGGATGACAGTACACTTGTCCTGTTGGCCCCCAAATCCCGGAGCCCCAGCCCGGGCAAGATGAAACGGCACCGGAGCCGAAGCCCAAGCCTGGCCAAGTTCCAGGGTCTCATCCTGCGGCCATCAAGCCGGGACAGGGGAACGAGCCGCAGCCCCTCGCCCCAGAGCCGCCGCGGCCTCCCCAGGGATATCCCCACCATCCATGTGCCCCAGGAAGAGCTGGGGTGCTGTGGAGCCAAAGGCAAGGAGCTGAGGCAGGCAGCTGACAGCCTGGAGAGCAGCTCTTTCTACCAGACTGTACAGGAGCGGGGTGGCCCCCAGCATGTCTCCACTGACAGCCCGCTGGCCAGGGCTGACCCTCGGAACCTGGGCCTGCTGCCTGCACTCCGCCTGGAGATGATTGACAAGGCTCTGGGCTGGCGGCAAGAGAATGTGGATCAGGGCTATTATCCCTGCCGGAGGATGAGCCCCACCAGCCCCCCAGGCTGTGGCACATCCCCAAAAGAGGGCTGCAGCCCCCAGGAACTGGACAGCCATAGCTGTGCCATGGGCCGCTGATGCAGTGGCCCCCTTCCTCCTCCCCGTAGCGCGCTCGCTGTGTGCTTTCCTCTGCCACTTTCCTGCTAAGACACCCCCTCCCTTATTTATTGCAGTGACTCCTCACCCCTGTTGTGTGCCTGGCAGGTAGGGGTACTTCCCTCTACTCCCCTCAGCCCAAGCTGCTCCCCAGGGCAGGGCTGGGAGGTGACCCAGGGGAGGGTGGGCAAAGCTGGTCTAGCACAGTTTGGGGAGACCCTCATGAGCTTCCACATGCAGGATTCTTAAGTCCCATGACAGGAGTGCTGGCCTTGCACCCAAGGTGGCAGGGGAGGCCAAGGCAGGGCTCTGGCAGGAATGGTGATGGGCACAGAGCGAGGACCATCCCAGGGTACCCCAGAGATCAAAGCTTGCTCCTTCCCTGCTCTACCACTGTGCCTCAGCCTGGACATAGTGCAAGCAACAAAATAAACGATCCTGTCCACTCCAGCTGCACTGTGGTCACTGCCAGAGGGCAGGATCAGCCCTGGGGGTGGGGGCTGCAGCGTGGCGTGAACAGGGGGCAGAAGGCTCAGCCCTGGCACCATAGATCATGCTCTGACCATTCTTTATTTATCTTCTGCTGCAAGCATAGACTGACCCCAGCCATCCTACTGTGCCTGGGCAAGAGGGTCAGGATCACACCTCACTGTTCAGGCCCCCCAGTTGAAGGGTCACCAATATAGGGGTGGGGGGCCCTGCCACCCCCCTGGCCCCAGAGCACAACAGGGAAGGGAAAACAATAAGTTTCCCCTTTCCTGAGCCCTCCTATTTTCTTCCCCTTACTTTGATGCTCGTGGATGGCAACCACAACTCCTTGAGTCTTCTCAGTCCCTCTGCCTGCTCTGGCTGTGGTCCCCAGCTCCATGCAGTCATGCCAGCAGCCGTGCTCAGTGCTATCCTTTGTCTAAAGGACCAGGAACCAAGCAGCTGTAGGCTGCAGCTACTGCACAGCACATCTTCCTCCCCTTCCTTCCCAAGGCAGCACTGCTCAGGCATCATCGGGGCACTGTGTGGGGCTGAGCACCCAGCCCCTGTTCCATGGCCAGGTGCTGGCAGTGCTCACAGAGGCTGCCTCCCCGGGCCTGTGTCTTCCAGTCTGGATGCTTGGTCTTGGAGCTCACATGAAGAGGGCCCCAACGCCTCAGGGTCTTTTTGAGCCGCTTTGCAGGTAAAAGCACAGCCCTGGTCACTGTGGTACAGCTGCTGGAGAAGCAAAGCTGGGCATGTCAGTGTAACCCTGCAGCACTGACAGCCACTGCCTGCCCTGCAACCTGCTCATGGCATGGCAGAGCAGAGGCCAGTGCTTACACTCCTGGCTTCATGCCCCACACAGGCCACAGCCCCTTGATTCTTGGCACTTACCTGTCCTGAGAACCCCTGCCTGGGCTGCAGGCAGCAAGCTGCTCCAGAGCAAAGCAGTCTGTGGCAATGTGGTTAGCCAGGACAGCCACCTCCATGTTACTGCAGTTCCTCACCCTGCGCAGGCACCGTGCCAGCCTGCAGGCACAGGAGGGCCGTGGTCAGCAGGTGTTGGCCAGGGTGGACATCCCACCTCCTCTGATCCCAAACTGTCTGCACACAGTGCCCTTTTCTTCCTGGACACACACCTGTGGGTGCAGTTGCAGTGGAGGAGTGTCTGGCTGTTCACGTTGTGCAGCTGGTACCTCACCTCGTGGGGTGCGATCTGGTGCTCACACTTACCCAGGTGCTTGTAGCACCTGCACACCCTGCCTGGGCCTGAGGACAGCAGGGAGGTGAAGGGCACCCCCCAGCGTATGACCCCACCAGGCTGAGGCCTTGAGACACCCCAGCTGTGGTGCACGCTCTACCCATGGCACCAGCTCACCCTGCTGCCTGCGCTCCTCCACAGTGGGCACTGGGGTGGGCCCACTCCATGCTGCTGCGGTTGGGCTGGGTCTCACCCTGCCATCCCAAGGGTGGGCCAAGCCCTCAGCTCCTTGCTCTGCTCTTCCCAGTGCGTTCCTTGCTCCAGCTGGATCCTGTCCCAACGTGGTCAGTGCTGTTGGGGGGCCAGGCTTCAGCCCTTGCTGCGCTGCTCGGTGCCTGGCTGTGGGCTCAGCCTTGTCCCTGGCCAATGCAGGGATACCTGGGTCCTGCTGGGCTGTCTCAGGTCTCTGTGCCTGGCGGCGCCCAGGCTTTGGCTCCAGTTCCTGTCGGAGCCGCTTGCGCGCTGCTCTAGAGGAATTCCTTCCCTTACCCGGGGGCTGTGCAGCAGAGCTGCCTCTCTCCTCTGCGGGCAGGCTGGGGTGGTACTGACTCTGCTGCACCATCCTGGCCAAGGGTACAACACCGTAACGCTCACACCTGGGGACACCACATGCTGTGAGGCCCTGCACACCAGCCCAGCCAAGCCATGCCCGGTAAGGCAGCTAGGCAGGGCGCACTGGGGACCGGGGCCCCCCCAGGCACTCACCCGCCCCACCAGTGCCACTGGATGCACTCCTCACTCTCTTCCAGCACGAAGCACGGCACCTCCAGCAGGTTGAAGAAGGTGACGCCGATGATGTTGGACACGGTGTCGTTGATGGCGAGCAGGCAATGCCGGAACCTGCAGGCAGGGATCGGTGAGCGGGGCTGGTGTCCCCAGCCCTCCCGGTGCCCCTCCCCCGGCCCTGGGCGCACCTGGCGTCGCAGTCGCAGTGGGACACGGTGTGCAGGCGGTAGTTGCGGATGCCGTAGTTGAACTGCAACGCCGTGATCTGCGCCCAACACTGGTCGTGCTCCCGGCAGCACCGATCGGGGCCGCGGAACAGCCCTGCGGAGGCGCAGGTGAGCGCGGCCCCGCGGAGGGAGCCCAGGTTCCCGCGCCGCCCCCCGCCGCCCCGTACCCAGCTCACTCCAGTTCCCTGCAGAGTCCCCGGCCCCACACCACAACGTGCCCGGCAGCGTCCAGCCCCGGCGGCGGCGTTGGCGCTGCGCTCCCGCCTTTGCGGGGTCGGTGCAGGCGGCGCGGCGCCGCCACAGCGCGGACAGGGCCCGGCGCAGCGCGGCCCTGGGCACGGCGGGCGGGCGGCGCGCGCAAGCGGCGCGGAAGGCGCGGACGAGACGCGGGTCGCGGCGGGCCCAGCAGGCGCGAAGGCGGCCGGGGGCGGCCAAGGCGCTCTCGACCAGCGCAGAGCCGGTGCCGGTACCGCGGCCCAGGAACGCCACGTAGCGCGCGCCGTCCCCGCCCGCCGCCTCCCGCGCGCACACGGCCCCACCGGGCCAGGCACGCGCGCATGCGCACACGACCGCACAAGCCAGCACCACACGCACCCACATCCCGCTCACCGCCCCCGCCCCGCGCCCCGCTTTAACCCCGCGCGCGGGGCGGACACGGCGTTGATTGGCCCGTGCCGAACAGGCCCCGCCCCGCCCCGGGGCAGAGCAGTGGGAGGGGCAGCGCTGGCACCTCCCCATCGCGGGTACCACCCCCATTTAGGGCACTCTCCTGCCCCGTTGGCCCCCCATCCTAGGCAGCGCCTGCTACGGCCACACCCATTCCATGCTTTCTCTTCCTGGGCACCCATGCATGTGCCCTCACGTGCACGACTGAGCACAAGTGTGTGTGCAGGTGCGCGCAGGTGCCTGCACACTCACCTTATGCACACGTATACGCATGCGTGTGTGTGTGTGTGTGCACGTGCCTGTGTGCTGTGCGTAAGCAGTCGTGTGCATGCACCCACATGGGCTGTAAGCACGCCCCTGCCCAGGGGCACTGTATGCAGTCAAGACACAGAGCACTGTCCTGCCCAGCTCCTGTGGAAGTTGCCCATGGCCCAAGACTGTTCGAGGCTGGAGGATCCTCGGGGATGGAGCCTCCACAGCCTCCCTGGGCATTCTCTGCTACTGCCTGACCTTCACAGTACAAAGTTGTTTCTTGATGTTCAAAGGAACCTCCCATGTCCTAGTTTGTGCCCATTGCACTTTATCCTGGCATCACTGGGAAGAGACAAACTGTGGTCTCTTGGCACCCTCCCTGCCTGTGTGTTAACAGGATTCTCCAAACTTCAGCCACTGCTCCCGCAGCCGCTCCCCCCAGGATAGGTGCTCCAATTCTTCCACCACAGTCATGGCCCTTTGCTGGACTCACCCCACATGTCTGTGCCTTGTCTAGGTGATCCCAGCTGGAGCAGCACAGCTTCCTGCTGGTGCTCCCTGCCCGGCTCTGCCCAGTGCAGCTGGGGCTGCTGCTGTGAGGACACATCCCTGGCTCCTGCTCAGCTCTGCCCCGCAGAATCCCAAGGTCCATCCCTGCAGAGCTACTTTCCAACTGGTGGCCCAACCTATGCTGTACAATATGCACCTGGGAACTGGGATCTCTCTCCCCTGGAAATACCCCAGGAGGGTAGCTGGGCTGTGGGACAGATCTCAGCATGGCCAGTGAGTCTGGGAACCCCCATCTCCCATCCCAGAGGGATGCCAGCCCTGCTCTGGAGAATTGGCCCACTGGAGTCCAGCTGCACCTCTCTGCCAAAAGGGAGCTGGGAAGGGGCTGGAAAGAAAAAGACAGAAAGAAGGATGGAAGGAAAGAAGGACGGAAGCAAGGAAGGAAGGACCACCATGATTTCACTGGTATGGCTCTTCCTTCCAGGGCCATGTCTGTGTCCAGGCTGATGCTCTGCACTACTGGGGTTCTGCAGGCCAGCGGGGTCAGGAGGGACAGTTTGTGGAGCCCCATGAGCCCTAACCCTAACCCGGGGACACCACAGGCTGATAGATAGGGCTCAGCAGTGATGGCTTATCTCACCTTATCAGGATTTCCCTGACAGCATGCACTGCAGAGAGGGCAGAGTCCACCCTGTGGCAGTGATAGGGCTGTGTGCCACCCGTGACATTGCTCCAGGTGTCTCAAAGGTCTCCCATGTCTTGTGGAAGGACGTTTACACCCCAGGGGCTGTTTTCATCCAGCTAGATGAGGGCTAGCAGGATGGGGGCTGGCATGCTAGCACTTGGGAAGGGCTCTGCTCAGGGGTACCCCAGCCCCAGGAGGACCATTTTTCCACCAGCCCACGGGGATCTACAGAGCCCTCCTGCCGTGGGCTCTGCCACAATGTACTGTGCTCCTGTCCTGTCCCCTGCACCCCTAGTGGCTGCGGGGTTGCCCCATGTGTGAGTTGTGCCCCCTCACCCCCAGCACCCCCAGGACTGCCCCATGCCCGGGCTATATTCACAGCTCCATGGGACCCCACGGGGAGGGATCTATGGAACAGTACAGTGCAGCCTTGGCTGGCAAGTGTGTGAATGTGTCAGGGACTCAGGACGCAGTTTGGGTTAGTCTGGAAGATAACAGGGGATAAGCAGGGATCCCTGGTGCTCCGACCTTCACCGCCCAAGCAGCCAGCAGGGGACAAGGCTGGCTCCCTGCCACAGAACTCCCCACTATGTAACCGTGAGGCTACTGCCCTGCTGCTGGCTGCTGGTATGAGGCTGGTGGTCCGGACGGACAGCTGGGGCTTTGGGCTGAGCCCTGGGCTACCCGCCCTGGTGGCAGCACTGCCAGCCCTGTGCCCAACTGCACTGACATGGCTCAAGGCTGCAGACAAGGCCAGCACAGGACTGAGCTGCCAAGGGCTCAGGGCACTGCTGAGCTTACAGAGTGGGAACACTGAGCTCTGACAGAAATGCCCACAGTCACAGTCCGTGTGGTGAGGGTGGCTGGCAGATCTCAGGCTGGGTCAGCAGGAGCGCAGGAATGGGCCGATGAAGCAATTCTTCCCTGCCTTCTCTGCATGCCATGTTCCATTTGGGGCTTCCCAGAACAAGGATGATCTCATACTGGAGTGAGGCCAGTGGAGGTTGCTGAGGTGGTCAGGACTGGAACTGACTTGGGCTGAAGGAGAAGAGAGACTTTATCTACCCTGAGCTCTGACTCATGGCAGGGCTCATTCCTTCTCCTTTTGCACCCCCCAAAACAGCATGGGCACCAGTGTGATGCCTCCCATGGGGACATCCTACAGGCGGGGACTGGATGTCCAGACTGTGTGAGTGGCTGCCAGACCTAGGGCCTCATCCATGTCTCAGTGCTGACACACCCCTCACTGTCCACATGTCCAGCCTTGTCCTTTGCCCCAGCCAGCTGGCAGTGCTGGCTCCCCTGCGTGCGTGTACCATGCATGCTGCTGGCCACATCCTACTTATGTCCCCATGCAGAGCCTCAGGTGCCCCCAGCCAGGTCTGGCATGTAAACACCAGTGGCTCAAGGACCACCATGGGACACTGCCCTTCATGTGGGGCTCCCAGGATGGTATTACATAAGGAATTGCTGCAGCACTGCATATAAGCCTCTCTGCTTTCCACTGCTCTAAGCTGGAACTTACAGCTTTGTGGTAGAAAAGAGGAACATGTGTCCATCCTGAGCAGTAGGGCATCCAGGGAAGCCATGGCTCTGGACATGGAAGGAAGAGCAGGGAAAAAACTTCATGTGAGGAAATCTCTTGCAAAGGTTGAAAACCAAAATAAGAGTTGGAATGAGCAAAAGGATGGTTCAGTTACTTCACACCGGAGCTGAGGTTCAAGCAGCTTGCAGACCCAGGGGAGACCTCTGAGGGCTCCTGTGGACTCTGCCATGCACCCATAAGTCCCTCCATTCCCTGCTGGACATGATGGGTTGGCACTTCCCAAGCTGGCAGCCTAAACAGCCTCCACCTGGGTGCTCCCTTGTCCTTCACCTGTCTCTGCCTAGGAGAGCCTGGGTCCATATGACATCTTTGTGCCCAAAGGAGGGGAACCAGTTGGGACAAAGACCCGGTACCAGGGCCACTCTGTCACACTTGTGTGGGCACCTTCAGCACACAGCAGCCAGAAGTACCTCAGCCCACTGCATCAGGCTGCTCATGCTTTCCATCAGCTGATGCACTGGGATGTGGTTGGAGTCAGGCTATTTTGCTGCTTTCATGGCATCTCCCTGCTCCCTGGCTACCCCATGGGGTCAGAGGCCAGAGCGGTGAGCTCAACTCACCTGTGCCCTGGAGGTCTGGCTCTAGGGGAGAGCACTGTTTCAGGCTGGGGTGTCACTAGTGCCTGTAGGTGCTCAGTCCACCCTGGGCAAGGACGACCCACGTGTCTGGCCCCAGGCCCTGGGGAGGCTGTGCTGGGATCACCATGTAGCATAAGCCCAGAGTCCCTTAAGGAAAGGGCTATCCCTCTAGGATATATTGTCTAATACCGGTTTATGGGTGAAGGGCCTAAAGAGGCAGAATTTTCTTGTCTCTTGCCAGCAGAGCTGGGTCTGTCAGCTATTTTCAGTGCAAGTTCGGGCTGCAGAGATGATGGGGATGATCAGGCTCTGTGGACATCTGTGGGTCCTGCAGTTCACAGGAGGTGTCTCCTGCCCTGGTTTCTCAGCTGGGGCTGCAGCCTCCTCAAGGCCTTTTCCAAGGGTCAAAGAGCACCCTGAAGGCCCTGGGCAATGGGTCTGGGTGACCCTGCTTTAACCAGGGACTAGACGACCTCCACCCTCAGCAAGGTGGTGTGCTAGAGTTCTGGAGTGGCTTCCAGCAATAAATAAACAGCCTTGCCTATAGGAGAATACAGAAAGCCCCAAGACAGAAGGAAACTGAAGAAGAAAACCACCCCAAAATCACTCCAAGAGGTTTTTGGTAAGAGGTCAGATACAGATGGTAGGAGAAAATTCCTACAATTTTCTGTTTTTCCTGAGCCCCTAGCAATTCTCTGCACCACTGTGAACTTGTGAGCACCTGGTTTTACTGCCTCTGTGAACACCTCCCTTTAAATTATGGAAACTACCCAGGGGGAAGCAGCTCTGCAAGGAGGAGTGGTACCTGACTGGTACATATTACTGCACTCCAGGTGAAGGTCAGGCAAGTGATGAGTCAGCAGAAGCTGGGTTAACCATGAGCAGGAGGAGCAGCAGCAGCAGCTCAGAGCAGGGACCCACTTGCCAGGGTATGTGGGGGCTTGGCAGGAGCTGTGGGCTGGCACGCTGGGGAGAGGAAAAGTCACAGGGTTGAGGCATTTCTGGAAAGCACAGTCTTCTTTCTTTCAGTGTTCAAGGAAAAGTGTGGGCTGGTATTTTCATCTCTTTGGAAATGAGATGAAGGGACCAAAGCATTTTGACAAGAGAAAAAAGTTCTCACATGCTTCAGGCTTGCTTCCTGTTGTGTACGATGGATATGACTAAGCTCTGCCTGTGGCAACTGCTGGGGAAGTTTAGGTGCCCACAGTGGAAGTGTGTGTGGTGCTGGTGAATCATTTACTGCAGAGTTGGGCAAACAAGACACAGCACCCAGCTGGGCAGAGCTGGGGCCAGCGTGCAGCCAGTTCCACCCTGAGCACTGCAGCCTCATGGAGGCTGGCAGAGCTGCATCCTGTCCGCCCTGGCATACAGCATCCATGCCACATCCACATCTTCGCCACACAAAGCAAAAGGGTACAAGTGCAGGACAAGGTTAAAAACTCGAGGACTCCTCCTTGAACCCACACATCTCCCAATAAAGCCAGTTTCACTGCTTCTAGTAAAGGAAGTAGCCAATTTAAGATGGCCTTGGGGCCCAGGCAATTTCTTCTTCCCACTGGAGCTGAGTCTCATGCAACCAGACTGTGGACTTCTCCTGCCTCAGTCTGATGAAATGGCTCTGGCAGCTCCCATTTGTAGGTCCAGCATAGAGACGAGGCACAGACAGATACACACAGACGCACAATTCCAGCAATTTCTACAGAGCGCAACCCTCAGGAACAGCCACACCACAGAGCCCCTGCAGATGTTGGCCAGCAGCAGGATGAGGCCAGCTGTGCCTGAAGCTGTTAAGGCCCGTCAGTAGTGAAAGAGCTGCAATTCATGGAGCAAGTCCTGGAGACACGGCACGCTGCCAACACAGGGGATTGTGCAAAGGGAAGCGAGACTTGGGAACTTCCTTGTCCCTGACTAAAGATGGTGGCCTTAGCCCATGCCATTGTCACAACCCAGTGGTCGGGGGGTGCGATGTTCATTGTAAATTCTCATCAGGCCGAACAAAGAAACCGGACACACGTCAGGGAACTCTTATGTTTTATTGTACAGTCACCATAACTCTGGCAACCAGCACACTGTTTAGGCTCAAAAGGTGCTGGCTAACAAGCCCTTAAATTCTTAAAATACACTTCCACAAGAGTGGTGCCTAACAAGCCCTTTATTTTGTACTGTACACTTCAATAAGTTCTCAACTCCCAAAACAAACTCCTCAAAGGTGCTGGCATATAAACCGCAACACGATTCCATAAACTCCCCACTCCCATAATAAAGTTCACTACAGAATATGGGGTAGAATATGATAGCCAAGCTTTGCCAGGCAAAGCAGGGAAGGGGAGAAATAAAGACAGAAAAGGGAGAGAGAGAACAAAGATTATCACCAGTCTGTAGATTCCATGTTGGTCCTGCCACGTGGATGTTCCGGAACTGGGGTTGTGAGACAAAGAAAGCAAAAGAGAAAGGGAGTAAAAAGAGAATGAGATACTTTCCTAGTTACTTACTTTCCTAGTTAACCTGGTCCATACCTTTTATGTAAACTAGACTTTTAGTACCATTTTGTTCATGCATGCACAGCCAGCCCTCCGAGCCCTCCTCCTGGAAGTGAGCTGGGGGGCAGACATTGAGAACGAGTCTTGAGGTGGAGCTAGAAGTTGACTCAGAACACAGTTGGCAGAACGCACCGTCTCACCTCTGTGGGACCCCCTCCACCAATCACACCTTTCCTATCATAACAGTCAGAATGTTTGAGGCAAAACACACTTATGCCTGGTCCGCCACAGCTGTCAGGAATGGCTACTCTGCAGTAGCACCAAAGTTTTGTGAGCAGCAGAAGGAGCCCATGGCTGGGGAGTGAACCTGGACTAGAAAACCACCAAGTTAACTAGCAAATCCAGCTGCTCTTCCAGAAATCTGCCACTGAAGCCTCCCTGAAGAAATGGCAGTGCTGGTCAGAAGGTGGCTTGTTTTTACTTTGGATACTCACGGCACCCCCAGCGTTGGTTTATTTCTTTCTGGTGTTCATGTCAGTCAGTTTAGAGGGCCGGTGCAGCTTCATAGGCTCTCCAGCCTCGGGACTGCCTTTACTATGTGGCCACACCACATGCACAGTCACCCCATGACCTTGGGGCTGACAGCCACCTCTTCTGTGCTCTGTGCCGGAGGTTCTCTGGGAAAGGAAAGGGTTGATTTTCATAATTTTCTTCTGGATTCACAACATAGTCAAAGCAAAGCTGACTGTTTTTCTTGAAAAGCACAAATGAAAACGCAGGAGGAGCCCCACGAGTATTGCAACGCCCTTCCACCTGCAAAGATGTAATTCGGGGTTATACACTGGCACCGAGTTTCCTGAGTTCTGTTGCAGAAACACCACTCTGATTACTCGGAGAAGTTGTGAGCAGATTTGGTTACTGTTTCACTCACAAACCAGTTAGTGATGATGTCAGGTCCTCAGCTGAGGGTGACTGAGAGCCCAAACTGCAACTCTGGAAGAGACCAACGCTCAACTTTCATTACAGGCATGTCTGGGGGACAAGTGGCAGCTCCTTCCTGACAGATCGTTCCACCCAGCAGTCTTACCAAGCCGGCCAAATTCTGCACAGGGCAGAAAACCCCCAGGTGACCTCATGCATGGAGATCCTTGGGATTCTCCTGCTAACCTGGTGCAGGGAGTAGCGGCAGAGGGATGGAGGGCACAGCTGGACTCCTGGCCCTGCCACAGCAGGGAATCCCTGGCCAGAATTGGCTCCCTGTCAAGGCACCCTGTCAATGGGCCATGCTCAGAGCTGCAGAGGAAGGCAAAAGCCCCCGAGCACCTGTGCCAACCGGTCTAGGGGATAACACTCTCTCCTGACCACAAACTAGCGATGGGCTGTCCCCTGAGCTAAGTTACACCAAACCCAGTTGAACCGAACCAAGCTGATCTGAGACAAGCCTAGACAAACTAAACCCAGCCCAGTCCAGCCCAGCTGAACTGAACCTAGCCCAGCCCAGCCCAGTCCAGTCCAGCCAAATCCAGCCCAGCCCAGCCCAGGTGAGCCCAGCCCAACTCAGCCCAGCCCAGCCCAGTCCATCCCGTCCCAGCCCACCCCAGTCCAGCCCAGTCCAGCCCACCCCAATCCAGCTGAACTCAGCCCAGGCCAGCCAAGCCAAACCCAGCCCAGTCCAGCCAAGCCAAACCCAGCCCAGCCCAGCCCAGCCGAACCCAACCCAGCCCAGCCCAGCCCAGTCTGTCCCAGCCTAGTCCAGTCCAGCCCAGCCCAGTCCAGCCCAGCCCAGCCCAGTCTGTCCCAGCCCAGCCCAGTCCAGCTGAATCCAGTCCAGCTGAACCCAGCCCAGCCCAGTCCAGCTGAATCCAGTCCAGCTGAACCCAGCCCAGCCCAGTCCAGCTCAGCCCAGCCCAGCTTAGCCCAGCCCAGCCCAGCCCAACCCAGTCCAGCTGAACCCAGCCCAGCCCAGCCCAGCCCAGCCCAGTCCAGCTGAACCCAGTCCCGCCCAGCCCAGTCCAGCCAAGCCCAGCCAGTCTGTCCCAGCCCAGCCCTGTCCGGTCGTGCAGCGTCCCCTTTAGACAGTGCTGCGGTGGGACCGAGCAGGGAGTGGAGCCTGCGATGCCCGGGGCCAGGTGCCCAGGTCCCTGTCCTGGCAGAATGCGAGAGCGCCTGGCAGCAGGGACTGTGCCCTGGGTTTGGGCTGGTGTGGTTCCTGTGTGGGAGCCCAGCAGCTGTAGTGACCAGCACTCCGCGTGTGCAACTGAACGGCATCCAGCCACGGTGTTGTGTGGGAGCCCAGCTTTGAGAAAAGGGGCTTGGAGCAGACAACCTCCAGAGGTCTTGTCTACGAGAAATAAATAACCTGGTTTTATTATAAGCAAATCCACTCCACAACAAGCAACACGTTGTCCTCTTTAGTATATATGCCCCAACTCTCCAAGCTGACCCTGACGAAAAAGATAAATTTTACGCTGACCTGCGCCGCCTTACCCAAAAGGTGCCTGCAGAGGATAAGATCATTATCCTTGGTGATTTCAACGCCAGAGTAGGTAAGAATTTTGAAGCCTGCAAAGGAATATTAGGCAAGCATGGTGTTGGAAACTGCAACGATAATGGTTGACTTCTGCTAGAATTCTGTGCAGAGCAACAGCTCACCATCACTAATACTATCTTTCAGCAGAAAGATAGTCTGAAGACAACCTGGATGCACCCCAGATCTAAGCATTGGCACCTCATCGGTTATGTCTTGGTGCGACGGAGAGATGTCTGCGATGTCCACCATACTCCCGTGATGCCCAGTGCAGAATGCCAAACAGACCATCGGCTTGTGCGCTGTAAACTCAACTTCAATCTCAAATTCAAACCTAAAAGGGGCAATATCCCAAGGAGAAGACTCCAAATTAACAGTCTCCAATCAGCCACAGTAAGAGACAGATCCCAGGCAAACCTTCAAACTAGGCTCGAAAACCACAGATTCTGCAGATTCCTCTCCTGAAACAATTTCGCACCATATTAAAAACAGCATCCTGCAATCCTCTGAAGAATCCTTAGGGTTCTCCCTCAAGAAGAACAAGGACTGGTTTGACGAAAACAATCAAGAAATCCAGGACTTGTTCAGGAAGAAGAGAACCGCCCACCAAGCACACCTTGCACTGCCATCCTGTCACGCAAGAAAAACAGCCTTTCGTCTTGCATGCAGCAGGCTCCAACAGAAACTCTGTGACATCCAGAACAAGTGGTGGATCGATCTAGCTGAAAAAACTCAATTATGCGCAGATACGGGTGATCACAAAGGTTTCTATGAGGCCCTGAAAACAGCATATGGGCCTACATACCAGGTACAAAGCCCTCTACTCAGCTCTGATGGTCAACCACTTCTGACAGATAAAACCTCCATTCTGAATCGATGGTTGAACACTTTCAGACTCTTTTCAGTACCAACCGTGTAGTCCAAGACTCAGCAATTCAGTCCATCACACAACAACCAGTAAAGTATGAATTGGATACTGCCCCCACTTTAGGAGAAACCCTCAAGGCCATACCGCAGGTGAAAATCGGCAAGGCAGCTGAGGTTGATGGAATTCCACCCGAAGTCTGGAAACATGGGGGCCTTGCGCTCCACACCAAATTTCACGAGTTTGTGGTGCGCTGTTGGGAACTAGGCAAACTACCATCAGACCTTTGTGATGCAGTCATCATCACTTTGTATAAGAAGAAAGGAATTAAATCAGATTGCTCAAACTACCGTGGTATTACTCTGCTCTCCATTGCTGGCAAAATCCTGGCAAGAATACTCTTGAACAGACTAATACCCGCTATAGCAGAAGAAATTCTACCTGAAAGTCAGTGTGGTTTCAGAGCCAACAGGAGTACCACACGGTATTTGTTCTCAGGCAACTGCAAGAGAAGTGTAGGGAACAGAACAAAGGTCTTTATGTAACCTTTGTCGACCTCACCAAGGCTTTCGATACTGTGAGCAGAAGAGGTCTGTGGCAGATTTTGGAACGTTTAGGATGTCCCCCCAAGTTCCTTAAAATGATCATCTCACTCCATGAGGATCAGCACAGCCAAGCCAGATATGGCAACACACTTTCTGAGCCCTTTTTAATTAAGAATGGTGTGAAACAAGGCTGCATTCTCACACCAACCCTATTCACAGTCTTTTTCAGCATGATGCTCCAAAGGGCCATGGCAGACCTCGATGATCAGGACGGTATCTACATTCGATACCGTACTGATGGAAGTCTATTCAATCTAAGGCGACTGAAGGCCCACACCAAGACCTTAAACCATCTTGTCCAGGAGCTGCTTTATGCTGATGACGCCGCCCTTGTTGCCCACACAGAAGCAGCTCTGCAGCGTTTAACATCCTGCTTTGCAGACGCTGCTGAGCTCTTTGGGCTGGAAGTCAGCTTAAAGAAGACAGAAGTTCTCCATCAACCTGCACCTCAGGAAGTCTTCCATCATCCTCACATCACCATTGGCCAATCAGAGCTCAAATCAGTCCAGCAGTTTAATTACCTAGGTAGCCTCATCTCCTCAGATGGTAAGATTGACGGAGAGATAGACAACAGGTTAGCAAAGGCATATAGTGCTTTTGGAAAACTCCACAAAAGAGTATGGTGTAATAAACACTTGAAGAAAAGTACCAAGATCAGTGTTTACAGAGCCATAGTGCTGTCTACTCTCTTATATGGATCTGAATCATGGGTCATCTACAGCCACCACCTGCGACTCCTAGAACGCTTCCATCAGCGCTGCCTCTGTACAATCCTAAACATCCACTGGTCAGATTATGTGACCCATACATCTGTTCTAGAACAAGCAGCAGTCACAAGTATTGAGGCCATGTTGCTGAGAACACAGCTGCGCTGGGCAGGGCACGTCTCCAGGATGAAGGACCAACCACCGCCTCCCTAAGATCTTGCTCTATGGTGAACTTGCCACTGGCTGCCGCAAGAGAGGAGCCCCGAAGAAAAGACACAAGGACTCCCTGAAACAACATCTCAGCCTTGGCCATATTGATCATCATAACTGGTCTACTCTGGCCTCCAATCGGGAGGCCTGGAGACACGCCATCTATAACGCAGCTGTCTCCTTTGAGAACGCAACAGGATCACTCTCGAGGAGAAAAGACAACGCAGAAAGAACCGTGTCTTGCAGAATATACCATCTAAGGAGTCTTTCTGTTGTGCCTTTTGCAATCGGATATGTCTATCTCCTATTGGCCTCATTAGCCACCAGCGTGCCTGTAACAAATGTGGATAGAGCCTTCCTAAATCTTCGTTCGCAAAGCCTAGCCATGAATGAATTATAAGCAAATTAATTCAGTGGAAAACAGAAGGGGTGAGGTTTTCCTTTTTCATTTAGTTCCAAGGGGGTTTTTTTTAGGCGTATCATGAAAGCTGTAAGGTGGAGGGTCCTGTCTGGGTCTGATGCCAGGGAACCTTTGTGGCCGGGAATAGGGAAAAGAATTAAAAACAAAAATGTATCCTTTGCCACGTGGCCATCCATTGCGTACAGAGAGACCCCTCTGTAAAAGTCCAGGGAGGTACATCACAAATCAATCAAGAGGGAAGGTAACACCCCCTCCTGAGTCTTGAGAAATTACCTTTTAAGGTAAAAAACTGATGACCACTGAATATGTAACAGCTTATGTAACCGGGGAGAATACAAAAGGTTTTCAAATGGTTGGTGTGCCTTTAGGTCCACGTGGCTTGGAGTGCACCCACTGCGCCGCAATAAAGAACTTCCTGGTACACTTTCCTTGTCCTGCAGGTATTTTTTGCTGTTTTTAAATTTAAAGCAAGGATTTTTTCCTACACTTCCAATCTATTTCCTTTTTTGGGATGAAGATGAGCTCTTTGGAAACACGTACCCTATCTGGGGGATTGTCAGAGTTGCAGATAGACTTGGAAATCTGCCCCTACGTTCACCTAAATCTCTGCAAGCTGGTTTTTCACCTGCTTCCACTGCTCTGAACCCTGCAGCAGTACATTTCCTGCTTCATCTTTGTCCTCCACCCCCTTCATCAAGTGCCTTGTCCCCCAGTGTGTCCTCCCCCAAGTCCACCAGTTGGAAAAACAGGACAGACTGTGGAGGAGGGAGCAGCTTCCGGAGTGCTGGTACATGTTTGTGCATTGCCAAGAACTGCTCAGGGGGAGGTGAAGAGAAGGCATCTGCTCTGTGGATTGAGTAAACTCCTAGAAGTTATCTTCCAAACAGACCTAACCAAACCTCTTCTCCCACACAAAAACCTGGAGTACAATGAGGAAAGCTGGAGGTTGAAGTAGAAGAGGTGAATGTCCTGGGGCTGTAAGCCTGGTTTGTCATCGTTACCATTCAGCACACGAACCCATATTTTCTTCTCCCTTTCTGATGCTCCATCATGTTGTGGTGATGTTCCTCTCATCAGGTATCAGCCATGGGCAGTGCTGTATTCTCCCACTCAGTTTCATTGAAACGTATTGCAGGTTTCTTGCTAACTCTGTGTACCACTGCAGCTCAGCGTATCACAGCACTGATGTAGGTGGGAAGGGACCTTCAGAGGTGTTCAGACTAGCCTCCTGCTCCAAGCAGGTTTGGTCATAGTTTTGAAAGGAGATGTTTGAATTTTTTCCAATGTCGCTCCCCTCCATTCCCTCCCCCGTCTATTTTTTCCGGGATGGGTGTGGGGGCCGGAGCGGGGCAGCGCAGGAGCGGGGAGAGCTCGGAGGAAGCGGTGGCCGCCGGAACAGCTGGGGGAGTCCTTTTGTTCGGGGGCTTTGGGTTTTGTGGTCCGAAACCGGACAGAGCAGGAATCAGTTTTTGGCCCGCCTCTTCTCTTTTCTCTTTCTCTTTCTCTTTCTCTTTCTCTTTCTCTTTCTCTTTCTCTTTCTCTTCTCTTTCTCTTTCTCTTTCTCTTTCTCTTTCTCTTTCTCTTTCTCTTTCTCTTTCTCTTTCTCTTTCTCTTTCTCTTTCTCTTTCTCTTTCTCTTTCTCTTTCTCTTTCTTCTTTCTTCTTTCTTCTTTCTCTTTCTCTCTTTCTCTTTTCCTGAGAGGAAGTTTTTTCCCCACGGGACACCTCGCGGAGAACGACCGAGAGAGAGAGACCAACCCATCTCAGAGCGAGATATTCTGCTTTCAAGACTGCCTGTGGGGAAAAAAAGGGATTCCTTCATTGCTGGCTGAGAGCACACGTGGCTGGGAGCAGCTTTTGAACCACCGGGACAGTCCTACCTTTCCTCCACCCCTTCCCTGCGTTGCCGCGGGTTTCTCCCCTCCACCTGGGGATTTGGGACTTTGTTTTGTTTCTTCTGAAAGTTTTTGGTTGCACCATTTGTTGTTTATTCAGATTTTGTTAATAAAAAGCTGTTCCTTTTTCCTTTTCCACACTTCCACCTGAAGTCTCTTTATTTCTAAGTTATAACTTGCTAAACTAAGACAAGGTTTCATTAGGCGAGGTTGCTCAGGTCCTCCTGTGGTTGAACTTCCAGTATTTCCAGGGATGGAGATCCCACAGGCCCTCTGGGCCCTGTTCCAGCACCTGGACCATCTCATGGTAGTTTTTCTCTCTCACGAACCTAGTTGGAATTTCCTATGTTCTATCATGTGCCCATGGACACTTGTCCTATCATCGTGCACCTCCTAAGAGCCCAGCGTTGTCCCCTTGGCACCCTTCCATTAGGTGGGTACTGCTGAAGGCAGCAACTGGGATCCCCACAGCCTTTTGGTACTCCAGACTGAACAAACCCAGCTCTCCCAACCCCTCATGCATTCCTTACTCCCAGCCCCAGCCATCCTGGTGCCATGCACTTGATTTGCTTCTGTGTGCCAGTGACGTTATTTATGTATTTGCCTGGAGCCTCTACATTCACTTTGCCTCCCGTCTCTGCTATGGTTTTGAATAATAAAATGCAAATTGTTATTCTAGAAGCTTAAGAACTTCTCATTCCTTGTAGCTCAACATAGACAACTTTTTTTTTTTTTTTTTGAGGGTGATGTTTGGGATCTATAGACCTTTTCTGAGAGGCTGATGGGGTTCAGATGTTCCCTGGGAGCACCAAAGTGGTGGGAGTGCTTGTCTGAGGGGAACTGTCCAGGTTGGACCACTATCAGAACCTGACGAGAACTTGTGGTGCATCAAGGAGCTCTTCATTTCAGTGGGAAGGCTGTCCTTTACAGAACAGAAGGATGTTCTGACTGTCCTGCCCCCGGGAGGCAGAGCTGTGTTTGCTCTCGTTGCTTGTTTAGGTTTTTATTTAGTTAATCAGAAGCCTCTTCTTTTGTACCAAAACTTTTGTGGTTGGCACAAGAGAACTGATTGGGACATTGCCTTTCCTCATCATGGCCAGTCTTCGCGAACGAAGATTTGGGAAAGGTCTCAACCCACGTGTTACAAGCGTGCTGGTGATACAGGGCTTTGCAAATGCAGGTAAGGCCTTCAAGCCTGCGCAATGGATTTTTTAGGTGAGACACAGTGTGCGCTGAACTGAGCCCACCCTTTAATCCTAAGGTTCATCTGCCGGGGCCGAGCAAGCTTGGACGGTGGCAGCAAGGTCCTCAGGATGTAGGTTTGTATAGAGTGACCTTCTCTTAGATGGATGGCCTTACAGGACTGACGAGCTCCATCTGTCCGGGTTTAGAGTTGTCCTTCTCTTCTGTGTGTTCCGGGGCTCCCCTCTCATCTCCCGCGATGGCACTTTCCGCACAGGCGAAGCTCCCATTCTCTCGCTCCTTTCCGCGCCCGGGGCCCCAGCGCCCAGGGCCGGGGCCCCCGCTGCTGTGACGCACACGGCCCAGGACTGGGCTACCTTTCCTACAAACATCACAATTACACCTCAGTGGGATAAAAAGTGGTTCTTTTTTAGTTACTGTTCAGGTTACTGATTGTTGTAGTTTTTTCAGTTGTGTTTGCTTCTAGATAACACTTGTCTGCAGGAAGGCTCAGGAAGGCTCAGAAGAGCTCTCTGAAAGGGAGTTCCCTCTGAAAACCCCAGAGGAGACTAACGCTGATGCTGTTGCATTTCTGCAACCCTCCAGAAATCACTGTGTGCCTAAACCAAGAACAGGCAAACCTGACATCATTGCAATTTGGGAGAGGAAGGGATGAGCTATCAGGGCCACTGTTAAGGGACTGTTATTGGGCAGCAGGGTTAATGTTGATCTGAGAGGCCCAGGCAGAGCCCAGATTTCTTTGAATGCAGTGGCAAGACCCGCCACAAGTTAAGGGCCAGCTCCTCTGAATCTCTGGGCTTGCATCGGAATCCAAAGTGCTGCAAGCCCCAAAAGGGAGTAGCAGCAGCAGCAGTAGCAGGTGCAGAGTGTCACATGGCTGTGGGATGCCAGTGAAGAGGGAGGAGGTAACCCCATCTGGCCCAGAGAAGAGGTGCAAGTAGGGAGCTCCATGGGACAGAAAGTGAAAAGAAGGAGGTGCTGTAGCAGCTGAGGGTCGATCCCCAAACGCCTTTGTGGCAGGTCTGATGTCTCCTGGATCCTCCTTCACACCTGCCATGCCACCTCAGCAGCACAGTCCCAGCCACCTCCAGCACCTGCCCTCAGAGGAAAGGATGGCAAACCTGGGACCCCTGGGTGCTCTATGCCACGTCCTGTCCCGCCCCACCCTGACATGTCCCCCACCTGCAGCTGGGGCCAGTCCCCAGTGCTCCCAGGGACATGCCCAGGGTCTGGCAGTGTGAGTGCTGCAGCTCTGTGCTGCTGAGTGAGCATCGCCACAGGCTCTGACATGGAGTTACCAATCAGAAAGATCCCAATATACTGTCCCATCACCTCCCGAGGGATGCTGGAGGTTCCCTCCACCGGCATCCCCATGGAGGCAGCTCTGTCTGGGCCAGGAGACTCCCTGCATCCCCACAGGACAGCTCTCCTCACAGGCACTGCGGAGCCTATTCCCTGTCCCAGGGGGTCAGAGCCTGCCCTTGTCCCAGGACACACAGCCAGGAGTCAATTGTACTCCAGCCGATCAGCTGAAAGCATGAACATGCCTGCCAGGGGGTCTCCACCAAACCAACAGCAGTGCTATCTATGCCTGCTGAAAGAACACAGGTGTGCAGGGCTGCTACTCTGTGGCTGGGCAGCACTGTCCTGCCCGCCAGTCCCGTTGCTACCAGCCCCCCAACAGAGCCCAGGCTCACCTGTAGCCCCTGACTGGCCCTGCCAAGGAAGCTGTGCTGGGGCACCCACCAGTACTGGATGTGACTGTTTGCCTGGGAGCCAAAGTGTCTCTTCACTCCAAATCCACTGCACCATGTGCTGAACCTGCAGTCTGGGCCATGGAGTTGAGCCACCTCTCCCTTGCTAGTGTTACCTCTTCCGTCTTGCCCTGCTTTTGAGACACAAGCAGGACTCCAAAGTGGCAAGCTCAGGGGCAAAGAACAAGGGGTGTCCAAGAAGCAAATTAGCACTGCTGTCAGAGGTGAAAAGTCTACTCAAAAAACATCCTCAGCTTCCTATTGTGTCCCAGATGTGTGCTGAGAAGGCCAGAGGCTTGGGGCTCCTTCAGCATTGCTGGTGGAGGTGCCACGTTGCTCTTCTGAAGACACTGCCTAGAGCTGCAGGGATGCTAGGGAGAGAAGCAGCAGCAGCTGGTTTGGGGACATTGTCCAAAGCCCTGTCTGAAACAGCTTTGGGAGCATGGACCAGTCCTGGACTGAGCTGGACATCCCTTCACCACCCAGCACTCCAGTGCCAGGAGGCCTTTCTCCAAAGACAAAGCAGCTCTTGCTGCAGTAATCAATCTATCAGGGAAAAGAAACCTCTCAGTCATTTTCCTCTCAGGGCCTTGCTAATGGGGCCATGTGGTAAAAATACAAATCAACAGGTAACAAAAAGATGGGGAAGAGAAAGAAGAGGGAAATGAGATTTTGCTAAAAAAACCACATAAGTTTCTAGTGGTGAGAAAGATCAGAGGAGAGACATTTACAATTGCTACTTTTTTTTTTTTTGTGAAATTATTATTTTATTTCCCCACTTTTCTTTTCCTTCCACTAACTGCAGCCTGTGTTTTCCAAGAGGAGGATAGGCAAGGCTAAGGTGTGGTACATGCTTCCGTAATTTTGAATCACCATCTGAAGAGGACAATTGTATTTGCAGCCTGAGACAGAAGCAAAGGAAACAGAAGAGTTGGCCCACTTGGGAAGGAGGAAAGAGCCTTCTGTCAACCTCTGAATCTCTAGTGGTGACAAGGGCTCACTGCCAATCTGTCAGCACAAATAGCTTCTGGAAAGACAACTTATTTTCAAAGATACCCTGAGGTTGTGCTGCTGGCACACATTTGTTGTGTTATGAAAGTGTAACAAAGGCATGTCCTAAAGTTCATCATCTGCTCTCTCACAGAACGGGATAAGAAATGAAGAAAGAAACAAACCTTTGTATTTAACAACTACAGTTCTCCCCCAGCATTTCCTTAGGTTAGTTTAAATTCAAATGGATTTCGTTTAAGGTTTTGAAGATATGATCCAAGGGAGAAGACAGAAAAAAACCCAGAAATCAGAAAAAAATTAATATATTTGGTTCATTCAATTTTCAGTGCAGATTGTAAAAGCTTTGCTAAAGAAAGATGATTCTTTGCATGGCTGCAAAATCTCCCACATCAACCATCAGTCTGTACACCTGCTCTTCATGCCTGTGCACACAAACCCTTCCTTTCCTCTCCTCTCCCTGCCTTCTAGAATGTAATTTATTGGCCTATTTTTAATCTATTGACTGGAAGGACTGGGACTGTGCTGTGCACTTCACTGAGGCCAAGTGCACGAGTGGATGAGGTGACGTTATTTAATTTCTTTGCCCAACAACCTGGGGTCACTATCTGCGGAGAATTTCACACTCCTCCAATTATGGTGTCCTGAAATCAGTGGTTGTGCTTATGCTGCTCATGGGGATCATGAAGTTTCCCATCTCACTCCTCTAGTGCCGGTGTGATATTTTTTCATCTGAATAGCATCTGTGTTTATCCAGGGGTCTCCAGGAATGTGAAAAGTGTTACACTCCTTTTCAGGAGTTCCCATCTCTTCTGGGGACTCGGAACAGAAGTCATTACATCTCTCTTAGATTTGACAAGGTTTTAGAGAACAATGTTGCAAAATTGTGAAAAGATTGCAGAGTTTAATGGCAGGCGTTCTAGAAGGGAAGGTAGCTTTGCTCCAAAACTAAACTGAAGGAAACAGTTTCCCTCATCCACATTCTTTCCGCCCTGCTCCCTAGTCCCGGGGCAGCTGTCTCCAAGGAACCATCCCAACAGCCAGAGCCTGCGGTGCCAGCATTCACCTTGTCTGTGAGGCTTCCATATCCTCTGTGAGAACATCCAAGGCGAGGAATGCCAGGTGTTCCATCACTCCCACACTTCCTGGGCTCTTCCTTGGCTGGCAGTTATGTGCTGGTTTTGGATCTCTCCTCTCAGGTTGAGGTATCTCTCACAGAGCTCGTTATCTACATTTGTCTCTATGTCCTCTCCCATCTCTCAGATGGACCAACTTTGCTACTCTGTGCCTTCTTGCCTGAGTGTCTTATTCCTGCCCTGTTCTTCCTTTCCCAGCCTCAACACTTAATGTCCTGAGGATTTCTTCCAGTTTGAGACTGTTTATTTTTTCCCCACTCTATCCTTCCTTTTAGGCTGCCTGTTCCCTTATCGGGGTGTCCTGAGAAGCTGCGCCTGACATGCAGGGATCTTTTGCTGGCTGCTAATCTGGGTCCCATCAGCATGTGTTGCTTTCAGAGCTGTTCTCTTGCTCTTTGTTTCTCCTGATGCTTCCACAACTGTACATGACCATTCCTTTAACCCTAAAGAAGCAAGCAAGACAATAAAGAAGCAGCACCCTGACATTCAAGAGATTTTGGCTCACTTGTTCAACTCTATTTCTAGATAGTTAAGAAGCTTAAAATGATCTGTCTGTTATGATTTTGGGTAGATTTCACTGTGGAAACAGCTTGCTGATGTGAAGGGCTGTTAAACACATCATGGCCAGTCTTCGCGAACGAAGATTTGGGAAAGGTCTCAACCCACATGTGTTACAAGCGTGCTGGTGATACAGGGCTTTGCAAATGCAGGTAAGGCCTTCAAGCCTGCGCAATGGATTTTTTAGGTGAGACACAGTGTGCGCTGAACTGAGCCCACCCTTTAATCCTAAGGTTCATCTGCCGGGGCTGAGCAAGCTTGGACGGTGGCAGCAAGGTCCTCAGGACGTAGGTTTGTTTAGAGTGACCTTCCCTTAGATGGATGGCCTTACAGGGCTGAACGAGCTCCATCTGTCCGGGTTTAGAGTTGTCCTTCTCTTCTGTGTGTTCCGGGGCTCCCCTCTCATCTCCCACGATGAGAGGATCGTCTCATCGCCGCACAGGCGAAGCTCCCATTCTCTCGCTCCTTTCCATGCCTGGGGCCGGGCCCCAGCACCCAGGGCCGGGCCGCGCTGCCGCGAAGCACATGTTCCGGGTGTTAAACACATAGACCTCAGGCATGAGACAGTCTGAAGATGGGGCTTATCTCACCTGTATTTAGCCATCAAGACCTGATGCTGATTGACTGTCTAAGTTTGATTTGGCTCCCCACCAAGTCCCCGAGGCCCAGCACAAAACCTCTGGCAAAGAGCAAAAGAGAAAAAAAACTGTGAAAGATCCAGACTAGCCAAACTATATTAAAATATATGCATTTACGTATATTACAGTTATATACAGTTGAAATGCCATATACAATCCCAAAAGAGAAAGGGAAAGGGAAGGGGAAAAAAAAGGACAAAAAACCAAAACCAAAACAGATATACACAATCAAAAAAAAACCACCTCAGGATCTAGCAAACTAAAGAATTAGCAAAAGAATATCTTACTACTTTCCCTGGGAAATGCCCCGCCACACTACTGAACCCCAGAGCAGCAGGAACAACAGGCCCTGTAGGTCCAGCCAGGCCTCAACTCCCCCACAGGAGTGAGGACCGCCCTTGCGGGAGTCTGCTGTCTCCAAACTTTGCCGGAAGGGAAGAGAGGAAGAGGCTTCTCTCTCTGACTATTTATATGTTTGGATTACGTAAAGGAATAGGATGGAATACTTCCTTTCTGGCCGCCAGGAAGGAAGGCCTAAACTCAAAACCATTACATTGACCTTACAGCAACACAGTGGTTTCCACGGCTTGAAAGCACTGTTCCATTTCTGGAACCTTAAGGGGAGACAGAAGCTGAAGAAAAGGTGTTTGCAGCCTGGTAAAGCCTCAGGAATATAAAGGGACAGGTGTCAGGGATTTCCAGCTGAGAAGCACCACTCCAGCTCCAGGGTCTGGTGAGTGGGGAATAGCTCTGGGTATGGATGGGCTTCCGCACAAAGGGGTGTGAATCTTCTCTTTGGGTCAGACTTCTGGGGACCTGAAAGGGAAGTCCCTTGGGACTGAGAGGCACTGCTTGTTCCTGGGAGTAATGTGTGGGGACCCTCTAAGGGCTGAGGTTGTCATGGTCTGTAAGTCCTACTGAGCTGCACCTCTAAAACTCTGCATGTGCCACAGGTGGAGTAGCATTTCCTGGGAACACCATCCTAAGGCTGTCGAGGTGCAATGTGTGATGGAGGCCTGACACGCTTCACAGCCTCAAGCAGCTTCTGCCACAGATGCCTTCAGAGGAAGGAGAGTTGCTTCCATGTTGCATCCACTGGTGCTGGGCCAGTGCGACCCTGTGTGCCTACCACATTCATGCTGACCAGAGGGACCCTCTGGCTGAGGGTAGCAGAAAGAATCATCTTTCAGGGATGGGACTGGCACCTGAGGCACCCGGTCTGTCCCTGTCTGCTTCCATTCCTCATCATCCTGAAGTGTGAGTCTCTGGTTTTCTGTCCTAACCAGCCCGCAGGGACACCTTGGTGTCCTGAAACAGCTTCATCACCATCAGCCCTCAGCAGACCCTATTAAACTATCCTTACCACACCTCACCCTCTGCATGGTATGTGACGCTCTCAAGAGGGTTGCAGAGTGCAGGAAACATGATGAGCTCGTTATCATCTGAGATTCTCCACACAGCCAGAGTCTGGCTGGTAGGAGAGGCTGTCCTCTGGGAAGGGCTCTAGGAATCATGGCTTTAAGGCAAGAAGCCCAAGAAGTTAAATTGGTCTGCTTCAAATGAGTGTGATCCATGCCTGTCTCTAATGGGAAATCTGACACTGTCCCACATGAGGCAGCACCACAGTCCTGAGGCCAAGCACCTTCTGGACAGCCTGGAGCTATTTTCCTGCTTGGGCACCAAGGACTAAGCTGTACCTGGTGAGATCTTCCTTGTCACTGCCAGAGCATGACAGTTGTGGTAGTTTGGTCTAGGCCTTCCTTGGTGACCAGTTTGTAATCAAGGAAGGGTCCAGATTTATCCAGTATTCCCTACGATTTTTACGTAAGCCAGACTATAAGAAGAAAGGAGGAAAGGCCTTCGTTCTCCTTCCTTCTGGCGGCTTGGAGGTGCAGGTTCCCTGCTGTTGAGTCTGCCGTGTTGGGGAGCGAGGCCTGGTAAGGCCTTGTCGACCTTGGGAGACGGAGGTAGCTGGCGATCATTCCAGTGTGACTTTCTGTTGTCCCAAGGAGAGTAGTAAGATAGTCTTTTGCTAATTTCTTTTAGTTGCTAGATCTCGGGCTACTGATTGGGATATATATATATTTTATTTTGGTTTTGTTCCTTTTCCCTTCCCCTTTCCCTTTCCCTTGTGAAATTGTATAAATATTTCAATTGTATATAACTGTGACGTAAGTGTAAATATATTTATATATATTGCTTTAGTTGCCTCTCTCTCATTTCGGTTTTCTTGGTTGTTGTTTTCTCCCTCTTCTCCCTGAGGTTTGGGGGGGGGGGGGGGTGGAAACGGACTTCTTGTGGTAAGGTTTGGAGACTTGGCAGGGAGCCAGCTTCAAACCATATCACAGTACACAATCCGGTAACATCCTGTGTAGTGCTTCAGGTCTGTCCAGTGCCTTTCCTGTAAGCTCATCTGCAGGCAGGGTGTCCTGATTCTGGCCAGGATAGGGCTAATTTTTGCAATAGCTGGGAGGGGGCATGGCCAGGACCGGGAGGTTATTCTGTACCACCTCATGTCATTGCTGGGAGCAGGGATAAGAGAGGCTCTTCTGAGGAAAAGGTATTTTCCTTCTGGTTGAGAAACTGGCCGAGGGAGCTGTCTGGCATTGTCTAATATTGGAGAGTTTTTCAAGTGAATAATTTCTTTTCTTATACCTTTTGTTATTAATATTGTTGCTGTTATTGTTTATTTTCTTATCTCATGGCTGTTTCCAGTAAATCGTTCTTACCTCAGCTCATGATCTTTGCCTTTTGTGCCTCCAGTTGTAGGGGGCAGATGATGTAGGGGGGAGAGGATGTGGCAAGTGGTTTTAATGGAAGTAATAAATTGGAGAATACCATTCGTAAATGATGACACAGGATCAGGAGAAACCATCACCTGCGATACCAAAAGCCATGCCATGTATAAAAAAAACCAACCCAAAGTTCAATGTTTTCATGCAACTGTAAGCTGTATCTGTAAACCAGCCTGTCACAGGTGGACACAGAGTCAAAAGACACAGACAGACAGGGACATATGAACATGGGAGGATGGACAGACAGATGACTGAATTACAGATAAGAATCAGCATAGGAAATCTGGCCAAGAATTAGACAGACAAACCTAAGGTAAGACAGACCTCAGAAAAAAAAAAGTGACTGATGAATCATTAACAGAGAGACTACTGGGCAGTGGCCATGTGATGGTGTCATTGTGAGGGCAGCAGAGGAGGAGGATAGAGCTGTCTGAAGCCACAGCATGCACACAGAGACATTTAGATTTCTCAGTCTGGAAATGCCATTACAGAATTATGGGCAATACTGTGCATCCATTGTGGAAAATAATTTTAGGTTATAAAGGAAATAATTTAACTAAATCTAAAGAAAAATATTTTTGATTTTAACTGACATAAGCATTCTTTTAACTTCGAGAAAGCATCTTGTCCTTTATGCAAGTGGCCTTCTTTTTTATTTATCATCTATCAGCAGTTCAGGCTCACCAAATGGTTGGCAAATGTGATGTCCATCTACAAGAAGGGTCAGAAGGAAGATCTGGGGACCTACAGGCCTGTCAGCCTGACCTCAGTGCCTGGGAAGGCTGGGGAGCAGATCATCCTGAGTGCCATCACACGGCATATACAGGACAACCAGGATGGGCTTAGGAAAGGCAGGTCCCGCCTGACTAACCTGATCTGCTTCTATGACAAAGTGATCCACTCAGTGGATGAGGGAAAAGCTGTGGGTGTGTCTACCCCAACTTTAGTAAAGTCTTTGGCATCATTTCCCAGAGCATTCTCCTGGACAAATTGATTCCCATGGTGTAGATGGGTGTTGGTAAGAACTGGCTGGAGGCCAGGCCCAGAGAGTAGTGGGGAATGGGGTTAAATCCAGCTGGGGCTGGTCACTAGTGGTGTACCCCAGGGCTCAGGATTGGGGCCAGTGGTGTTTTAAGTCTTGATTTAATAAAGTTAAAAGACTCCAGTAGATGCCTGGGAGGGGTCTCAAGTGGATGTCAGAGGACACATTTTCCTTGAAAAGGCAAAAAATAATCTCAGGTAGCTTCCTTGGAAGAATCTGGGCTTCTGCCTGGGATCTCAGGTGCCTACAGCAGATGTAAGAAGATTCTGTGAGATGCTGGGAAGGAGAGTTGACTGGTTCCTGGAGGATAGAGACCTCCAAAAGAGAAAAGTTATTCTGGAGGCCTCCTTTGGAGGAGTCTGGGGCTGCTACCCATTACCACAGGGCACTGTAAGAACAAGGCAAAAGACTCCAGGAGATAGGGGAGAGGAATCTCAGTGGGATCCCAGAAGAGAGAGATCATTCCAAAACAGTGATCTCAAGTTGCTTCCTTGAAGGAGCCTTGGGCTGCTACTGAGTTCTCAGAGGACTAAAGCAGCGTGTAAAGCCTCAAAGAGATTCCTGGGTGGAGTCTTGGGTGCATCCTGGAGGATACAATTTTCTCAGTGAAAAACCGTCTCAGGTAGTTTTCCTGCAGGAGTCTGGGACTGCTACCTAGGTAGGATGTCAGGATTTATGAGCAGTAGTGAAAAGACTCTGGAAGATGCTTGGGAGGAGTCTTGGCTGGATCCTGGAACAGAGGGCTTCTACCAAAGAGCAAAACATCACAGGCAGCTTCCCTGGAGCAATCTGGGGCTGCTACCTGGGATTTAAGGTCTCAAAATCACAGATCCAAAAGCTCCAGGAGGTGACTGGGAGGAGTCTTGGGTGCAATGAGGAGGATACAGTTTAATCCAAGAGATAAAGCATCCCAGGTACCTTCCTTGGAGCAGTCTTGGGCTGCTACCTAGGATGTCAGGGCTTTAATAAGTAAAAATCTATTCAAACCCAGTCCAGCCCACCTTAAAACAGCTGAGCACAGCTGAGCTGAACTCAGCCCAGCCCAGCCCAGCTGAACCCAGTCCAGCATAGCCCAGCCGAACTGAACCCAGCCCGGCCCCGGCGAGCTGAACCCAGCCCGGCCCCGGCGAGCCGAGCCCAGCCCAGCCCAGCTGAACTGAACTGAACCCAGTACAGCCGAACCCAGTCCAGCCTGGCCCAGCCCAGCCCCGCTGAACTGAACTGAACTGAACCCATCCCATCCCATCCCATCCCATCCCATCCGCACGGCTCTGCCCCGTCCGGTGCTGCAGCGCCCCCTGCGGGCAGGGCGGCTCCCGCAGCCGCCGGTGCTGCGGCCCCGGCCCCGTTCCCGGTCCCTGCGGCTCCATGTCCTGCTCCGCTCCGGCCTCGCGCTCGGGCACCTCCTGCCCTCCCTCGGCTCCTGCTGGGGTTTCCGGGAGCCGGAGCACGGTGACTTTGGGGGGGAGCGGGCATCAGCGCAGCAGGAGCACGGCAGTGCCACGCCGGAACCGACCACCTCCGGTGTGAGCTGGAGATGAGGACAGGATGGAGGAGCAGAGGGTCCTGCAGAGTACCCCCTGCCCACCCACACACCGGGAGTGAGAGAGCCCATCCTGACAGGACCGCGGTACTGCTCCATCCTGCCTCCATGTCTGCCCAGCCCAGAGCTCTTCTCATCTTCTGGGATCCTCCAGGGGCTTCAGCTGCTCCTTGGGGCCCAGCCAGCACTTTTCGTAGAATCATGGTATATCCTGAGTTGGAAAGGGACCCACAAGGATCATCCAGTCCCACTCCTGGCCCTGCACAGACACCCCAACAATTCCACCCTGTCCCTCAGAGCATTGTCCAAACACTCCTTGAGCTCTGCCAGCCTTGGGGCTGTGACCACTGCCCTGGGGAGCCTGTGCCAGTGCCCAAACTCCCTTTTGGGGGAAGAACCTTTTCCCAATATCCAGCCTAAACCTGCCCTGATACAGCTCCATGGTGGGGACCTGGGGCTGCTTGTCCTGCTGCATGGATGCAGGAACAGGACAAGGTCCTCTCAGCTCCCTCCAGACCCCAACCCTGCTGCCTGCAGAACCTGCTGAGGCAGGCAGGAGTGCGCTGCTGGGCTCCGCTGCCTTGGTTAGGGAGGCATTGCCCCACCAGGGCAGTGCCACTGCAAGAAGTCAGCTCTGACTGCATCTTGGCATCATCCAGAGAGAAGAGCCAAGACTCTGGAAGCACAGGCGGAGCTCTTGCTGCAGCCCTTGGGCTTCTTCCCCCAAAGGGCAGGAGCAGGAGACAGAGCCTGGCTGAAGGCAGTAACCAGAATGCAGGATACATCAGACACACACTCGCTGGCAGGGAGCCACTGTCACATTAGGGTCCAGTGCTGCAGCCCCCTCCCCTGCAGCTGGAGGGGGACCACAGGGGGCATGGCCAGGCTGCAGCCCCCCTGCCCCCAAGCAGGCAGGGAGGGATCAGACAGCAACAGGTCCCTGGTCCGTCCTGCCCAGGAAGGACACAGCTTGTCCCCCCTCAGCTGCAGGCTTCATCCAGGGGTGAGCCACAGCCCCTGCTTCCCTGTCCCCCAAAAACTACACCTGCCTTCTACAACCCATTTATTTACAGAAACGCAACAGTAAAACCACACCTGGGGGCCAGCACAGAAGTGGGGAGCCCAGCTTCAGCCCCTGGAGACTCCCAGGCCCCACCAGGCAGCTGGGGGCAGGACAGCCCAGCCCCAGGCACAGCTCTGCTTCCCCTTCCTTGCTGCAGGAGGGGTGCGCAGCATCTCCATGGCCAAGGGGGTCCAGGACTGCTCTCCATGGATGACAGAGCATAGAGTAGGCAGGAGGAGCAGCCCAGCCCTCACTGCTGGAGGTGGGGGGTGGTGTGCAGCAGCCATTCAATGGTTTCCAGCAGGTAGGCCATGCCGTAGTGCCGGGCGATGTTCTGGAAGACGCTGATGTGGTCAGTGAAGGTCTGGCGAGAAGGAAGCAGGGAGGGAAGGAGACTGCCCAGCACCCCAGGCAGTGGGGGGCTCTAAGGGAGTGGCTGGGCAGGGCTGGTAGGGCAGAGGGCAGCTCAGCAGATGCCAGGGGACATGCAGTTTAGAGCAGCGTCAGCAGGAGGCACAGGGCACTGTAGGGCTCCTTGCTGTCCCTTGCGAAGCTGCTGGCCTAGGGCTGGGCTGGGCAGGTGCTGAAGTACCTGAGAGGAGATGGTGAGGGTGAAGTCTCCAGCGCAGCTGCAGTACACGGGCATGTGCATCTCCTTCACACCATGACACTTCTTGCAAATCTGCAGGCCAAAGAGGTTCAGGTGGGCCAGGAGATGAGGCCAAGCCCCTCTGCCAGGGGCAGAGTGAATGTGTCTGGCTTCAGACAGTCACAGGAATGGGTGGAGGGGGGAAATTTGTGCACTTACCAGGTCCTGCAGCACAAAGGCCATCAGCTTCTTCTGCAGGGCTTCCACCAGCGCCATCTCAATGGCATTGGTGTCATACTGCACCCGGCAGTTGGGGCAGACCCATCCGGGAAGCACTGACCCATCCTAGGGGCAAAGAGAGGGAGGTGAGCACCACGAGTCCAATGCACTGGGATGGTGGAACTGGTTTCTGAAGAGGAACAGAGCATGAGCCAAAGCCCAGGGATGCTCAGACCCATAACACACAGGTAGGAAAGATGAACAGAAAATTTGCTTTAGGTGAGGGTGATCACGAGCAGCAAGCAGAGCTGCAAAGCAAAAAGGTTCAGAGATAAAATGAGTAAAGTGATGGACTGCTCTACTGGGGCCTCTGGTGTCCCTAGGAAAGAGGCTGCACCTGGGAGAGGGCAGGGTCTTTGCACAGGTCCAGGTCCCTGCAGAAGTTGCAGTTCCTGCAGATGACCTCAGGAAGCACATAGGAGCGGCATGGGTCCTGAAACTGGGCTGCTTCCGAGAACTCGCCCACCTCGATGAGGCGCAGCAGGTCCCGGTGCAGTTTGTTCACCTGGTTGGTTATGTTGACATCGAGGGAGAGGACCTGCAAGGATAAGAGCCAGGTGAGCCTACCAGCAGAGTGTCCTTAGCAGGACAGCTCGTATCCTTATGACCTAATATGGATGCAGAGCATGGCAAAGTGATTGTAGATCCCTCCTGGCAGAAAGCTGCAGCCCCGGACCCCAAACTTTCAGCCAAGTGGCCTAGCCCAGCCTGCTGACCTTGCAAACATATTTGATGAACTCCAGGGCTGGGTTGTTGAGTGGCAGGTAGGAGCCAGGCAGGACAGGAAACATGTCTGAGGGCTCTGTAGCATTGCGGGAACCAGCCATCTTCTTCTGGATCTTCTGGGTGATGGTGAAGAAGCTCTGGGTGAGCTCATTGGCCACATAATCCTGTGAGAAGGTGATCATGCCTAGAGGGATGAAGCACAGAGCGCTTGAGCTGATTGGTGGCACATGGGGACAACGAGGTGGGTTGCTCTTTGCCTGCAGCAGGGCTGTCCTGGGGCTCAGCACTCACCAGGCATGGCCCCCAGCTCCCCCAGACCCTCCTGGGACATCTGGCTGGTGCTCCTCCTCTTGATGGGGGTGCTCCCGGGAGTGTTACGTCGCAACTCCTCCTTCATGCTGTGGTACACGGCCACAATGTAGGCTGGGGAGACATGGACAAGGCTCCAGCTCCTGCCTGGAGCTGGCACTGAGGGGGCAAAATGACCTCATCCCCTCTCATGACCAATCACCTGACACAATCATCAAGAAGTAGCTCTGGCAGGAGGCAGCCTGGGGCAGGAACTGCGCGATGTTCCAGTTGTTCTCCAGGAGCTCCTCCACATCTGGCTCCCCTTCCTCCTCTTCCCCTTCCTCTTCTTCCCTTGCCACCTCCTCCTCCTCTTCCTCACTGTCCTCTTCTAATGCTTGCCTCTTGCTTGTGTTCTTCTGGAGGAGCCAGTGATGCTGCAGTGTTTTCTCATGTCCAGCCAACACCTCCCCACTCCACTCAACCCCAGGACCCTGCTCCCAGAGGACTGGGTGCTTCCCATCTCTTACCTCCCCGTAGTGGATGCGAGAATCCACTTTTCCCTTGATACCTCCATAATTTGCTGGGTCCATCCAGAGAAGAAACTCCCAGCAGCGGGAGAATGATATAGTCAGAGAATGGAAGATCTCCTTGGAGTGGATGCTAGAGGGAAGAGACTGCAGTCAGTCCTTGTGTTGGCGTCATCCCTTCTCTATGGGACACCGTGGGGAGGTGGTGCTGGCCAGGAGAGAGGGGTGTCCCCTTTCCCATCCTATCACTGTCAGAGATCCTAGGGAAAGTCATGCCCAAGGACACCTCGCTCCTTATTCCTATGTCGAGGTGCCTGTACCACAGCTGGTATGCTGAGAAGCAGCCAAGGGACGAGTTATGGGGTATTTCAGATTCTCCTGAACGTCTCTTCTGGATTGAATCCTACAAGAATACTGCCTATAGAGGACAGATCTCTACTCCAGGTGTGACAGTAAGAAAATTGGGAAGCCTTGTCCCTTCAGTAGCTCCGCAAAAAAAAAGTAATAACTTGAGTTCTGAGGCCCATCAGAACGCAAAAAAAAAAAAAAAAAATCGGCATTCTCCTTCCTAGCCTGAGCCCTGCCCCAGCCCTACCACCTGGGAGTCACATCTCCAGGTGCACCCCACCTGTTGATGATGTACTCCATGTAGCTGATGGCATCCTCGATGCGCCGCTTCTTGGTGCACAGGATGATGCGGTTGAAGTTGGCGTAGACCACGGAGGAGCCCAGGCGCTTGAACTCAGCCACCAGCCTGTAGCAGGGCACAGAGCGGGGTCAGTGGGCAGGAAAGCAATGTCCAAGGCGCAGATGCAACCCATGGAAGACGTGCTGATCCATCAGTCAGGAGTCAACATGCAACAACAACCCTCAAGGGAGATCACCCAAAGAGGATGAGAGGTCCACTGCACTCTACTGCCCACCTCTTTTGGAGGATCACTGTGGGCACCAGCATCCTGGTCACTAACGTCACATTTGTCCCTTCCCCATCCGTCAGCCTGGCACACTCCAGGCCTCACTTACTGCAGGAAAAGCTTCTTCATCATGTTGTGGAGTGTGCGGTGAAGCGCTGGGTCATAGAGCAGGGAGGAAGGAGAGCGGAGCCAGCGGTAAAAGTGAATGACCTGGTTGTCTGCATAGACGTTGTGGTACTGTGTGATCTCCTTCACCCAGCTCACCACCATGCTCTTCAGGATCCTGCCAGCAAGCAGAGAGCAGCATCACCCCACCAGCTACCAGCAACCCCTTCCACCTTCCCAATAGGAACATGTTTTCAGATACACTGGAGGATTCAGAGCAGAAACTCCCTTGTCCAGCCCCTGGCACATGAGCCATAGGGTAAGTATGTGACTCCATAACCTGGTGGAGCACGAAGAAAGGAGAAGAACAGGAAGAGCAAAGTCTTCACCACATCCCTACACCTCTGCTGGCTGATGCCCCAGGCAGCTCTGAGCTCAGGATCTTCCAATGTGTGGGAGAAGACACCTGCTCTGCCCTCGAGACCCGGTCCTGAGGGGACCTGCCAGAATGGAGACCACGTGCTCCACCTCCTGCTGCTCCTTAAGCCATACCTGAAAGTGTTTAGAGCAGAGGGCAGTCTCATCATAGCTGGCTGGAATGTTGGAAGCTTGGTCCCTGTCACCATGTCCTCTAGGGATGCCTGCTGAATCACATCAAAGCTGATGCTCATGCTGGAGCCTCCTTCCATGTCATTCACGTGGTGGGACTGCAACACGGTGTTCACAGCCAGGCTCTGGATATCCAGCTCCAGACACACTAAGAGCAGACACAACTGTCAGCAGGGAAAGGACCAGGGACACCCTCCCTTGCCGCTGCCGGAAGTGCTTTTCACAGGTACAAGGTGTTCTATAGGTGCAGCTGCACTGAGTAGGGAGATGCTTTCATAGGCATGACTGTCTCAAGCAGACTTTGTCTTCCCACAAGATTTGGACCTACTGACCCTCTGGGGACCACCAATTTTCCTGGAAGCTGCAGAAGTGGCATTCAGAAGAACTGAATACACTCAAGCTGCCTCTGCTTAAGAGAGACCTGTCCCAAGGTCACCAGGGATGACCAGGTGAGCTTGGGCTGACATGTTGCAGGTGGTCTGCCAAGTGCTACTGTCACTGCTCATTGATTAAAGAACCCATATTTTGATGCCTGCACATGTTATAGGTGAGCCTCTCCTGTCCCAGGACATGCCTTTAGCATCCACCTTGCCCAGACTGATGTTGAAACCCAAAGTTGCTGGTAACAACTGTCACCACAGAGACTCTTTGGGGACCACATCCACCCCCCTGCAGGACTCACAAAGCAGGATCCAGCTCTGCCCTATTCAGTGCTACAACCCTCTTCCCTCCTTACCTGTGGAGTAGCAGCCAGGGTTGTTGATTTCCACTGAGGCTCTCTCATCAAACTCCATGACAAGGCGGTTGTCATCAGCCTCCTTTCCCCCCAGGTCAGGGCGGGCTGTGGGGGACAGCCACAGCAGGTGGTTGTGATGACGGAGGGTGGCGTGAGAAGAACAGGTCAGAGCCAAAAGTGGAGATGTCATCAGGGAGGTTCCCAATGGGGATGTGGTAGTACCTGGGGCACAGAGAGGTAAGTGGTCATCGGGGTGAGCATGGCTGCAAGGAAAACAAGGACCATGCCTGTCCCCTTAAGGGATGAAGCAGCTCCTGTGGTCCCACTGAGGGCACGGCAGCCTCAGGGGAACATGGCCACCAATGGCACCTGCTCATCTCAAAAGCCTGGGAGAGGCAAGTGTCCAGGTTGAGATAGTGACGAATCATGCGGCGGGCGGCATGGCGCTGCCAGTCCAGGACTGAGTAGCTGACATCATCCACCAGCTGGATGGGGACCAAGGGGAACTCCTCGATGATGGGAATCCCACTTGCCAGTTGTTTCAGGTCACCGCTGGACTGCACAGCCACCAGCGTGGGGCCTCGGCGCTCATCCTGCACCAAGGAGAAAGGGATATGTCCTGGTGTGCCTCTAACCTGCTCAGCAGGAAGCTGGCAGTGTTGGGTGCCCTGTCCCCCACGGCAGGTCCTCACAGTGGGGAGCAAACCTCAGCGTTCCTGAAGTGCCCACTCACCTCCATGCCACCAACTCTCCAGCTGAGCACAGAGATGGAGAGAGATCCTGAGGTGGCCTGCTGCTGGTACTGCCCCAGGTAAGATCCCCAAGTAAAACACAGCACCCACTTTGACCCTTGACCTTTGGCTCAGAAGTTATGTACAGGTGCTGTTGGAACTCATGCACCAGTGCCTTCCACAGCACCCTCCCCTTAGTCCCCCCCATGGTCCCACGAAAACCTTCCTCCCACCTTCATCTCACCTTGTAGCCCAGCAGCAGCCGCTGGACTCCTCTGTAGATGGCCTTGGGGTCGGTCTCAGCACGCACCTCAAAGGTGTGCTTGTCTGGGGGCAGCAGCTCCTCGCCCACCTTTTCCAGCAGAGCTGCACGCTCCGCTGAGAACAGGGTGGTGAGATTTGGCATCTGGTTGCTGCGTACCTGGGTGCAAGGGTGTCTGGGTCAGAACAGGGGGAGAGGACACCCCAGGATGCGCGGGTGCCAGGGGCGATGCATGGAGAAACCCTCCCGTTGCCTGACCCTACCATGGAATGGTTTGGAGTGGAAGGGACTTTAAAAGTCATCTAGTCCAACTCCCTGCCATGGGCAGGGACACCATATAAACACAGAATTGTTCGGGTTGGAAAAGACCTTTAAGATCAAGTCCAGCTGCTCACCCAGCACTGCCAAAGTCACCACTAACTCATGTCCCCAAGTGCCACATCTACATGGCTTTTAAATCCCTCCAGGGATGGTGATTCCACCACTGCCTGGGCAGCCTGTTCCAGGGTTTGACAACTCCTTCCATGAAGTTTTTCCTAACATGCAACCTAAATGTCCCCTGGCACAACTTGGGGTCAATTAGACCAGGTTTGCTCCAAGCCCTGTCCAACCTGGCCTTCAACACTTCCAGGAATGGGCAGTCACAGCTGCTCTGGGAAACCTGTACCAGGGCCTTAGCACCCTCACAGGGAAGAATTTCTTCCCAATATCCCATCTAACCTGTCCTCTTTCTCTGTAAAGCCATTCCCTCTTGTCCTATCACTTCCATCCCTTGTCCAAAGTCACTCTCTAGCTCTCTTGGAGCCCCTTTAGGCACTGGAAGGGGCTCTCAGGTCTCCCTGGAGCCTTCTCTTTCCAGGTGAACACCTCCAGCTCTCCCAGCCTGGCTTCAGAGCAGAGGTGCTCCAGCCTTGGAAGCATCTCTGTGTCCTCCTCTGGACTCGCTCCAGCAGCTCCACGTCCTTCCTATGCTGGGCCCCCAGGGCTGGAGGCAGCTCTGCAGGGGTGTCTCACTAGAGGGGGCAGAGGGGCAGAATCCCCTCTCCCCTGCTGCCCATGCTGTGGGATCAGCCCAGGGCATGGGGGGTTTCTGGGCTGACAGTGCACACAGCCAGGGCATGTCCAGCCTCTCACCCACCAGCACCCCAGATCCCCACCCTTCACAGCGCCCCTTACCTTGTCCAGCACAAAGACGGAAGCTTTGCGCTGTGAGGGGATGAAGAGGCCCAGGAGTGCCTTGCTGCCCTGGGAGCTGTGGTACAGGTAGATGTGGCGAATGCTTCCTAGGGACACAGAGCACTAGTGGTACCCATGGGTGTGAGATCTTGGATGCCCCAGAAGCCCCACTCTCAGGATGCCTCACTGGCTCTAGGTAAGTGAACTGGGCCAGCGAGCGCAATCTCCAGGTGCTCGATGTCGAAAGTTTCAGCTTCTCGCCCTGCCAGGTGCTGGATGAGCTGCCTGCTGACCATGCACACACAGCCCAGGTGGGACAGGGCACGGAAGAGCAGTGGCACCTGGAATGATGGGGAGAGATGTGATGGAACAACGCTCTGTTACTAAGCTCCTCTTGGGGGTTGCAAACCTAGAACAACCCAGTTTAAAAACCACAAGTATGACCATACCGTAAGTTGGTATTATCACCTTTGAGGTACAGAACAGGATATCTCAAAATCCACGTGGTTCCTATCTAGCCCACATTCCACCATCAAGATACTTTGGAGGACACGTGGAGCAATATTTGGGCAATCTTGCAGCTTTGTAACTTGTGGCTTGGCAGTCTAAGGCAGAGGCTCCAGATAACTGGCATAGTGGGAGGTCCATCACAGATCCACCCTGTTTTTTAACCCTGTAGCTGTCAACTCCACCTCTGCAGGAGGACTACTCCTGAACAGCTTGCTGAGGGACCTCTTCCCAAACAATGAGAACCAATAAATAAACATTCTTGCCTGACTGCTCTTCCCTTATGCCAGTTTTAGTTGTACAGATCCCTAGTACATCCCATTTCACATCTCTTCAGCATGCTGAAGCATTCCCATCTAAGCCCCATCCCTGCGGGGAAACTGTACCCTCCCTCGCATCCCCCTAGGTCACTCCTGCTACATTTGTAGGATCAGGCTCAGAATTGCATTGCAGCTTAAAGATCAAGACAGATCACTCCTTGCTTGCCCAGGTCTTTGTCCAGCTGGGTTATGTGTGTCTCCGAGGATGGAAGTTTCACAACCCTCTGGGCAACCTGCTTGACCACCTTTACAAGAGAAGTGTTTCATATATTTACACAGAATTTCCCATGTTTCAGGTTGTGCCTAGTGCCCTCCTGTTCTCTCCTGGCAGCAGAGCAGAGCTTGGCTCCTCTCCTCCCCTATTCCTGTCGAGCAGGTCCCCTTGAGCCTCTCCTCCTTCTGGTTGCACAGTCCAGCTCACTCAGCCTCCCCTCACAGGACAGATGCTGCTACCCCATGATCATCTAATTTCCTTAATATTTTAAAACTTCCCACGCCCCTTGTTTTACTTAAGCCTCTCATTTTAGTTTCCCCTTAGTTTCTTGATTTTTCCTCTTCCCACTTATTAAACACCACGGGAGCGGAGAGGACTCGGTTTGCTAGAGGAAGGTCTACAGATATGATGAATTTGGGTACATGCTACTCACTTTGGGCAGAGTAATCTGAAGTAATTTTGGGTGCTGCTTACTAAACATCAGTAAGGTTTAGTAGGCACCATTTTCAATTGCTGATGGCATATATGGTTCAACCGTTCTCATCACGACAGGATTTCACAGGCTCCATGTAATCATTAAGAGTTGTGCCTTGCCTTGTGGGAGCTTTTGTCCAAATTCTCCAAAAGCAGAAATTTCAGGTGACTAAAAATGGTTCTTTCAACCATGCCCCACTGGAATAGGTTATACCAGTAACATCAGTAGCTGAAGTATCCTAACTCTGTGATGTTCCTTTTGCCCTTGCAGCCTTCTGCAGAAAGCATTTAATAGCCAGTGGCACCTCTGCTCACACCAAGCTCGTCCTACTCAGGCAAAGACTTTCGATCCATAATAATCCTATGGTGCATTTTAGTATCAAATTCACCTGCCTTTATGCTTTCTTAACTCCACTCAGTGTAGCCTCCACAACAGTGTGGCCTACTCTTTTCTCCCAGCTTTACACCAAATACCCCTTCGCTTTCCGGTTTCAAAGCAAGCTGGTTTTCTGGATTAGTTTAGAGGAAGATCGCCATTTCCTGCTTATTAGATACCTTCTCTCTCCTAAGTTTCTTAACTCCAATAAACTGAAGCCCCTTTCCCTGACACACTGTAACTCACATCTGATACTCTGTCCATATAAGATATCTATATCCCCCCCCCCGGTTCTCTACTGTCCAGGGTCTTGGATTTTGATGTCTTGCCACGGCACGCCACCTAATGAGCTACTGCTCAGCAATCCTTAAAAAACGAGCACCTGGAGGAGTTACCTGTGTCTCTACACTCCCTCGATGTCCGGAGCAGAGAGGTCTGCATTAATTTCATTGATTGCTCTTGGTACATGTCTTCGGGGACAGAGTACTCGTACAGGTTGTAACCAAGTTTGAGCGGGGCAGGATCCTGTTCACCCGCCAAGGAAAGGGACAAGATTATTGGGACCATCCCACCATGTTGGCACCGCTGCCAGGAGCTAGGCTCTGAGCTTGTCTCCTGGTGCTCCTCTCTCCTAAGGAAATCAGTGAGTTATGTTCAACGCACATTACAAATTCCTGTAACACAGAACCTGCTTTCCAGGCAGGCTGGGATTAGCAGAAGGACTAGGGCCTGGATGGGGGATATTCATGGAATGGGACAGTGAGGTGTTGCAAGGCAGATGTTTGTAATACCTCCTTGCAGGGGAGGTGAAGTGTCTCATCTCAACACAAGTGGCTGCTTCCCCTTCCAAAAGGGACAGGTCCTCACCTTCCTGTAGGCTGTCCCCTCCTCTGGCTTTGGGACGCGCTGGTTGACATAGAAGACACGGGGGATGCTCAGCTTGATGCAGTGCAGGTCACTCCCTATCACTGCCCACAGCCGGAACAGCCCAGGCTGGCTGGTCTCGGCGATCTGCAGGACACAGGGGACGAGGTCAGCGTTAGCAGGAGATCCAACATGCCATCAGTGCTTACATCTATGCTGTGGAGCACTCTGAGGATCTATGTGTCCAGTTGGTGGCCAAAAAGAGAGTGAGGGTCTTAAAGAGAGTCATCGCTCTCAGTTCTGGAGTCCCTGTGTCCTATTACTGTCCCAGGGTACCACGAAGAAAACTGCCTCAGGCAGGCCAACAAACTCCAGGGGATGATGTCACCCAGTTTACTCTGATGTGCTGGACCTGCAGCTCTGAGGCCTTTCTGGAGGATGAAGTGGGTGACAGGGGCTGGGCTTAGGTGGCCATGCATAACAAAGGTTTGTGAAAACACCTGGGTGGCACTACCCCACCTCTTCGTTTGTACACTGTATGCTTTCAGGTACCACTGGAATCCTGTGCCCAGTGCTGGACTCCTCAGCACCGGACATGGACGTACTAAATAGAGTCCAGTGAAGGGCTACAAGGATGAAGAAGGGCCTGGAGCATCTTTCACATGAGAAAAGGCTCGGAGAGCTGGGACTGTCCATCCCTGAGTAGAAGAAGCTCAGTGGGATCTCATCCACTTGTATACCTAACCTCTCTAGGACAGAGCCTGGCTCTTCCCAATAGTATCCAATGGCAGAACCAGATACCGTGGGCACAGACTGTAATGCAGGAGGGTCCCTCTACACATCAGAAACACTTTCTCCCTGTGAGAGTGACCAAGCCCTGGCCCAGGATGCCCAGGGAAGATATGCATTCTCCATCCTTAGAGATATTCCTGGACATGGTCCTGGGCCCCTGGCTCTAGGCAGCCCTGGCTGAGCAGAGAATTGGACCAGAGGGACCCAGAGCTGCCTCTGGCCTCAGATATTTCTGTGGTTCTGTGACTGCCCAGTGCTGTCCATGAGCCGAACTGGAGCTGCCCCACTGGCAGATCTACACACACATCCCAGATTCACCAAGAATGACCTTGTGGGTGCCTGTTTCCATCCAGATGTGCATGAGCCTGAGGGTCTGCAGCCCCACCTGAACTCCACAGGGCTAACACCTGCATGGCGTTGGGGTCAGGGTTCCTGAACTTCACTGTTTGACCACAGAGAGTGTAAATGTGAGGGTTGTACGCTGGGCTGCTCTGTGGCAGGTTCCTTCCTTGGTACCTGCACGACCTGCCACGGCAAGTCCAGGATGCTGCGTGCTGTCCGGCGCAAGTAGCTGCTCAGCCCCTTGGAGGAGGCATCGCGGACCACTCCTCCACCTGCCCCCACCCCGCCGTCCTCCAGCCGCCGTCTCTTCCGCCGCTCCCGCCGCTGCCGAGCCTGCAGCTCCCACTTCTTCTGGTGGAAGCGCAGCCAGACCAGCCGCTCTTCCTGAGTGGGTTGACAGCATGTATGAAACAGCACAGGTTTCCCAGCCCCCCACCGCCACGCCATACAGCCCAGCCCTCCAGCCCCCAACCCCACACTACATTCCTGCCCCAGCTGCAAAGCCACCCCCCCTTTTTCTCAACCAGTGGTTGTATTTCTGTCTCCTGGTTATATTTCTCTTTGTATCCCTGAGCCATGTATGTGCAGAGGGTTTAGGGAGACCCACAGCTTGCTCCTGGCAGCATCCAAGCTGCCTTGATGGACAAGCGCAGTTGCGAGGCATCCCCTGCATGATCTGCTATAAATCTGCTTCACCTACCTTGGTGGTGCCCAGGGGTGGAGGTGGGCCCAAGATCTCCCGCCAGGACTGGGACAGCTCCAGGTCCTGGGACAGCTGTTGGCTTTCCTCTGCAGCAGGGATGCGCTTCCGCTTATTTGCAATAGGAACCAGTGGCTGAGGGATCTTGACAGCCCCAAAGTCCTCTATGTCACCAACTTGTGAGCTGGTCATCCCCTCCACAGGCTGGTTGGCGAGGACCTGAGGGAGCAAGGACAGCGGGAGGATGGGGGCTGCAGGAGAAGAGCCCCATCAGCGCAACCAGTACCTTCCCCTCACCCTCTTTACCTGTCTCTTGCCTTCCAAAATGAAGAGCTCGTTGATTTTTTTCTGTTTGTACACGTCATTCTTCTCCAGAAGTTTCTTGTGGAGCCAGTCTGGGTGCCGGACCCGTGGCACTGGGTTCTTTACCTGGAGAGTGGCTCCATATCAGACCGAGTCTCTTGCCCAAAGCCCTCCTCTGCCCACTCCCCCACTGCCTCATACCTGCTGCAGGGCTGCAGGAATGGTGATGATTTTCTGGATTGTGCTGCCCAGTCTTTCAATGTAGTAGTCCCAGTCCAGGATCTAGGAAGAGGGCAAAGCTTGGGCAGTGAAGAAAGCCAAGCAGAAGTGCCGCCAGATGTAGGACCAAACAACCTTGTAGGACCCCCCACCCCAGCACCCTGCTTTGTGAGCGCAAGAAGCCACTGCCCAGGTGGTACCTCTGAAGGGACAAGCCCCTATCCCGTATCCCAGGCCATCTGTAGGGACACCTCACTCACCGCACGGATGTTGAAGTCCTGCAGTGAGGGGCTCTTCAGCCATTTTCGGAGGTAGTGTTTGCGCACACTGGGCTCGGCTTGGAAGATGGCAAGGGGGATGGCTCTGGGGAAGGCAGGGAAACAATGTCCTAGCACTCCACAGTCCTCTCTCCCAGCCTGTGGAGACCCTCCAGGCTTTTTCTCCCATCCCCGAGAGGCCACTGGGCTGTATGATGTTACCCGTCACCCTGCTCGTGGTCTGGGCCAGATTCAGATGACCACCTGACTACAACATACCAGCTCCCTCCCTTCCTGATACCTGCCTGTCCCCTCTCGATTGCTCCCACGCTTCCAGAAGCCCTGGTCTCTCCAGGTGGGGTTACCTCTCGGTGACGGGAGAACCCTCTGGTTTCTTAGAAATGATGAAGCGACAGCTCAGCCCTGCGTCTTTCACCATCTGGTCCCCCAAAAACTCTGCCAGGCGCTTGGCAGTGCTGATGGAGGTGGACTTCTGCTCCCCATAGTCCTCCAGCTTGCGTGACATGGAGCGGTTCTCCGAGATGAGCTCGAATAGCTCTGAATCGGGCATGTTGGCAGCCTGAAAGGGAGGGAAAAACCCAAAGTCAGCAAAAACCTAACGATCAAACCTTGCTGCTGTCAGGAAGAGGAAGCACCTACACCCAGTTGGTGTGTCTCTTTACATGGAGCCTGAGAACTGCTTCCTGTAGCAGCTGCAAGAAGGATCTATAGAAAAGAGGGAGCGTGGGTTTGAGGCCGGCACCAGTTTGTGCCACGCTGGGCTGTGACAACACAGTTTTGTGTTGTGCACGCAAAGATGTGCTCACCAAGAACTTGTTGTACAACACCATCACAAAATGAAGGAGTGTAGAGGACCAGACCTAAGCCTTTTTTGTCTTAAAACATTCAAAGTATTGCTACAGGAAAGGTGTGCTTGGAGGAGTGAGTCAGTGTGTTCTGAGCCAACTTATTGGATTGTATGGAATAACATATACAATACTTAGAAGATTCTCAGTGGGCTAGAGCATGGTGCCAGTAACACCAAGGTCACAGGTTCAATCCCTGAACGGGCCATTCACTTAAGGGTTGGACTTGATGATCCCTGTGGGTCCCTTCCAACTCAGAATCAACCGTGAATGTCCAGTTCCACCTTGAGATTCATGCTCAATTTCCCCATCCAACTCACTTCCAGAAGGAGGGCTCAAAGGGTTAGCTGTGCATGCATGAACAAAACAGCGCAAAAAGTCTGGTTTACATAAGAGGCATGCACCAGGTTAACTACAGAAGAGAGCAGGTTGGGTCCCCCCTTTCTCTTCTTTTTTTTCCTCTTCTCTTTCTCCTCTCTTTCACTTTCTTTATCTCATTGTTTGCCCCAGCTCCAGACCATCCACATGCCAGGATGAACACAGGATCTAAGGACTAGTGATATTCTTTGTTTTCTTCCCTTGCTTTGCCTGAGCAAAGCACAGCTATCATATTCTACTCTGTAATGAACTCTCTTGTGGTAGCGGGGAGCTTGTGTAATGGTGTGTTGTGGCTTTTTAGCCAGTACCTTGAATATTGGTGTATTGCGGCTTGTGAGCCAGTGCCTTTTGCAGGAGTTTGAGGTGGGAGTTGAGAACTTCAAATTGAAGTGTTCCATACAAAATTAAGGGCTCATTTGCCTCCACTCTTGTGGAAGTCTATGGTAAGAATTGGCTTGTTAGCCACTACCTTTTGAATCTAAGCAGTGTGCTGGTTGCTGGAGTTATGGCAATTGTACAATAAAAACATGAATTTCCTGACCCGTGTCCAGTTTCCTTATTCAGCCTGATGAGAATTTATAATGAACTTCATGTAGCTGACCGGTGGGTCGTGACAAGGACCCAGCCATGCACTCTGTCCCTCTCACCCTCTGGTTTCATAGAATCACAGAATAATTCAGGTTGAAAAGTCCTCCAAGTCCAACCATTCCCCAAGTGCCACATCCATACAGCTTTTAAATTCTTCTAGGGATGGTGACTCCCCTACTGCCCATGGAACCTGTGCCAGGGCTGGAAAATCCTGTTGGGGATGAAATTTTCCCTATTATTCAACTTATACTTCCCTGGTACAACTTGAGGCCATCCTCTCATCCTTCCCCTTGTTCCCTGGGAGCAGAGCCCGATCCCCACCTGGCTCCACTGTCCTGTCAGGGAGTTGTAGAGAGCAAGAAGGTCCTCCCTGAATCTCCTTTTCTCCAGGCTGAGCCTCCCTAGCTGCTCCTCATCAGACTTGTGCTCCAGTCCCTTCCCCAGCTCCCTTGCCCATCTCTGGGCACGCTCCAGCCCCTTAATGTCTTGTTGTGAGGGGCCCAAAACTGACCCCCAGACTGGAGGTGCCTCAGGAGCACCCAGCGCAGGGGAGGAGCACTGCCCTGGTCCTGCTGCCATACCATGGCTGGTACAGCCTAGCAGTCATTGGTCTCTTGCTCATCTGGGCAAACCTGGGCTCACGTTCAGCTGCTGTTGACCAGCAACCCCAGGGCCTTTCCCGATGGGCACCTTTCCAGCCCCTCTGCCCCCAACCACGGGGTTATTGTGACCCAAATGCAGGACCTGGCACTTGGTCTTGTTTGAAACTTACACCACTGGCCTCGGCCCATGGATCCAGCCTGTCCAGATCCCTCTGCAGAGCCTCCTGCTCTCCATCAGATCAACACTCCTGCCCAGCTCAGTGTCATCTATGAACTGACTGAGCAAAGCTGTGAAAGAGGCACAAGGGACCACCAACGCCGTGCAAGCAAAGTCCACCCTCCCCACAGTGCTTAGCCAGCCCGGACACTCCTTTCCAGGCTCCACCTTGGAGCACAGACATGCTGAGCTGTGCCTACCTTGCTGTATAGTACATCCAGCCAGTAATCAGCCACCTTGGCCACTGAAGCGTAGACCTCTTCCAACGTGCTGCCTTTCAGAAAGGCTTCGAACACGGATGACTGGAATATCTTCACCAGCTGCAGCTCTCCCCTGCGCTTCACCTCAAACCCCTTCAGCTCAGCCAGGGACCCATCCTCGTTGAACACCGCGTACCTGGGAGAGACAGTGTGAGCAAACCTGGCCTGTACCAAGGGACAAGTGGTGTCCCTCCTGCCAGGGCTCTTCTCCCTATGCCACTGTGCCATTGTAATGGTTTACTTTGGCTGAACACCAGGTATCCACTAGGCCTGCGCCCACGTCCCTGCAGAGAAAGTGGACGGGGGGGAGGGTGAGGAGAGAGGAAAGGGAAAAAAACCTATGAGAAACCGAAACTGTTAAGAAATATTATTTATATTACACGAAGATAGGCATTATAGGCAGTATGTACACAACAAAGAGCTAAAAAAGAAAATACTTCCCGAACAACTGACGCTTTCTTCCCTGAAACTGTCTAGCTCGGCAACCGGAAAAGAAGAGAGCACTGGCTTCCTTTCCGTTTCTATCGGAGTTGCCGTAGCACGGTATGGAATATCTTATTGGCAGAATACACATCAGATGATCTAACCTACTTCTGTTTCCTTCTCATGGAGTTTCACTAACCCACCACAGCCATCATCCAGTGCATTCAGAGGAGACATGGGGGCATCTGGATAGTCTCAAATATCTACAGCTGCTCTAGCAACCACTTCAACTTGGTCTAGAAAAGCACATCCGTTCTTGCCCCAGCTCACCCCCACTGATTCATAGAACCATAGTGAAAGGGAGCTAAAGATCATCCTGTCCCACCTTGGGACAGGCAGGCACACCTTCCACTAGACCAGGTTGCTCCAAGCCCTGTGCAACCTGGTCTTGAACACTTGCAGGGATGGGGTAGCCACAGTTGCTCTGGGAAACCTGTACCAGGGCCTTAGCACCCTCACAGGGAAGAATTTCTTCCCAATATCCCATCTAACCTGTCCTCTTTCTCTGTAAAGCCATTCCCCCTTGTCCTGTCACTCCAGGCCCTTGTCCCAAGTCCCTCTCCAGCTCTTTTGGAGCCCCTTTAGGCACTGGAAGGGGCTCTAAGGTCTCCCTGGAGCCTTCTCCTCTCCAGGCTGAACACCCCCAGCTCTCCCAGCCTGTCTCCAGAACAGAGGGGCTCCAGTCCTTGGAGCATCTCTGTGGCCTCCTCTGGACCTGCTCCAGAAGCCACATGTTTCTTGTGCTGAGGAACCCTGACCTGGATACAGCACTGTGGGTGTGGAGTGATCTTACTCGGTGGAGAATGATCTTAATTGTACACAAGTAGTTGTACACAAGGGTGGGAGGTGAGAGGCCAGGTGGGGAAATTAAGATATTAGGAAGAGGTTTAGAGAGAAGAAGGAAACTCTGTCAACTCCAGTGGCAGCAGAGGGCTTCAGAGGAAACTGGATGTAGCCATGCCACACCTAAGGAACACTCCTCCCTCTTGCTTCTTCTCTTGCATTGTTTTGCCTTTCATAGCCCTGTTCTTATGGGAACCAACAGTGAGGACAGGGAATACTCAAACCTACGTGGCTTGGCCAGCCCTTCTCCTACCTACCCACATTCCCTTTCCTTCCTCTACCTTCAGGCCCTTTTGCATGGAAAGTGACCGGAAATACATGCTATTTCTAACATCTCCAACCTACTGAAAACCAAAGGCCCTGAGAGGAGTCCTACAAGCACAGCCTGCTCAGAGCTGGGCATTACCTCGACTCCTGCAGTGGGGACAGGAGGAAAGCTGAGAGAGGATGATGCGTGCTGGTGCTCATCCTGTGGGGGATTAAGCACAAAGAAGTACGTAATTGTGAGGACAGAGAGTGCTCGGGGCAGTGATAGCATTTTTTGGAGCCAGACCCAGGTCTGTGGGCTGCCCCCTGAAACACTGGATACTACTGCTCTAGCTCAAGTGCCTGGTTAGGAGGTGGCAGAGAAAGCACTGAAGTTTGGGTACAACTATCCTATAATGTGACAGTAATGGCAGGATCCAGTCCCCCTTACAATCAGAGAAGGAAGGGGAAACACCTAGGGAAAGTGTTACTGGAGGTCTGTGAACTCCTGAGAGATAGGAATGCAGGAACTGCTGAGTTTAATCAGATTAGGTTGAATGGAAGCAGTATTAGAAATCCTCAGAAGGAAAGTCAAAGTTGTCCTGCACACCTCAGAGCCAAAGAGGGAGATGTCTGGTCACCAGGCTGGAGAAATGTCATTTTGCTGTTATCTGCTAAAATTTATTGCCATAGCATGGCGCTGGAGGCAAGTGTGCAGCTGTATTCAAAGAGGATTCGATGTAAGGATTTAAAGCCAGTGGAACTTACCATTTAAAGTCAAGTGTGCTGCAGGCTACGGGGGCAAACACCAACGTGCCCATGTGCACAAAGGGAACGAGATCCTCACGCTGTTACTCAGGGAAAGGGATAATACCTGAAGCTTTGAAATCTCACCTTTTCTTCAGCTTCTTGCCCTCCTCTTTGGAAGCTGGCAGGATCATGGCCAAGTACGGACCATCCACTTCAAAAAAGATGCTGTTCTCCGAGCGCGTGACGTAGGTGAGCGAGGCTGGGTCCTGCAGTTCCTGGTACTGGTCATTGGTGAAGCCTTCCTGTGGGTACAGTCCCAGGAGAACAGCTTCACTCCACAGCTGGCTGGTCACACCAGGGGATGCCCCTAGGACACATCCTGCCCAAAGGGATCCCTCTGGGAACAACAGCACAATTTAGGACTCAGAAATCAAAACATCTGTCCTGCCTGTTGAAAAGAAAAATACTTTGGACCCTGAAGCGACATTCTTTTGTCTTACAGATGCTGGAGTGAGCAGAGGATGTGTTTAGACCTTGCTCTGGACTTCCTATCTGCACAGGTGAGCATACACCAAACCTGCCCTCTTACAGACTGCCCCTCTCTGCTGGAGGATGTCGAGCCTCACCCTGTGCTCAGATGCTCTCCAGGGCCATCAGCCCTGACACCTCTTGCTACATGAGGAGTGCGGATGGAAGAGGAGCTCTCCCCACTCATCAGGTCTCCATCTCTTTTCCCAAGCTGCAGAGCTGGCCTGGACTGATGCCAAACTCACCTTCACCAGGATGTTCAGCATGGCTCCCGGGTAAGAGATGGTCACCTTTGGCTTCTTGGCATTGGTTGACTTGATGACAAAGTTCTCTGGAAAGCTGTTGGGGAGGACACACCAAATCCCATCAGTATCCAGTTCCAGAGGTCTCCTAAAGAAGGAATAAAGGCCAATGTCAGGAGAAAAGTGGATGAGAGGTGAGGATCAGCTTTATGTCCCCCACAAAAGCAGCGGCAGCCTGTTGCATCCACTCTGTTCCTTTCTGCAAAGAAAATCCTCAAATACAACAGAATAACCATAGCAGTGTCAGGAATCTGAACGTTCATAGAATCACAGAATCCCAGACTGGTTTGGGTTGGAAAGGACCTCAAAGCTCATCTCGTTCCACCCCTTGCCATGGGCAGGGACACCTTCCACTAGACCAGGGTGCTCCAAGCCCTGTCCAACCTGGCCTTGAACGCTTCCAGGGATGGGGCAGTCACAGCTTCTCTGGGCAACCTGTGTCAGGGCCTCAGCACCCTCACAGGGAAGAATTTCTTCCCAGTATTCCACCTAACCCTTCCCTCTTTCACTGTGAAGCCATTCCCCCTTTGTCTTGTCACTCCAGGCCCTTGTCCCAAGTCCCTCTCCAGCTCTCTTGGAGCCCTTTAGGCACTAGAAGGGGCTCTAAGGCTCCAAGCTCTCTTCTCCAGACTGAACACCCCCATCTTTCTCAGCCTTTCCTCATAGGAAAGGTGCTCCATCCCCCCAAAAGCTTGGGTGCTCCTACATCTGTCCTAGATGCAGATGGACCTTCCCCAGGTCAGCACACACTCACCCAATCTGCTCGATCAGCTCTCTGGCCTGGGTGATGATATTTGCTCCTGTGAAGCAGACGATGCCAGCCATTTCCATGGAGTACCAGCGAGCTCTGTGAGCAGAGGAATCACAGTGAAGAGCATAATAAGCTTCCTCCCAAATCCAGCTATGGAAGGGCAGGAAGATGCCCAGGGGAAGGAGGGCAAGAAACACATCAACACTGGCCCTGGAACATTGTTCTCCTATGAAGTTCTCTACTTATGATGCTCTAGAAAAGCTGGAGACCCACTAACAGACAAGATTCCCATAATTTAATGTCTGGTAAGAGACTCCAGGATGAGGAGTCATGGGTAGAAGCAAGAGGTACAGGCAGCACCCACCCTCATCTTATTGCTTCAGGAGGAGGTGAAGCAAGTGAATACCTCACCAAACAATCCTGGTTTCCAAGGGTCCTCTCTTGAGGACACTGGATTGCCTAGGGGAGACTCACCCTTTCCGCATAACGTATCCATAGAAGGAGTTGAGGATGCACTTGTGGGCCAGCTGCAGGGACTCATAGAGGATCTCCATGTTCTTACAGCGTTTCACTTCAGAGGCATCTCCCATCTCCACTGCTGCTGACAGCTTCTTCTTCCACACCTGCACGGCGACAGGCAGAGCCAGGATGATTTCACGCATCACCACCAGTGGTGGTGATTCCCACTGATTCCCACTCAGTCCCAGTATACCATTGCAACTCTAGAGCAGTATCTTTGCTGAAGATCAGTTGGCATGAGTTAAACATCCCATTTTCTTTTGCAGCACAGGAGGGGTTGTCTGGAGGCACTCTGTCACTCAGTGGAAGGGACCTGTAGCTCCCACCATTCATCAGAACCCAACCAGCATCAGCTGTGCTGCACCACATGTGGGCAGGGAAGAACCCAATACACTGCCTGCAGCAATCCATGACATCTGGCTAACAGCAGAATCACCAGTGCCGAATAAGCCTCTCTGCCAGCCCTGTGATTCATGGCAGAAGAGGAATCTGGGAGGAACTGCAAAGCAACTGGCTCATTAATTAACTCTGCCAGAGGTAGAGTCCCAGGGTCTCCTAAAATGGTTTGGGTTGGAAGGGACCTTAAAGATCATCTCGTTCCAACCCCCTGCCATGGGCAGGGACACCTTCCACTAGACCAGGTTACTCCAAGCCCTGTCCACCCTGGCTTTGAACACTCCCAGGGATGGGACAGCCACAGCTTCTTTCGGCAACCTGTGCCAGGGCCTCCCCACCCTCACAGGGAAAAATTTCTTTCCAACAACTAATCTAACCCTGCCCTCTGCCAGTGGGAAGCCAATGGAGTAATCCTTTGAGGTTTTCAGCAAGACACAAGAGGTTCCTGGCCTTGCCAAGACAAGTTTGACCAGCAGCCGAGCACAAGCTTGGTACCTTGTGCAGCCCCTTGAACTCATAGCGGCGGTCCCGGAACGCTCGCACCGTGTCCACATAGAAAGAGTTCTCTCGCTGGCAGATGGTGGTGACTCGCTCCTCCACCTTGGTGACATGGATCTTCTTGTACGCCTTGCGGCAGTAATCTGGTCAAGGGAGGAGCCAGATGGAGGTTCTCAGGGCTGGCTGCCCTGCTACAGGGATAGGCACAGTAGGGACACGGAGACAGCTAAGCGTCAGGCATTGTTAAACAGGGGACAGTCCTACTGGAAAGGGAGAGGAAGATCCCAGCATGGAGAGAAGCAGCACCTCATTACGGAGATGCAAGGACAAAGGCAGAAACAAACTAATTGTATGGCCCGTTAGCAAACTCAGGCTCTGCCCCCAGCCATCTGGATGGTTCTGCTGGACAGCATCCCTCCAGGTGACGGGATGACATTGACGTTTCCTTTTCGTTAACTGGCTTTAATTAGAAGCCTTACAAAAAATGGAACCCTTCATGTTTCAGCTCAAATCCATGGCTCTCCAGAAACAAAAGGAAACACTGACAGAGGTACCAATGCCTGGCTCCTCTTTGTAAGCACACAGGAGTTTGCTTAAATCCTTGAGAAGTTCTGAGGCCAGTCAGTCTGACCTCACCCCACAGCCCTGGGAGGGGTCACTAATGCTGAATACCACTCACAGTCCAGGTTGCAAGACACTGCCCAGACCACGACCTTGATTGTTTTTTTTTACCTGCCAGGCGCTTTTTCTCATACTTGGCCTGTTCTTCCCGGGAGAGTTCGTGGAAGGCACGGGGTGGTCCATCGGGGGACAGTGGAGGGAACTTCTCTGACTCCAGCTGCTGCTGGATGCGATGGTACTCGCTGCGGCTGGCAGGCACTGCGGAGGAGGGCAGTGATCAGTCCCCAGCGATCAGGGGAGAAGCGAGAATTTGACTCCATCTCTGTGGGCTGGACTGCATGGTCATTCCCGTACTTACTGAACTCTCCTCTCCATTGCCACGTCATCCGGCGCTGGCAGTTGGCACCTGGCTTGTTGAAGTCACAGGCAGCACATGTGGCTTCATCCACCATAGCTGAGGGCTGGACGCAGTAACAGACATACAGGTGTTAGAAGCGATAGGTACCCAAATGACAGTTCGTGCCAGAACAGGTGCTAATGGCAAGAGAGCACAGGTGTGAACAGCAGAGATGGTACTCAGTGAGTTCCCCTTCCTGGAGCCTTTCTGGAATATAAAACCCTCAAAACAACAGCTGTTTTTTGGGGAAGAGTCCTAGCTAAAGCCGTAGCTCAGTCTCTGCAGACCTGGTATCCAGAGAAGGGCAACAGAGCTGGGGAAGGGTCTGGAGCTGAAGTCTGATGAGGAGCAACTGAGGAAGTTGAGGGAAATCAATCTGGAGAAAAGGAGGCTCAGGGGGCACCTTGCTCTCTACAACTCCCTAACAGGAGGGTGCAGCCAGGTGGGGGCTGGCCTCTTCTCCCAGGCAACAAGTGAGGAAAGGGCCTCAAATTGTGCCAGGGGAGGTTTAGGTTGGATATTAGGGAAAATTTCTTCACTGAAAGGGTGGCACAGGCCGCCCAGTGTGATAGTGGAGACATCATCTCTGAAGGGATTTAAAAGCCATATGGATGGGCCACTTGGGTACACGGATTAGTAGTAGTTTTGGCAGTGATAAGGGAATGGTTGGACTCAATGGTGTTAGAGGGTTTTTCCAACCAAAATGATCCTGTGATTCTGTAATTCCATGGCAGCTTGAGTGAATTTCACACACAGTCTTATCTGCTTCCTCTCCCCTGGGCAGAAAGTTCAGCCCTTGCTATTAAGGGGATCAAGAGGGATGATCGAGGTCATCTCAAATTAGGAAATAGAAGGCTGATGTTACCCACCTGCAACCTGTTGGTCAGAATGATGTTGGGGTACATGGCCCCCACATCCAGATGGTATATAAGCGGACACTCAATTCTGTTGGGGACATCCTTCAAGGAATTCAGTTTGACCTTGATTTCATCACAAACCTGTGGCAAGACAAAGGGAAGTGAAACTCAGGCAGGAAGGAGTTACTAAGTCAAATACTTGTTGAATTTGATCCTTTACTTCTTCACAGGAATACCTGCCACAGATTCTGGGAATGGATCTAAAGGACCAAAGGAGAGATCAGGGAATCCTTGACCACCAGTGCTTTAGGTTTTGGTTTGGACCTCAAAGGTGAGCTTTTCCGTAGGGATACAAGGCAGGGAGCAGCTGCTTCCTAATGCAACTCGATCAAGGACTTTTTCAGTGCAAATAGGTTAATGGAGACAACAGCAAAGATCAGAAGTCCTCAGTCTGGTGCTGTCCTCCAAGAAACTTCAGACTTGGATTTGGAGAGGGGTGACCTGCACTTTGTAGCTGATAAAAAGTGGGGAACAAGAGGAACATGAGTATTTGATATCTGAGAGGTCTGCCTTCTCTCTAAATCCCTAATCCCTTTCCAGCTTTCTCAGAGCTTTGCTCCTGGTTGAACCTGCAAACAGGAAAGCGGGAACTGCATCCCTCAGATGGCACAGAGATCCTGATCCCCAGGCTGGTCTCCAGTGTCCAGGCAAGGGGATCCTCATGGATTCAGTCTATAGATGAACTTCTTGGTCTCTCCATGTAGAGCACAAATGGAACCAAAACAAGCACTTTACACCTGCAGCTCCAGCCCTTCCCACCCAGCTCAGCTGTGCTGCAGGTGCTGTACCTCCTGGAAGTTGGTAACCTGATCCAAGGGCAGACCCTCCTCCTCCTCAATGGCATGCCGCAGCGTCTTCTCCACATGCTGCACCAGGAAGTCGAAGGCAGCAGGATTCTGCAGGGATGTGGGGATGGCAGTGAGGCTGTGGGCAGCTGTCCCTGGCTGCAGACTGGCAGCTCCCGCCCTGTACCCCTGTCCCGCCCTGGCTTGGGGAGCTACAAGCTATAAGGGATATACTGAGGCATGGGGGGAGGTAATGAAGGTAGCAACCTGATCCAGAAACAGGTAAAAGACCCTCAGGAAGGGTTCAGAAGAAGCTTTGTTTAGGAGGGAGAAGGACAGAGGGAGGACAGAACCCCAAGGGACAGAGGCATAACTTCCAAGAACCACTGGTTCAAAAACAAACCTAAAACCCCACCTCACCACCCTACCTTGCTGTCAACAAGCTCTGGCTTGCTTCCAGTATGTGACACATGTGACACCTGCTTTCCCAGTGAAGCACAGATGGCCACTCGAAGGCCTCCCCCTACCCATTCCCAGCCCAGCTTCATGTGCCCAGGATCTCCTGGAAGTTGTCAAGCATTGGAACAGGCTGTCCAGGCTACTGGTGAAATCACCATCCCTGGAAGTGGATGGTTCAGTGGTGGCCTTGGCTGTGTTGAGTTAATGCTCAGACTTGATGATGTTAGAGGGCTTTTCCAACCCTACTGATTCTGTCATTCTAGGTGCTGCCCAAGCCCAGCAGGGACACACTGGAGATGCCAACACTAGTGGACAGGTTATCACTCCCAACCATGCTGCTCCACAAGGACAGGGGCCGGCTGCTGGCCCCTTACCATTTTGAAGCGGCAGGGAATGTCACTGCGGAAGACCCCAGATTCCAGTGCTTCCACGTGGCCTCCCACGTAGGTCTCAGAGTCCAGCACATGCCCATCTTCTGTAAGTCTGTTGAATTCCTGCTCCTGCTTGTTGGGGAAGATGATGTTGGCATGATAGGCCTGAACCATCAATAGTGCCTCGCACAGCGTCCCCGATCCTTTTCTTAACACCTGCAGAAGAAACCCCAAGAAAACCCAAGCCAGTTTTAAACTCAAAAAAAGTAGATTTAGATATTAGGAAGAAATTCTTGTCTGTGCAGGTGGTGAGGCAGTGGCACAGGTTGCCCAGAGAAGCTATGGCTGCCCCATCCCTGAAAGTGTCCAAGGCCAGGTTGGATGCGGCTTGGAGCAACCTGGTCTAGTGGAAGATGTCCCTGCCCGTGACAGGGGGTGCATGAGATGAGCTTTAAGGTCCCTTCCAAATCAAACCAGTCTGTGATTGAGCAGAAGTACTGTCCCAGTGCTGGTGGGACCGGACTGGCCTTACAGCCACATAGTGAGCCAGACAGCTTCAGCTGGTGATACATGTGCAACACCTCTCCACCGGCAAGCAGCTTTGTCAGCTCAACCAAGTGGGAACGGACAGACATTTTCTACATGCTTAGCAGTGATGGCTTCCCAGCCATCCTCCCTACATCTGATAACAGCCATCAGGAGACCCAGCTTTGCATGGCCATGACTGCAAGTGAACTTGGCATCATCAGCCACACTTCCTTCTGCTCCAGCCCTGCACTACCAACCTTGGGTGTCATCTTCTCATAGACACCTCTCTCCAAACATCCCAGGAGATGTGGGAGAAAGGAGTAGCCTCTAAATCCACCCTCCCTTCCTCCCTGCCACAGGTGCAGAGGGTGCAGTGGGAATCAGATCTGTGGCCAGAGCAACCCTGCAGCATGGGAGACGTAGCTGGCAAAGAAATCATCATTTTGGGAAAGCGCTCACCTCATCAGGCTCCATGGGAATGATGGTGCATAAGGCGAAAATGAACGGATGTACATACTTCATATACATGTAGTAGGTAGCAACGGCATCAGACACTGAGTATGTGGCCAGGGTCTGTTGGGGAAGGAGAGAGGCAAATTAATCCCAATCCCATGACAGAGCAGCTCAGTGACAATGATCTTTCATTGCTTCCTGCTGGACATGCTTGTATCAGCAGCAAGAAGGGAAAGGTGTATTTCTCCATAACCTAGGTTACAAAGAACGTTACTTCCAAAGCCACCTTGCTCTAGCTCTCATCACACAGCAACATGTCATCTTTGACTGGGAAGAAACAGGAAGGATGAGCTGAAGACACAGAATCCACCCCGTTTGGAACTCAGGAAGCTGCTCTAGGGCTCAGCAGAACCCCTGCCCATAACAGCTGGAGCACTAACCCTCTCCTGTCCCTTCATCAGCTCTTAATAGTGCTTCTGATTTCAGTGGTGCCTGTCACCTCACACTGATGTACATAAATACAGAGAATGCATAGTACAACGTCAGGGCCAGAACAACTTCAGTAGAATCCTGTTCCTTCTCCCCATGAGCTCTAAGGCATTGGCAGTTTGGGGAGAAAGATTGAGTTCACTTCTCAAAATCCACTTTTAACTTACAGATTCAGTTATACTGCAGCTCCTTTAGGCTGCTTTCCCATAGAGCACAAGGAGGGAGTACCTGAGGCTCTTCTGTAGCCATCCGGCACATCTCCTCAGGGTCCAGCTCTACTGGATCGTAACCCAGTTTTGCTTTAGCTGCTGCTTTCAGGTTGTGACTTCCTACCGGGAGGTAACTGTCTCTCTTCACCCACCTGGATAGAATCACAAAAATATCATTTTGTGCAGAGAAAAACCTTAACAACAGGCTCAGGATTGTGAAGAGGATGTGGATTGCCACGGGGATCTCTCACTGAGGACAGCCCAGTCCCCAGGCACGGTGGGGTACAAGACTGTCTAACTTTAGCTATCCCAACCAGGACAAACCCCACTGTCCATCCCATCCCCAATGCTCAGAATTTCCACCTTCCAGTTCCTCCCTCAGTGGCTTTAAGATAAGCATTTCTCCACCGAAGAAGACCCAGCAGGACTCCAAGGACATCCAGATGTGCTCCAGAGCCCAGACTGCTCCAGGGGAAGAAACGTCTCCCTCTTTCCCATGTGTCATTTCCTCCTCTGGCTGTGCCAAGAGGCTGGTGGGTGAGGCTACAGTCCCTTCCCTGCTCCAATGGCCTGACCTTAACCTGCCCTTTCTCTGACCTCCCCAAATCATCCATCAAACACTTGAGGCTGCAGGGCATGAGCCAGCCATGGGAGCTCTTCAGGGCAAGACTCGGCAGCTCCTGCGCGAGGCAGCATGCCAAGGGGAAGAAGACATCATAGAAATGGATTATCACACAGATGAAGAAGGTTCACAAAAGCTTCCAACAGACAGAATGAGAACAGTATTCAAATACAACCATAAGTATTTTATATAAACCCAAGAGATAAAGACGCAGCTATATTGTACAGTGGAAGCATTCAGTACCTCAGACAGTCCATGTGGATGCACTGGGATGCCTTGTACTCTCCCTGGCTGTCCTTCTGAAACCCAATTTCCTGATACATATTCATTCCATGAACTGCTGCTCTTGCTTCCACAAAGGGCCTGGGGAAAGAGGTAGAGTGAAGAAAAGGAGCAGAACAGCCATTTTCCTGCATCTCCAACAATGGTTCCATAACCACTTTGTTACAAACTGCCTAAAGAATTTTTCTTGTGATTTATCTGTGTATCTTGCCACGGGGAAAACTTCCTGCAGGACATGGGGACACATCATCCCTGGAAGTGTCCAAGGCCAGACTGGACAGGGCTTAGAGCAAACTGGTCTAGTGGATGGTGTTTCTGCTCATGGCAGCAGGGTTGGAACTAGATGATCTTTAAGGTCCCTTCCAACCCAACCCAGTCTGTGGCTCTATAAGAGAACTGCAGTGTGACCCAAGAGGCAAAGCTGCTTGCTCGTATCCTGCTCCTGGAGGTTAGGCATGTGGTTCCTCTGCCTTGCTTCCCAAGGCTTGCCTGCGCCCCTCTCCCAGTATCCTCCAGGTCTCTTTTGACCCTCTTCCTGCTCTCCCATGACTGGGCTCATCCATACACCAACAATCCCACACTGCCAAGGGTTTAAAGCAGCTCAGGCAGATGGATGGGACTCTTCATAAAGTCCTACTGCCAAGCCAACGGATTGGTGAGGATTCGGTGAGGTGCACAAAGTGGCCATTCCACATGGATTTCCCACTGTCTGAGCTATGGAAGGATGTCGAGGATGGAACCTGACCCTGCTCTCCAGCTCAGGTGACACCTTGCCAGCTTAGCTGTCATTCCTGGTCTTACCAGTCAAAGAAGTCTCCGTTGTATGTGACGATGATGGTGGGTTTGGTCTCCTGGACATGTTCAAACCACCTCTGGATTAAATGAGCCTGGGACGAAACAGAAAAGATATGTATTTTAAGGAACTTCATCTCCTCCATGGAGAGGTGGTTGATACCATACAGTTTACTCCACCCTTCCCCTCTCCTCTGCACCTAGCCCAAACCTGACCATTCTTACTTTTATTCCCCAAGACTTGAAAGTATGGTCAGCCCTACCAGACTCACTGCATTTCTCAGTGAGGCAGTCTGCCAGGGAATGAGCTCTCTTTGGCCAACAAGAACCCCAGGCAGGTAAAACTCTACTGAGCGGAACTGACTTACCTCATCTGGTTCATTAAAGACACAAAATGGACCCTCATACTCTGGCTTGGGAGTAAACTCAAAGTCTTCAATGTCCTCTGAGACAATCTCCCTGTTTGTGATCAGGTAGCCCTGAGAAGGTGACAAGGAGGCAGTGAGGAGGACTGGGCTCACAGGCAACCCAAAAATGCTGTCCAAGCAATGGGACATTTTCCTCTCAAAAACCAGAGCTTCTGTCAAGAGGGAACAATTGTTTCGGAGTCATCCGCTGGCCATCAGAAAGGGAGACCACGGAGAGGCAACATGGGACAACAGCTTTGTTTCTCTCCCTCAGAGAAACACTAGCAACCTGAGCTGGGTGTCACAAAACTCAGGATCATGTGCATCACCCAGACTTTAATTCCATTTCCAGAGCCTCACCATGCAGCTGGCAGCATGGCAAGCCTGGAGCCAGTAGGGCTGAAGGGGAATGCTGGGCTGTTGCCTGGTTTCGCTGCTGGAGGCTGAAACCACCTGAGGAAACCACCCTGCTAGCCTTACCTGCCCATCAATCATATACGAGATCATCATGATCTGGTCTGTCTCTGCGTCAGGAAACTTCAAAGGGAGTTTGGTTGTTTCAATGTCAAAGGCAAGAACAACAGGATCCTGGGCAAAACCAAATACATTAGAAAATATTCCAGAGCTGACTTGAAGTTAAAGCCCAGTGCAAGTGAACCAGAACCTCCCCTCTAATCATTTCAGTGCTTTATCAACCCAAAAATCATTACCCGAGCCCGGAAACACAGCTTTCCCCCTGCCACCATTGTGTGTCAGCAGCAGCATGTCAGAAACCGGTCCCTTGGGTGGACACACCGGGACAAAAGGACCCCTCCCTGCCCACCCAGTGCTCACCGGCCGCTCCACGAGGTCGTCTCGGCGGGTGATTTCAGGGGGGTAGGTGTTGCCCCGGTATCGCACGTTGTACCAGTGAGCCTGTGGAGACAGGAGGGCAGGCAGTGCCTTACTAGAGGGCCAGATCCCTGTGGCACTCTGCTCAGCTGCTGGGGACAGAACTGCAGGAATCGCATGCAGCCCAGAAGAAAGGCTCAAACTGTGGCTGTGCATCAATCAATTATCTTTTCTGTGTGTCATTAACTAAGAAGAAACCCAGCAGCACAGGACTAGGCTCTACACATGGAATCATCATTACAGATACCTTTGTGAAGGTCTTGGAGAGAAAAAAACCTTTCTGTGCTTCAGGAGCAAAGCTCTTCCCTACTCACCACATGGATCTTCAGGTCGATGGAGAGGCGAATGTGGTAGGGCACGTCGTACTCTCGCATATCCACAATGTTGTCCATTTGGTTGGCAATTTTTCTAGAGGGTCCTTCCTCATCCATGCTTAGACTGCCTCCACTCAGAGCACTGCAAGAGCAGAGGGAAGCAGCCGCCTTACTAGAGGGCCTGTCTCCCAGGGACAGCCACTGTCACTGGTGACACCAGCAGCAGGAGTCAGGGATAGGAGAGAAACAGAAAATGTTGGATTTTTTCCCTTTTAGTTACAACTACAAATAAGGTTGCCCAGTGCCTTTCAGGATCCTTTCACAGGGAACAAGCAAACTATTTGAGGTACAGGTATAGATACCACCACATGCCATGCTATGCCATGCCATGCCATGCCATGCCATCCCAGAGGTAGCCTTTGGGATGTGCAGCATGGAGCTGGAAGATCCAGCCTGGAGATGGGTGGCAGAGAGGCACAGCCAGGGCCAGACCCAGGCAGGACAACACCTCTGAGGAAAGCTGGGAAATAATCAAGGGAGTCTAATTATTAAGCGGGTGGTGAGGCCCTGGCAACGGTTGCCCAGAGAAACTGTGGCTGCCCCATCCCTGGAAGTATTTAAGACCAGTTTGGATGGGGCTTGGAGCAACCTGGGATAATGGAAGGTGTCCCTGCTCGTTGCAAGTGGATTGGACTAGACGGCCTTTAAAGATCCCATTCCATGATTCTATGAATTATTAACATGAGGGACTGACTGACTGACTTCCCTACAGGGAGCTCCCACCTCGACAACATGGCTGTGTAAACATCGCTCGCCTGGTCCCGCTCCCTGTTTTTCCTCACTGCAGGAGAAATCTCCTTCCGCACCTTCACCAGGTCCTCCACCGTGTTGAAAGATAGCTTGATGTAGTTCCTCTTCAGGCCCACCAAGTGGTTTGGCTGCGAAGCAGCAAGAGAATGGCAGTTCAGGGAGGGGAACCATGACAAATGGGGGAAGGCCAACGAGACTGATGCAGGTGGAAGAACTGGCCAAAAAAGAGGTGCTGATGGGTGGGAGAATAAAGCACCAAGAAGAGACTCTGGTGGTCATGTCAAGAGCAGCAGAGCAAGGGCCCAGCCAGTCCCGCTGATACAGGCATCTGAGAGTGAGATTCACCCAGGGAAGAAGGAAGAGTGGATCAAGCAGGCATCCCCCTCCCACACTATCCTTCTTCCTCCAATCACTTTAATTCCTACAAGTAATGTGCTGAACACACTGTGAAACAGCTGATATGCTTCAGAAACATAATCACCAATAAGCAATTAGCCATAACAAACACATTTCTGAGACACCACAGCAGCACCAGGAGACTGAAGTCAAGCATGCTGCTTTCCTTCTTTACTCATCCCTTCCTACATCACTAGAGCTGTGCAAGGTCCAAAAAACCCCACTGATAAAGAGCACAGAGGGATACAGACCAAGTCCAAGTCCTCTTTGGGGACAGTCTCCAGCTTTGCAATCTTCCCTTGGAACTTCTTGGAGAGGAAGGAGGACACTTCCCGCTCGCAGCCCTGTCAAGAAACCCTGGGGCTGAGCAGTGTGCCTCTGTCTCTTGGGAGGAGACCATCCCAAAGCAGGCTGCCCAGGAGGTCTCGAGCTCCCCAGGACGCTGTCTTCTTCCCTGGGGACCTCATCTCCGCCAGGGTCCCCTCCTCACCTTCTGAGTGGCAATGTAGAAATAAGGCTTATAGGGCAGGGCCACCTAGGAGAGAGTAAATGGCTGATGGCGGCAGGTTCCCTACTGGGACCCCACACTCCAACCCTCCCCACCCGTGGACGCACCTTGAAGCGGCTCCCGTCCTCCTGGATGAAGTAGTAATCCACCGCACTCACGGACCGCCGGTCCTCATCCAGCACCTCCGTCTGCCCACAGGCACCAAGACCCAACGAGTCCCTCCATGAGACTCGCCCGGGACGCCACTACGGGACCCTCCCACCCTGGAGCCTCCCTCCTGGTAGGGCCAGGGAACCATGGGAGGGTCAGTGTAGCCATGGAAACCCCTCCCGCCGTGTAGGGCCGGGGTCTCCTGTGGGAACCTGCTCCCCCGGTCCGACCGGGGCTCTCCCCGGGGAGACTGTCTCCCCCACGCCCTATGTGGGGTATCTCCGCGGGACACCTCCCCATACCACGGGCCGTATCGGTGCCCTCCCCATGGGACCCCTGTCCCCCGGCCCTACCGGTGGTATCTCCGTGGGACCCCCATTCCTGGTACGCCTAGGGTCTCTCTGTGGGAAACCCCTCCCTAGGCCCTACCGGGGGTCTTCCCACAGGACCTCCCCATTCCCCATCTGCTGCCTGCTCGCCCCCCGCCCTGCCGGCCCGTACCGGGTGCATGTTGATGAGCCAGCCAGTCCGCTCGCCGGGCTCCGCGGGCCGCTCGAAGCCGAACAGCGCGTCCAGCCGGTCCGTGCGCTGCGCCCGCTCCAGGCGCTTGATCGCGGACAGCGCGGAGGCATCGTCCCGGCCGGACCCCGCGCCATCCACCGGCTCCCGGGGCCCGCCCGCCCGCCGCCCCCACTGCGCTGCCGCGGGCTCGCCACCGCCGCGGAACCCCATCGCGAGCGGCGCCAGGAAAGGATTTCCCGCGCTGCGCCGCGATCCCGCCAGAGCGAAAGCCCCGCCCTGCGGCCAGAGCACTAATCAGAACGAGGCCCCGCCTCCCCGTGGACAAATCCCACCAATGGCGGGGGGCTCCTGTCCGCGCCTCGCCTTCGTCACAACTCCGGGAGGGGGGAGCGGCGGCCGCGGCCGCGGCCGCTTCCGGCTGCGGGTTTCCTGGAGAACGGGAGCGGGAGAGAGGTCGAGCGCACCCAGCGGCACTCCCCGTCCGGCCGCTGGAGCCGAGTCCTGCCTGGGCCGAGGACATGGCTGCTGCTTTCCCCGCTGGGGACTCAGACAGCATCGAAGGTGAGCACAGGTCCCAAAGAAACGCGCGTGGGCACGGACGTAGGACACAGACACAGGACTCACAGGCGCAGGACACACAGACGGCCTCCTGCAACGCGCTGCTGTCATCAGCATCCTGCACAGGAGCCTCATCACACCCCAACCCCCTCCCCTCCTCCTCTGGGTTGGCAGAGACGGGAGAGACACTCGGGGTTCACAAGCACACAGACACTCTTGGGCCCCCCAAGCACCCACGTGAGCCCAGTGTCCCCCCAGCAGCCCTGCCTGGACCCCGGCCCTCAGCCCCAGCCTTGCCTCACCAGCTAGCCCAACTGGAATTTTGCTGGTGAGTGCACAGACACACACGCCCCCACCCATGGTTGCAAAGGATACTCTCTAACCCACCAGACACACAGGCAGTGACACAGTTCAGCTCCAGCTGCACAGAGCCCTTCATTCCCTCACACCGCTCTCCTACCCCCAGTAGCTAGTTTTAGGGACACCATTCCCACACCATGGCTGGAAGTTAAAGACCCTTCAGTCACGCCAGTGGCTGCACTGGGACCCCACTCTCTCCAGCAGGTGACCCCAAATCCCCTGGTGTGCACACAGGCCCCATCACTAGCTGGCACTGGGTCCTTGAAGCACACACCCGGGTCAGAGTGGCATGACACAAAGAAATAGTCAATAAAACATTTAATAAGAAATATAAAAGTTCTGTGGTGACCATGGACAGGGCTTGCCCAAACTGGGCCAGGTTTATGCCCCCTGTTTTATTCCTCCTCGTTCCCCTTCTCATCCCTGTGGGTCCATTCCCCCACCCCTCCCTGTGTCCGAGTCCCCCCAGTTCACACATGCAGCAGTGGCAAAGCCCAGGCTGATCCTCCTGGGCAGGCCAGCCCCAGTGGGGTTTCTGGGTAGCCCATGGATTAGTGTGTCCCCTTCGCTGCCTCCCTTGTCACTTGCTGGTCAGCTCTGTGTCCTTGTCATGAAATGAGTGATGCACCACTCCACCTTGTTCTCATCCTCCTTTTAATAATACATCCTGGTTGCACTGAAGATCCTCAGCCATAAGGAGCAGAGACACACTCATAGCCTGATTCCACAGTGTTGTGGTTTAGTGATGGTATTCCCCAGTTTAGTGTTCCCACTGAAATACTCCAAACAAAGCGCCCTTTGCTCACTCCCACCCCTCCTTCACCCTCCCCCCTGCAGTGGGATGGAGAGGTGAACTGGAGGCACAAAAGGGAAAAGCTCATGGGTAGGCATAAGAAAAATGTACTGGAAATAGCAATGAAATGCTAAACAAACTGTGATAGCAGCAATATTAATAACAGAGTGTACAAGAGAGGTGAACGATTCACATGCAAGTGCTCGACGTGCAGAACTCGACATTACCCCAACTAATCACTTCATTACTGCCTGACCAGAAGGGACACCCACCTCCCTCCGCCCTTTCCTCTCCCCCTGCCACCCCCCATCGTATGATGTGAGGTGGTACAGAGTAAGGCAGAGGCCTCATCCCAACCCACAAATCCGTGGAGCATGTGGTGGAGACTGTGTCACTCAGCACTCCCCAGAAGTTCCTTTGAGCTTCCGGAAGTTGCTATCTCTGCTTAGGAAAGTCTGAATTTCGCCTGAGCTTGACCCAAAAAAATCTCTTTGTAGATCCTGGACACCACAGCAGACCGTCCTGCCCTGACTGGCGTGTCCAGCAGCAGGAGATTGGGATCAATGAAAGCATTCTCATGGTCTGAAAAGGAACTGACTTTGTGGCGGTGAAGAATGGAATTTAAAAATATCCTGCTGCCTTTCTTCTGAATGTGGAGTGGCTGCTGTTGAGTCAGACTTTCCCTGAAGATGCAGGAACCTGTTTCTCTTATCTTTGCCATTTTTCATGGTTCTGCCACCTGGCTGCTGTGGGGGTCTGGTTACTTGTTTGCTCCTTGAGTGAATGTTCGTCATTTTGGGTATACTAGGCTGGAGGGAAACGAGGGCAAGTTTTGATGATGGATTTGCCTCAACATCTGTGTCTTACTGTGGCTTGTGCATGAGAACAAGCCTTTGTAGGCAGCTCTGTAGCAGCAGACGCTCCCTCAGGGGAGCAAACAGGTCTGAGGCATCAGCCCTGGATTGCAAACCAAGGTCTTTTGTTCCAGCAGCTTCTCACCAGATGTGACAGTGGTTGTCCATGGCTGGCATCTGAATCAGCCAAGCAGGGCAGGGCTGAAACTGGGTGATTCAGAGGGCTTATTGCTGCTATGAACTGTGGATTTGGCATTGAAAGGTCGGGATTTAGGTGCTGGTAAACGTGACTGCCCTTCAGTAGCAGAGGAAATCACAGAATCCCGGAATGGTTTGGCTTGGAAGGGACCTTAAAGATCAATTCATTCTACCCTCCTGCCATGGGCAGGGACACCTTCCACTATCCCAGTGCTGCTGTAGGCACAAACTACCCAGCAGCTCTGTTGGGTTTATGGGGAAGGGAGGACTGCCAGGCATTCATCCCTCTGGGTCCCTGCCCAGTCACCCCACTGCAGACAGAGCTGCATCTCCCACTGTTCCCAGGGCAGCACAGCCCCACAGTGCTGCTGGTGTCTCATTGTCCCCCTGTAGTGAGGTGCTCGGCCCCACAAGGTACACTTATAGTGCCAGCTGAGCATAGAGTCACAGGCTGGTTTGGCTTGGAAGGGACCTTAAAGCTCATCTGTTCCACCCCCTGCCATGGGCAGGGACACCTTCCACTAGACCAGGTTGCTCCAAGCCCTGTGCAACCTGGCCTTGAACACTTCTAGGAATGGGGCAGCCACAGCTTCTCTGGGCAACCTGTGCCAGGGCCTCACCAGCCAAGAATTTCTTGCCAGTATCCAATCTAAATCTATCCTCCTTCAGCTTAGAGCATGGCCACCCGTGGCTTGCTGTCATGATAATTCCCTGCAAAGCCATTTACTGTCTCCTTCCAAGGCTCAATCTTTGCTGTTTGCTTGGCAGCTGCATAGGAGCAGTTTTCCACACCACAGGTCAAAAGTCCTGCATGCCATGTAGGGAAATGGAGGTGATGGGTCTGCTAGGGGTCCCTGCACCCTGTGGGATGAGCTCTGCACCATATCCCAGCCAGACGCAGCACCACATGCAGGGTTCCTCCTGCTCGGTGGCCTGCAGACAGTGGACCTGGGATCATTTCTCCTGCCTTAAAATTGAGGCAGCTCCATGAGGACCCACAGTTCTTCTCCCAAGGCTGTGGAGGGATGTGGCTCCCTGGAGCTTCCATGCTGGAACGCTCCATCCATAGGTAGTTTTTTTTAACAGCAGTGAGAACTGCAGCTGAACAGCCTGGTTAAGCCTCTTGTTCTGCTCCCATTTGGAGCAGGGAAGTGAAGTTGGACACTGAAGAGCAGTGAACTGCCCCTGCAAAACCTCAGGGAGTTGTATATATAATCAGGGTGTAAGACAGCAGCGATCTGAGACAAATTATCTGGTGGAGAAAAAAAATTCCTCTGTACCCAGTGTGGTCTCAAAAGTCATCGAGTGAAAATAAAGGACAGATTTGGGGCATGTGAGACGAAAAGGCGCAGGGAGATGCTGACACTGCCAGACATGATGGGCAGGGAAAGAGTTTTCTGGGAGAACAGAAACATGCCAGGAGGAGAGTGGGGGCGTAGATCTCCGAGGGGGGAGCAGAGACGTGTGAATCCATAAGGAAAATGTAAACCAAGTGACACCTGGGAAGGGCTGGGACGGGGTATTTCAGGAGGGCAGGAATAGCCCCGGCAGCGGCGACCCCGCGGGACCCAGCAGGGCCGAACTGTCCCGGAGTGCCCGAGGCCAGCGGGCACCCCGCGCCACGCGCGTCTCGGGAACGGGCAGGGCCGGCGGGGACCTCCCGCTCCGCTCCCGCGGCGGGGGCGTGTCTCCCCCCGCCCCGCCCCGCCACCGGCCGCGCTCCGCCCGCCGCGCCGGCACAGCGGCGGCTGCCCAGGTAAGTGCGGGGGTGGCGGAGACCCGTTCCAGGGAAGATGTGAAGGGAGTGGGGTTCCCGGTGCAAGACCGCTGCCCAGTACCTCACTGCATCTCCGGCCGGAGGGAGTGGGCAGTAGGGGCCGCCGCTGCTCCCTCAGGAGCAGGGGTACCGGGGGTACCGAGGAGCGCGGCGGGCCCGGGAGCTCCTCTGCAGAGGGAGCTGCCGGCGGAGCCGGGGGGAGGCGGTGCGGAAACGTCGCGTGCCCGCAACTTTCCTGAGATGCAGCAACTGCCCAGAAAGTCAAAGCAGTGAAAAAAATGGGTCGCGGGGGAAAACCGGGTTTGGGTCCCTGTGTTGCGTGTCGTGTCCCTCCGCCAGTGTGTTCTCCAAGTTTGTTTGTCCCTGTTTCAGGGAACAGTGATCCCACCCGGACAAAGGGGAATGGCTTTAAACTGAAGGAGGGTAGATTAGATATTAGGAAAACATTCTCCCCTGTGAGGGTCGTCAGGCACTGGCACAAGTTGTCTAGAGAAGCTATGGCTGCCCCATCCCTGGAAGTGTTCAAGGCCAAGTTACATGGGGCTTGGAGCAACCTGGTCTAGTGGAAGGTGTCCCTGCCCATGGCAGGGGAGTGGAATGAGATGAGCTTTAAGGTCCCTTCTAAGCCAAGCCATTCCATGATCTTTGTGTGTCCCTGTCCAGCAGGACATTCTATGATTCTATGAACTGCAAGATCTCCTTTGAGAAGGAACATCCACCTCTGATTGTGGTGGATGGAAGCTGGACCATGGTGTTCTGCGGTAGCTGTTAGTCTCGGAAAACATTGCTGGATAAACTCCTTCTGCCCTGCTCCAGCTTCTATGGGGAACACAGATTGCTCTTGTGCAAGGGGGACCTGGCAGGGACAGCACGGCAGGGACTCGGCTGCCTGTAGTGCAGTAATTGAGAATTAAAACTCTCTCGTGTTGTGAAATGACTTTTGCATCGTGCACTCTGCGCCTGGGGAGAATTTCCAGCATTTGTGCTATTTATTAGCAAAGCTTTGCGATCTGAACCAAATCTCATGATTAATGATTTTCAGTCCAGCTCACAGAGAAGGTGTGCGGAGTGGTGGCAGTGACAGCGCTGCCAAATGAGCCTTTAACCTGGAGCGTAAATTGCTGAAGCAGCAGCCAGGAAAACAATCCTGTCTGATTGTGCTCCGACGGGGCGTTCCCACTGCGCTTCTTCAGGAGCCAGCGGGGTACATTAACCGGCAACTTTGTAGCTCTCTGTGCTGCCGCTGACACAAACTCCTGGTGACAAGGTGAAGTGCAGCAGCGCACGTCACTCCCTGCCCTTATCCCTCCCTGCCGCGGTGAGATGGGGCCATGCAGCCCATTGCTGGGGCCGTGAGCTGCTCTCGGCGTTTTGCAGAGTGTTTGCTTCTATTTCTTGGGACCATCCAAAAGGAAATCACCTGGCAAAGCCAAACCCGCTGCTTTCTCCAGGTAGGTGTAAAGCAAATCTTGGCCCCCACCAGGAAGCATCTGCAGAGATAAGATTTGTCAGGGAGGGCTGTGATGAGAGGGGCTGGGGGCTCCCTGGCAGCCCAGCAGTGGAGGAAGGAGTAGGAGGGGAAGGAGGGCTCTGAGGATGTCAGAGTCACTGTGTGTCAGCATCTAGGGGACCCTGGAGCAGAGGCCAGGTAATAGGATCAGGATGGGTATGGAAATGGCGGGAACCTGGGAGCAGGAGCATTGGGTGGAGGAAAGGGGGAGTTGGCTGAAGGGCTATCAAATGGGAGTAAAGGGGCTGAAGAGCTGGAGAGGTTAAAAGGAGGTTATGGTGCCAGGGAGAGAAAAAGGGGGTTCCTGTGTGCCAGCCCCCTTGAGTTTGGCTCATCCGCTGTGTGGGCAGAGGCTGGGCAGCAGTGCATGGCATGTCTGCACAAGCAGTGTGAGTGTGTCCTAGATGCGGCATCCTCGAGGTGGAGAGTCAAGAGGCAGTGACATGAACACAGGGGTGTTCACCCAGTTGAGCACCTCATTCTGGGAGCCTAATCTGTGCGAGCACTGGGAGCCACAGCATTGTGGAACTCAATCCTTGGTAGTGTGATTCTTGATACAAGTGGTTAACTTTAGGATGGGGACCCGCCTGTTTTCATACCCATATTATTTTAGAAATACAAGTTCTCCCCTCCCTAAAAACATCATCCCCTCTCACATTCTCTTCTGTGTGACCTAATTCTCTTCCCACTGTCTTCTTTTCACTTGATGGGCAGGCCCTATTAATCTTACCAGGGTCAGAGCAGGGCTGCTGCATGTTGCCTTGATAACAGAGTGCACAGCATGGTCCGTGGGGTGGGGGAAGAGCCTTGGGCCCCCCAGTGCTCCAACCATGCCTGGGCTGTGCTCAGAGTTCAGCATCCAGAGGAGAGAACTGCTTTTTTTGGCAGCAGAGCCTGGCTTGTCCTGGAGACGAGGCAGTTTGATTTTGCTGAGCCAAGACCTTTACAGGAACTGGAGATCCTAAACACTGGGGATCCTCCTCAGGATAATGGGCTGTGGCACCCAGGGTGGTGCAGCAGGTGGAAAATGGACCCAGAGTGTGCAGAGGGGGAGGTTGCGGGCAGCTCAGGGTGTCAGCAGGACTTTGTGCCAGTGGTTGCTGTGATTTTCAGCATTACTGGTGGCTGGAGTTGCCCTACTAAGCAGAGATGGAAAAGTGGGGTGTGAGACTGTGCACAGTGGTACTAAGAGTGAAACAAGAGCTGACCTTCAGGAGATGATGGAGAAGGATAGTCTGGGTGTACTCATCAAGGACAGGGGGACACGGAGTCACCACTCTTAAGTCTTTCTAATGCTGCTGCACCAGGCATGGGGGAACCTGGTAAGAGTGGTGGCCCACTGCATAGTTCTGGCAATCACTGTGAGAGTGGAACTAGAGCAAATCCCGAGAAAAGTGAGAGAAACAGGCAGCCCTTGTTGAAAGAGCACAGCAGGAATGTGAGCCTATTGCTTGGTGGTGGGTGTGTGGTGGGTCAGGGTGAGTATGTGCCTGGCTGGGATGGAGCCACACAGGGTGATGGTGGGATTGAGAAATGGGTGCCATTGTGTATGTTGAGGAGGTAAGTGGGAAATGAGGGCTCTGGGTCCTGGTGATGTTCAGGACCATCTGGGCTGGAGTCCTTGCACCCAGGGACCAGGGCCAGGGCTGCCCTGTGGGATAGGCTGTGCTTTGTGAGATGGGCTGGAGAGATTGTAGTGGGATCTGTGCTTCACTTTGGTTCAAGGGTGCGACCAAAACAGGTCTGCTGCTGGGACTGCTCCATGGCTCCCGCTGTCCCATGTGTTAAAGACAGTATTTTGCATGTACAGAGAATTGGCAGAGCTGCAGTGGATGGGATATGGTTTGAGATCAGGGGTTGTTTTTTCCCCACAGTGGGGACCAGAGTCAGAGCCAGCTCTTCCCTGCAAGCATGGACAGTGACACCAGATGATCTAAGCCTCCAGTTGCCCCCTTCTCTTGTGTTCCTGCTTGGGGAGTGTGGGAACCAGCTTGCAGAGCCAGATCTCGGTGGCTGGAACAGGAACGTGGTCCCCTTCACTCTGCGGAGCAGACAAGCAAGTCTTCCAAGAGATGTGGAGATCAGTCCTTATACAGAGCAGGAAAAAAATGACTGACGTGGACCCTTCAGACACATCCACGAAGGATGTCCCAAGAAGAAAGTGCTGAGCTCTTCAAATGGCTGTAACAGTGCTCTGAGTCCAAACATTTTCTGCAGGAACTTATAAAGCTTCTGAAGGACAAAGTTATCTGGACAGAAAAGAGGCAAATATTTGTAGACAATGGAACCCAGATGCAATAAAAATAAAATGTTATTATATGCAGGGACAGTTGAAAAACAGCAACTCCTGTTGAGTGCAGAGCTGTTGGACATCACCTTAGAGGACCTGTGCTACAAGTGACTGAAAACTAGAAAAACAAAGCTGCCATGGGAAAGAGAGGCAGAGAGATCACAGACACAGCTGGAGTCCTGGCCCTGCCACAGCAGGGAATCCCTGGCCAGAAATGGCCCCGAGGAGCCCTGGCAAGGGGCTGTGCTCAGAGCTACAGAGGAAGGCAAAAGCCCCTAGGCAGCTGTGCCAATCTCCAAGGGAAAAAACTCTTTTCTGACCTCAAACTGGCTATGAGCTGTTCCCTGAGCATCTGAGCAAGCCCTGTGCCTGACCCCCTGGAGCTGCCATGGCTCCAGGGGACAGCATGACTGCCCAACCTTTCCTCTACTGCAGGCAAGTCAGGGAGTCTGAGCATGACGAAATACTCCAGAAGTGATATGCCTGGGAGCAAAGATGTCATTCCTGGTCCCAGTGGGAAACTCTCCATGCTTCAAAGTGTTGAGGAAGTGAAATCATTTAACATCTCCTCTTCCCATTTCTAAGGAGTGCTGCATCTGCCAAATGTGGTGTGAATGGGGAGCTCTGGGTTGGTCTCCAGATGCCAAGGATGGATTTTCTTGTTCTTTGCAGACCACTGAATCTTTTTCACTGATACCCATCTGAAAAGACCTGGTACCTTTGAGGACCCTCAGGTGTTAGTGGGTCAAGTCATGAATAGCGGTGAGTCCATTCTCCAAAGCTTTAAACAGCATTAAGGTTTGATCTAAGTGGGTATGTCAACCTGCTTACATCTGGAATTGGATCAGATGACCACCAGAGATCTCTTCTAGCTTAAATTCGTCCATGATCCTGGGCAGAAGGTGCAGAGCAAGAGATGCCACCCTGGTGGGAGATGAAGGCCAGCATGGTCATGACCACAACTGCATTGAGGCTGCCATGTTGCCCTTCCTGCATTCAACACTACTGAGAGGTGTCACGTCTCCTTGTTTGGCCCTTTGATCCCATTCTTTTTGGGAAACAGCCATCCCATGGTCCATACTGCCTGCCTCTCCATTGTTTTCTTTAGTCCTCCAATACTGAGAAATTCTTCCTCGACCCATGGGAAGGTCTCCTCCTTATCCTGATGGAATGCCTTCCCTGGGAGGTATCTCTAGCTGACCTCTGCTTTTTGATCCTGGTCTGTGTCCTAGAAGAGACCTTCCTTATCCTCATTTGTGTGGACCTTGGCTTTCCATGAATCTGAAAATCAAGAAATCTGGAAATCAAGAGAGGAGAAAATCAAGAAATCTGAAAATCAGAAAGAAAGGCTGGCTGAGCACATGGTCCTGAGCTCCCTGGGTGACTGGATGTTGGTTGCTGGTGGTGGCAGGTGGGAGCATCCATTGTTATCTGGTTTCCTTGGAGTGCTGGTTGTGTTCCTGACCCTTGAGAACCTGAACTGTGTCTCCAGCAACCCCAGGGCTGGCTTGGATCTGGCCCAAGAGAAGGAGAGGGCAGTGGAGGAGATGTAGCTGTGGGAGGACCAGGGCTATGCAAAGCCTAGAGGATCTAGGATTGTAAGACCCAGAGATTGAGATGTTTCTTATTCTGGTAGCCACAACCAGGATCCTTGGGATCTGGAGCCTCAGGGCAGAGTTTCTTCTCTGGGATCATGTGGTGGGTTGGCACCAAGCCCCTGTCTTCTTTGACCTCACACGCACCAGCCCTTGGTGCCAGGAGATCACATCAGTCCTCTTGCAGATACTGGGAGCCCTCACGTCACTGGGGAGCAGAGATTTGGATCCAGGGCTAGAGAGAAGGGGTTCAGGGATGGGGATGGGATGGAGCTACCTTGGAAGGTGGCAGGATGCCCCTCTATCTGACCAGGGGCCCAGGCATGGGGACTTGTGCTGGGTGAGTGGGAAGGGGAGGAGGAACAGCCCTCTCCCCTCTTCTCCCTCTAGTGGCACCCAGGGCTGGCATGGGGGTCTGGAGGATCCTGAAGAGGCCATGGAGGCAGCTGGTGTCCATATACACCAGGGCCCCCTCCCACAGCAGGTAAGTCACGGCTGAGGGGACTCCATCAACAATGTCATGAGTGTGTCCATGCTCAGTGCTCCACAGAGGTCTCCAGCTGGAGCTAGCTTGGATTGGAAACTGATGTCTCTGGGGAGATGCCTGTGTCACTGGGCACAGCTTGGTGCTCAGATCTGTGCCAGATTTCTAGGCAGGCAATGCAGGATTATTCACAGCAGCAGGACAGATGCTGACAGATGCTGCAGCTGGATGGGAAGGACCTGAGTGCCGGGTGAGGAAATGATACTGCGGCAATAAACACAAACTGATGTTCAGGGGGAAAACGTTATTTATACCTACAGTGTACTGGTATACAGATATAGTTATATAGTTGCCACATTAGCTCTTAGAAAAGATTTTGGAGTCACAGCTGAGCACTTGATTAAAATAGGAGCCTGGGGCACCGCAGCGAGCAGAAGCACAGTGCTAATAATAGCTCTGCCAGCACTGCACCGCTCAGAAGTGGTGCAGGCTCTGGATCCTGCTCCGAGCACAGACTGTCTGAGCCTGGTGGGAAGTGTGGGCTGGGCTGAGCCATGTGGTCTGTCTGGTCTGATATCCCTGACCCACACTGAAATGTGATGTTGCCATATTTTACATATGTTATTGCCGTGCAGGGGAAGTGTGCAGAGTTGGTAGCACTGGATTGTTTCTCTCTTTTTGTTGGATTATTGTCCCTGTTTCTCCTGTTTAGAGCAGGCTGGTGTCCCTGGTTATGTGCTCAGGAAGTGTTCTCTGTGGGTGATGGAATTCTGCAGACAGCCTGGTGCAGGGCTGGTTCCCCATTCACTCTGGAGTTTGTAGGGATGGGGCAGTTTGTTCCTCAGCACTACCACAGTTGCCTCTTTGAGCAGATGTTGAAGGTGTTCCTGTGCAGCTGTGTGGCACAGATTATCGTTTTGTTCAGGCAACAGATGATGTACTGGTTTACTGGGGCATGGGCACCTTATGCAGGTCAGGCCATCACCCTTCAGGACTTAGCAAGGTTTTACGGGGGATCCTGGGTTCAGCTACAGCGTGTTGTATATAAGCTTATTTCCTTCTCCTAATAGAGAGGAGATTTTGGCCATGACTCCTGCAGGATCTAGCTCTGGTTCGGTGCCTCTGGATGCCACTAGCAGTGACGTGGCCCTATTGTGTCCTCTGAATTGGTCAGCAGGGCAGGCTGGTGCCTCTGCAACCAGCTGGGTCTCAGTTGATTCTGAAGCATCTCTGTGTCCTTGCTGGGACTCAGGCTGGGGGCAGTCAGATGGCTTCTCCTCTGGTGGCATCATCTGAAATCCTACCACGAACCGTTTTGATTTTGCCTGGTTAATGCTGGGAGTGCAGAAGACACCTCTGATATCAACCACTTCCCTCTGACCTGCACTGGGAGGTGCAAGTGTCTCAGTGCATCTGAAGGGCTGGGGGGACCATCAGTGGGGAAACTGGGCGATGTGAAGTGGGCCTGAGGGAATGGCTGCAGATTGCCATCTTTATGGTCCGAACAAAGTGAAGGCATGTCAGATGAATGGCTGACATTCAGGAACTCTGACATGCCCCCAAGTCCCTGTTAAAACCAACCAGACCAGCTGGAAACTAGTCCTGCATCAGCATTTCTGGAGGGGTTGGAGAAGTTGGAGTGATTCTCTGCTGAGGCATCTTTGGGAGCCACCCTTCTGCCATCCATCCCACTGCCTGCCTGGTAGTTGGGGTTCCCTGCTGTGCTCCTCCATGTGCACAGCATCCCAAGGGAATGCTGGGATGCTGCCAGGGCACTGCCTGCCTGGAGCGTGACCCTGTCTTGCTGCCACAACATCCACTTCTGCTGCAGGAAACTCACTGCAAATTGCTGCTCTGAGTTGGGGCGGAGGGGGGCTTCGTTTGCTCCTGAGGCAACTGTGGCAATATTTCATTATGTGTTTTACACTAAATTATTGTCCTGTATCACTGATACATCAGAAGCTCGAGATTTGGTTTGCCTGGTACAAAGCTATTTTCCTTTTCTCCTTGCTGGTTCTGGCAAAGGGCTGTACAGCAGCTACTGCATGTGATGTCTCCACTCTGTTTTTCCCCACTGCTCCCCAATCTTCCTCTGCATTTGTGCACCTTCTTATGTGGCATTTTTTTCTGGCATTTGCTCTTGCGTAGACATTGTCATGCTGTTTCCCTGGGATGCTCTTGGAGAAGAGCTCTTGGTTGTTCCCTTCTGCATTTAATGATCCCTCTTTGCACATGAAATTTTTTAGCGGCTCCACACACATTTGATCACTCTTTGTGGGGAATGTTGGGTTGGTTTTGCTGTGTTAATAGTCTGCTCCAAACTGGTACCCTCAGTGCTCAGTATCAAATAGCATATGTCTGCTTTGCACCATGTGCAAGGCACCAGGCTCGTGTTCCCCTGTGGCTTGGGTTGCTTATTCAACATGCTCCAGGCTCTGAAGGTGCTTCTGCAACACACTTGGGGCTTGGTGGAGGTGTTGCCATGCATGGCATCCCTCTGGAAACAGGGAGATACATCCTGTTATTTTGAGTTGGTGTTTAAGCAGAGAAGGTGTAGGGCTTGTTATCTGTCTCTTGGCACTTCTCTAATTCTCATCGTAAAGACCTTGAGGCACTTTGTAAGCTACAGAAAAGCCTACCTTGTCTGTCTTAAAATATAATTTGGCAATGGTTTTTAATTTCCTGCCCAGATCAGAGGGCTTTTTGAATAATATATGGCAAACCCATAGTAAATTGGTTCAATTCAGGTAGGAGAGGGTAAAATGAATTAAATATACTATTTTATTGCTACTGTGTTGGATGAGTCTTTGCTGTTTTCAGTCATGCAGTGTAACTGAGAAGGTTTATCTGAATTCTTTGTACCAAATCTGAGATCACTCCAAGTCAAAGCTAATAAGAGAAACACAACTTGATTTCAAACATTTAAAAAATTGGTCTTAATAGTATAAAAAAGGGATGTTGATACAAAATGGCCTGATATCAAAAACCCTTTAATTAATTAATTGTTCCAAAGCCAATGGCATTTCTGCAGGAATGAGCATAACTGGAATACCTAATAATAACAGGAAAAAAACAACGGAAATGTATTTATGGTTTAATCATTGTATTTAGGCTGTGACCTGTGTGCTTAGAGTTTTAATTCCCAAAGGCAGGGCTTTGAAAAGTTATTAAAATCTGACCATAAATGATATGAGGGTTTTTGTAATTAACTTTGATGTTTGAATTTATAAACTTCATAACTGAATTTACCAGCGGCTCCCAGCACAGTGACCCAAGCAGCACACTGTCCGCTTGTCCCTCGGGTCACTGGGGGTGCATGGGGCTCGGTGCCCCCGTGCTATGTGTGCCCACTGTACTGGTGCTGCCCGCTCCTGCCTGCAACTGTGGGCACAGGCAGCAGCGCTGTCACGAGTTTGCCTTCCCCTCCCTGTTGCACTCGCCCTCCCGGCCGGCACCGGCTCTCACAGTACTTTTCTACCCAGGGCACGTGGGATCGACGCCGGAGCCGAGACACGCGAGCTGGCCGTGTACCATGCGAGGATGTGCCCGCGCCCTTGGTGACCTGCCTGCCCCTGGCCCCGCTGCCTGTCCCGCACGGCGCCATGGGAGGATGCTTCTCCAAGCCCAAACCAGGTGACTGCCCTCCAAGGCCGAGGCCCCATCCTGCCGTCCCCGTGGGAGAAGTAGGTCAGCAGTGGACGCTGGCCGGGGGAATGTTAATGCTCGGCTCCCGCAGGGAGGATTACTGGGTTCTTAGTCTCTCCAGATTCCTCGGCTCTCTCACTCCCAGGCAGGGAGCTGGGGGGGGGGGGGGGGCAGCAGTGCTGCCAGGGGGGATGGTAGGTGGTGGTAGGGGGGTGGTGGGCAGGTGGTAGGGAAATTCACCCTGCAGTACGAGGGAGGCAGCTCCGCCCGGTCCCATCTCCTTGTACCTCACCACCCTCCTGCTTCTGCCTTTCTGCTGTACCTGGGGCAGAGCTGCCCCTCTCGTGCCCCAGGGCAGGTTTGTGTGACAGCCATCCCCACAGAGACACATGGGGCTCCAGCACCTTCCTTCTGCTGCAGCTTTGTCACTCACTGTCCAGCCCTTATTTTTTTCCCTGCAGTCCTGGGGCTGCTCTGCTGTTGGGATTTTATTATCTTGGCGAAGCCTGTCCATGTGTACTGCTTCCTGTGGGGAAAGCAGTTGTAGGCACCTGGACATCAAGGATGTCCCCCCCCCTTGCCTGGCATGGTCCCACCACGGCTGGGCTGGGTGGGCTCCCTGCTTTGTGGTTTGGGGAAGGTGGGTGTATGTGGGAGGGGCAGGGGCTGTGGTGCTGCCTGCCCAGGCAAACTGGCTGATTGAGGGGTGGTGTGGAAGTGTCGATGTTCAGCCTTGTCCTGAGCAGGCTGGGCATGAGCAGGCACCACATGGTCGCCCACACTCATCATACCCGGCAGCACCCACATCACCCCAGTGCAGGATCCCAAGGAGTGATACTGGTGCATGGGGTGCATGGCAGTGTTGCCAAAGCTGCCATGGAGGAGAGCTCCTAGCTCCCTGTGCCCCAGGGCAAGGGGAATCAGTGGTGCTGTCAGATCAGTTAGCATCCATGTATAGCCTTTGTGGGTGGACAGATGTCTTTTGGGGACATTTTCTTGGCAATTTGTCTTCACTGCCTCAGGCAGGGGGGATTTCAGGTTGAAGGACTCAGAAGATCAGAAGGGCAATAGGAGTTGTGAACCACTGAACATCCAAGGAGTGAGGTCCCTACCTTTGTGTAAGGCACGAGGAGAAAATAAAGGTGATTTTCTGCCCTTGACCTGTACTATGGTTATGTTATGGGTCATCGCCAAGGTAATATGACATTGGACACTGTGACCTGTAAGTTTTCTTCGTGAAAACCCTGTTTATATCTTTATATCATCTCACAGTTATAAAACCTGCAAATGCAGAGAGGTAAACAGAGACATTTGAGGATACTGATTGTTCTAGCAAAGGGGTTTTACAGCCATTTCATGTGAGAATTGTACACCGTCGGAGCTGAGTACTGGACTTTACTATTTCTAAGAATCCACCTATTCCCTGTCCAAATAAGAAGCAGGGACAGAACAGAGTTATTTGCTCCATTTCCACATTTGCTCTATTTCCACATGAAGGGAATATTTCAGGTGCAACCTGAAGTCAAGGGAATTGATTCAGACACTTTTTTAAGATGTACACAAGGTCCTTATCTGCTCCATCTCCTTATATCCAAGAGAGACCCTTAGTCCCTTGAGCACTCTCAAGATAACCTTGGCATTGCACAAATGTCACTTTTTGAGGAGCAGATGAGTGGTACAAGAGCTTTGGGGAGTGGAGTCCTGGATCCCTAAATAGATGTGCTGACTGTACCACTGGCCAGCCCCCAGATCTGGCTGCTGCTGCAGTGCCTGTCCCTGTCCTGATATTTCAGTGTTTAATTAAGAGCTTATGTTCAAGCAATGAAGTAATCTGCTGTTATCTCCAGTGCTGCAGTCCCGTGATGCCAGATCCTCTTCTGAAGGCCCAGTTCTCAATCTCTGTATAATTTTTTCCTGGGGTTTGTCTTGAGTGTGTGATGCATTGGGGATGAGCTGGCAGCCTGTGTGGTATCCCAGCACCCGCTCTTGCAGCACAGCCTGGGCAGGATGATGGGTGACAGAAACCATCATGCACCAGTGCCAGCTCTTGTGAGCTGCAGCAGCACCATCTCTGCGCAGGGTGTGGGAGAGTGGCTTCAAAACCTATAAATTGTCAGTATCCTTCTCCTGCTGGGCTCAGTGCTTGATGGTGGGGCAAAGCAGCTGCTCCACTTCACATGGAATGTCTGGGGGTGGGCTTTGTCCTTGCACAGAGAATGTGTTTAGCAGGGAACATGCTCCATTCCCAGGCATGCTGCATGCTACTAGAGAGGGTGCTGTTGCCTGTGTGACCTGAGCTTGGCTCTGAGGGTGCCCCCAGGCTTGGCTGGCAAGTCCTACATCCTGGTTTTTGGGAGCGTGGCATTTGCTGACACATCATCTGGAGAAGGAGAGCAGAGCGAGGCACATTTGACATGGTGATTTTGTCACGAGCTGTCATTTTTAATAGAATGATAGAATCACGGAATGATTTGGGCTGGAAGGGACTGTAAAGACCAACTAGTTCTGATCCCCTCCCATGGGCAGGGACACTTTCTACTAGATCAGGTGTCTCCAAGCCCCATCCAGCCTTGCCTTGGAAGGAGGGGAAGAAATGGTCAATAGAAATGGTTTGGAGTCTCTCTGAGACCACCTGAAGTTGCTCTCATTGGGGTTTGTAATTGAGGCAGAATGGGAGTGCCTGGGGAATGCCTGGAAAGCACAGCTCTGGCAGGGCACAGTGAGCCCCCAAACGTGTCCCATGGTGGTGGATTTGCTCTGTGCTGGCTTTGGGAAAATAAACCCTGATGGGGTAAACTGAGATTTCTGGCTGTGCTCACTGTATCTTGCTACTCCCTCCAGCATCATCCCTTGATGCTTTTTTGGTTTCCACTGCTCCTGGAACTGTTGGTACCATACAGCCCATACCAGGCTGTTCCCTGCCCTCAGTGCTCCTCTGCCTTGTGCCTCCAGCCCCTGAGCAGCACACTTCGAGGCATCACATGGTTTTGGGGTTGGGGAAGGCACACTCACTGCTCTCCTCTCGTCAGCTCAGCTCCTCCATGCCCCATGGCCAGGCATCTTCATCTTACCCAGACTCCCCCAGGTTCAAGTTAGTTCTTGATGCATGGCAATTCTCTCTTCCCATGTGATATGGTTTGAAGCTGGCTCCCTACCAAGTCTCCAAACCTTACCACAAGAAGTCCCCCCCCCCCCCCAAACCTCAGGGAGAAGAGGGAGAAAAAACAACCAACTAAGAAAACCCGAAACGAGAGAGACAGCTTAAGTGATATATATAAATATATTTACACTTATGTTACAATTGAAATATATACAATTTAAAATATATAGAATTTCACAAGGGAAGGGGAAGGGGGAAGGGAAAGGGAACAAAACCAAAATAAAATATATGCGTATATATATATCCCAATCACTAGCCTGAGATCTAGTAACTAAGAGTTAGCAAAGAAAATATCCCACCACTCTCCTTGGGACGACCGAGAGTCGCTCCAGTACGATCGCCGGCAACCTCCGCCTCCCAAGGTCGACAAGGCCCTACCAGGCCTCGCTCCCCAACACGGCAGACTCAACAGCAGGGAACCTGCACCTCCAAGCCGCCGGAAGGAAAGAGGGCGAAGGCCTCTCCTCCTTTCTTCTTATAATCTGGTTTACGTAAAAATCGTAGGGAATACTGGGTAAATCTGGACCCTTCCTTGGTTACAAACTGGTCACCAAGGAAGGCCTAGCCCAAACCACCACACCATGTTAACTCAGTATTTTCCTGGTTTCTCTCATTTTTAGTACACTTTCAATGATCTGATACCCATAATTTAAATTTAGCCTCTAGAAGGGCTCTGAGCCATACTGGAAACCCAGTTCTGTGATAAAGAAGTCTTTTAATGACCCTATTTTTTTTAAATAATGTCTGTGGCCCTGCACTGCTGCCCAGCTACCTGCCAGCTCCTGCTCTGGGGTCTATGCCAACAAATCTAGCCTCATATCTCAGGTACCTGCCCAAAAGCAGGCAGAGGCTTTGACTTGTCCCACAAGATTGTGAATAGCGATGGAGAAGGAATAAAATTACAGGAGATGTAGTGGAGTGTTAAGGACTTACTGCTTGCGTGAATGGCATGAGGCAAAAAGCACAAGAACATTGTGGCCACTGTGTGAAAACAACACGTAAGCCAACTGTGATGAATGGGGTTGGGACGCAGTTTCTGAGTGTATTTGGAGGGTCCCAGCAGTGCTTGACCTAAAGGCTGAAAACCTGGCAGAAAAAAAAAATGAGTAAAAATTTATAGTCTTGTCAAGACTATATTTTAAACAATTCTGTGACTTTGGAGAGCTGACTCAGGATTTTTGAAAAGTGAGAGCTGACAGTGCTGTGATGTATGCGGATGTTTGATATGAGCACCTGCTCAGCTGGTTCCTCTGCTTTTTTCTACATTCTTATAAAATCCTTACAGCCCTGGCCTCCTAGTCCCTAATATATACATATATGTATAATGTGTGTATGTATGTATAGATATATATTAAAAATGTACATAAACACATATGTTTATGTATGGGATATGTTTATATATGTGATGCTGATGGTGCAGGGCAAGCTGGCACATCTCTCTCTGTCTCCCTCTCATCTATTTTATCTATACCTATACATATCTATTTATATTTTTATCTATATAATCTATAATTATACCTATATCTATACCCATACTTATGTATCTATATCGATATCCATATCTCTATGTCCCTGAGGAGCTGTCTGCTGTCCAGATTTGTAGTCACATGCCTAAAACTTTCCAAACAGTTTACTTTAAGGTCCAGGCTCTCTTCTAGCAGTTATAGGAAAGGACTGTCAAAGGGCTCGAGTGCGCTGGCCCCAGCCCCACTACCAATCAGATTTCAGAATTGGACTTGGGTTTATAAATATTTAATTTAAATGTCATTTTCCCTGATGGCAACTGAAGCAGTTTGCTGGATCAACTCAGGTGCTGCTGAGCCCTGGATTCCTGGAGGGATCATCTCTCGGGAATGCAGGTTTCAGGCCAGAGGGACACCCCATGTAGGAACCAAGAGTGATGAGAAGGGGGAGATGGGGGGATAAAATGTTGGCGAGAGGCAAGTGGGAATTGCCTCCCACAGAGGCAAGTGGTGAAGTGTGGAGCCTGAAATAGGAAGGGAGACGGCTTTATACCTCTTTTTCTTTTGGACATTTGTCCAGCAGTGTTAGTGAGTCCCAAGCAATGCCAAGTCACATACTGGTGCCAGAGACCTGCTGCTTCCTGCATATGTTTTTCTGACTGAGGAAGAAGTGAAGAGAGCAGAGCTACATTTCCGTCTTCATCCCTCTAGGTTCATATGCCCATGGACTAGTGAGCACTCCAAGTGCTCACCTGACCCAAATGTGCTCTGAAAATCAGAGCCCTGGGGCATCAGCCAAGTGAGACATGGAGATTGTTTCCTGCAGGGTGAATTCACTGATATCAGTGTCACTGCAGGGCTCAGAGCTGCTGGCTTTGCTGGTGCCAGCCTGGTTTCATCCTGAGACATGTTCTGGCTCCGCAGTCTGGCTGCAAGGATGCTCAGCCTAATTCGCTGCAGATAAATCTGATTGGCTATGAAATCATATGACATGAGCCTCCTGTTTCTTTGGCCAAAAGTATTTCACCGGGACTGGCATAAATGGGCATTCGTTATATTTCCTAGTTCTGTCCTCGAAAATCCATGTCTGCTTCTCCCAGTGCCCTAGGAAAGCAGTACTCATGGAGAGCAGCCTCTTCACTGGGTACCTGCAGCAGCTGGGCTGCTTCTCTAGAGCTCCAGGAATAGATTTGCATATAGCAGTATTGGTTTTTTTTAATGCATGGTGCTGGCCCTGTTAGTTTGCATTAACTCCTGCAGCTGCAACAGAGCAAGAGAAGTTGCCGTTTTCCGCTAATTCAGCATTCATACGTGGAAAATCACTTTCCTGGATCAGTACCCCCAGTGAATCCTGCCCTGGTGAGTGCAGAGATTTGGCTCTTTGGCAAAAAGCTACACCATCCCTTGCCCTGCTGAGCTGACACAAACAGCAGAAACTTGCAGGACTCCCGAGACAGCTGCCTGCTTCCAGCGCCTGGGCGGCCGTGGCCACTTGCTTTTCTCCCTTCCAAAATAAATGGCCTTCCCCCTGCCTTGTTCTTCCATTGTTCTCTCAATGTTCTTGCAGTAAAAGTTTTGGGACAACAGATGAGGCTGGAAAGACTCAGGGCCCTTCTCTTGCTGTAGGTCTTATTTTTACCCTCTTTTTTGGCCTTTCCTTAACCTCTTTAGTTTATGAACTCTAATTTTTATCTTCTGTACAGCTTTTCCTGTTCATGACCTTTATAAGATGGGGAAAGCTCAATGATCTCCTTTGTGCTTGAGACACTTCACCAATCTCTGGCACTTCCCTCTGGCTTGCTATAGAACTCACTGGGGTTTATTATTAATATTAATGGCTTCAGCTTTATGAAGTCCCTAGGAGATAAAGTGATGTTTTCCACTTTGTGATGTGAGAGCTCATCAGTGGCTTTCTCTGATGCTTCTGTGCCCAGTCTGCCTACCCCAGGCATGGGGCAGTGTGGGGGGGTGCAGCTGGGTGGGTGAGTGGGGAGGATGGGTGAGTGCTGCCCTTCAGGGAGCTTGGATGAACATAGATTGATAGAATGATTTGGGTTGGAAAGGGCCTTAAAGATCATCTCATTCCAGCCCCTTGGCATGGGCAGGGACACCTTCCACTAGACCAGGTTGCTCCAAGTCCCGTCCAACCTGGCTTTGAACACTTTCAGGGATGGGGCAGCCACAGCTTCTCTGGCCTGTGCCAGGGCCTCACCACTCTCACAGTAACTTCTGCATATCCTCACCTGGGTGACTGAGAAGAGCCCCTCTGTTCCCCACTGTCCTTGCTCCCATGTGTCCCTGGGTACCCTGGTCCCCAGAACAGGGATGGTTTGTTGTCAGACCTGTTCAGTGATGGACACATGAGAAAAATGGACCATCCTTGCTTCTGTTACCTAATGCTGAGGACTCACTCTACACTCAAAACCTCATATGGAAATAATTTTAGTATTTCTAGTTCTTTATTAATTGATCTTCATCTAATGAAGCAGCTTTATGCACCATGCAGCGTTGGCTTTCTCTTTCAGTTAATGTTACCTACAAACAACTAAAAAGGGTTTTTTGAAGTCTGCCTGAACCCCAGAGGCCTTGGCGTGCCTCACATAAAGCTACTTGAAGCTGTTTTCTGCTGAACAGAACAAGAACTGTGGCTGAGGGGTTGTTTTGCACCGATGACTCATGACAAGTTTGATATTAAATGCTTTATCTTCTCAGGGAAGCCAGCAAAAAATGTCTATTCTGATGTCTGTCAGCTCCTTTCCAAGTTCAGGGGAGGAGGGAGAGACAGAATGGCAGCAAAACTTCTGGCTTCATTTTAATGAAGGTTTCTGTTTGTTCCTGCAGTTGAAGTGAAAATTGAAGTTGTGATACCTGAGAAGGAGAGAAGCAAGGAGGAGATGTCACCCAATGGGAAAGCCAGCCCCCTGATCTACAAAGTCAATGGAACTGCCCGGCACTACCATCTCGAGGAACATCCAATTGCCAGCAATCCCTACCACAACGCAAAGGACATGGTGGAAGCATCTGTTTGCCATGTGAAGGACCTGGAGAATGGACAGTAAGTGCCTAAACTTGTTGCAGATAAAACTTGAGAGACCTTATAACCCAATCTGAACACCTTGTCTTATTTTTAGAGTTTCTGGAGATAATAGTTGAACTTAGTAAAATAAACATTTTTTTTAGTCTTAAAAAATTATGTCAGGGACAAGTGACAACTGTTTTTTACCAGAAGGTCTGCTGTTCCCGGCATGGCCTGTCCTGGGACGTGTCTCAGAAAGAGGTGGTGTTCTGTAGCAGAATTTCTCAGGAGGGTCTGCTCAGCTTGTATTAGCCAACCCAGACAATTTTTTATAAATTTATAGCCTTAGTGATTTTACAAAGCAGCACAAGAAGTCCATGGGGGGAGCTGATGGGGCAGGTCGTGTGCTCCATCCTGGCTGCAGCGCCTGGCTCTTCTAGCTGAGCTCATCAATTTGCTCTTTCACTAAGGATGCAGTTTTTCAGATCTTTTGCAAATGAGAACACATTTCAGCTGGTCACATTCACTGCCCTGATTTAAGAGTTTCCTGAAGTCCAAAAAGTGGCTGTCCCCGTTACTGTGCTTTACAGGCTGATGCCTCTTTTCTGGGGTAGAAGTACAGGTTCCATCAGGCTGATGACCGACATCTCAGCGGGTTCCATCCATGCGTGGAAGAAAATAGTTTGGAATAGCTTTTGTTCCAGCGAGGGAGCAATGTCAGGTGTGTGGGACACACCAGGAGTCTGGCAGCTGTTTGCTTTAAATTGAAGTATTGCCTGTAGTAATATCCTAGAATAATCCATGTACTACTGGCTACTTTGGGCTAAACTTTAGGGGCTTCATGGGCCATAAATTCTTCTTATTAGGTAAGTTCATCCAGGAATGAATTAGTTTTTTTTCATTGCAATGGGAATTTATGTATTAGACCATTCTACAGAGGGATGCACTGGACTCTCTTGGATTAAGTCTTCATGTGATGAGGAGCAGCTGCGGTCACTTGGCTTGTGTCCTGGTTCCGGCCAGGACAGGGTTAATTTTTGCAGTAGCCAGGAGGGGCCATGACCAGGACCCAGAGGTTATTCTATAACACCTCATGTCATTTCTGGAGGCAGGGGGAAGAAGGGATTCCTTCCAGTTGAGCGAGTGTGGCAGTAATGCTGGTTCTGAGCTGGAGGGAGTGTTTTGGGTAATGCTGGTCCTGTGGAAGGAGCAGTGGGGTAGTGTGGCTGAGATTGGGTCCAACTCGGTAGTGAGCATTTTTGTATGTAAATCACTCTCTCTTTTGTACACTTTTGTTACTAATATTGTTGCTGTTACTGTTCCTTTTCTTATCTCACAGCTGTTTTCCAGTAAATTGTTCTATCTCAACCGGTGATCTTTACCTTTTGTGCTTCCAGTTCTTCTCTCCAGCCAGCCACAGGAGGGAAGGGGGAAGGAGAGAAGGGAGCGAGCAGCAGTGGGTTTTTAGTGGGAGCACTAAATTGGGGAATACCATTCCTAAAACATGACAGCTTTTTCAGTCTGTAGAAGGAGACTGAGGGGAGACCTCATCACAGTCTGCAGCTTCCTCGTAAGGGCCAGCAGAGAGGCAGCACTGCTCTCCTCTTGTGTGACCAGTGACAGGACTCGAGGGAATGGCTGGAGCTGTATCAGGAGAGGGTTGGGCTGGATATTAGGAAAAGATTCTTCCCCCCAGAGGGTGGTTGGGCACTGAACAGGCTCCCCAGGGCATTGGTCACATCCCCAAGGCTGTCAGAGCTCAAGGAGTGTTTGGACAACGCTCTCAGGCACAGGGTGGGATTGTTGGGGTGTCCTGCTGCAGGGCCAGGAGTAGGACTTGATGATGATCCTTGTGGGTCCCTTTCAACTCAGGATTCTATGACTCTTCAAGCTCTGCTGAGCCCAGAGAAGTGCTGGAGGGCCATTGGGACCTGGAGGCAAATGTCCTCCTCCAGTGAGAGGTGGGGATGAGGAGACAGTGGAGATGCTCTGGAATGGAGGGCAAGCAAAGTGGCTGCAGTTTCTCCTGGGAGACGATGGGTAACCTGCTGCCTCCTGTGCAGGCGGGTAGTGACAGCAAGAGGACCCAGGGCAGAGCACAGGCAGCAACTGGAATTGCCTCGTAGATGGAGTGAAGCAAAAAGGGGAGACTACCCCGGGAAATACTGGTTGCACAGGGACGATACTGTTCCAGGGTCAAGATGTAGGCTAATGCCTGAACATCCGAGTGTCATGGAGGCTTCTGTGTCTGCTGACTTTGTGTTGGGGTGTTACTAGAAGAGTGTGCTCTGCTTTAGTGTCCCAAAGCAAGAAGGATGTAGGAAAATTAGGTTGGTTTGCCCTTGTGAGACCCCACCTGCAGTACTGCCTCCAGCTCTGGAGTACTCAGCACAAGAAAGACACGGATCTGCTAGAGAGGAGGCCACAGAAGTGCTCCAAGGACTGGAGCCCCTCTGTTCTGGAGACAGGCTGGGAGAGCTGGGGGTGTTCAGCCTGGAAAAGAGAAGGCTCCAGGGAGACCTTAGAGCCCCTTCCAGTGCCTAAAGGAGCTCCAAGAGAGATGGAGAGGGACTTGGGACAAGGGATGGAGGGACAGGACAAGGGGGAATGGCTTTACAGAGAAAGAGGGCAGGAATATTGGGAAGAAATTCTTCCCTCTGAGGGTGATGAGGCCCTGGCATAGGATACCCAGAGAAGCTGTGGCTGGCCCATCCCTACAAGTGTTGAAGGCCAGGTTGGACGGGGCTTGGAGCAACCTGGTCTAGTGGAAGGTGTCTCTGCCCATGGCAGGGGGATGGAACAAGATGGTCTTTAAGGTCCCTTCCAACCCAAACCATCCTGTGATTTTGCGATTCTATGAATAGATTGACTGGGAAGCAGGCTGTATGGTAGATGAAAAGATTTGGAGAGCTCTGCTGGCTGCAGGGAAGGTGAGGAGGAGCTGGTTGCAGCCTGTGAGAACACACATGGCTGCAGGTGGCCATAGCAGGGAACTCCTCAGCTAAAGCCTGGGCTAGGAACTGGCATCAGTCTGGGAACCGGGCCCACACTTCAGTCTTGTGTGCATCAGCTGCTGAAACATGCTACTGACTGTGGCAGTAGATGTGCCACCACTAGATATTTTAGATTGAGAATAGCTGTTTTCTAGCAGGCTGAGTCCATATTAAGAGAGAGGTGCTGTGAGAGGGTCCCACAGCTCATGTAAAGCAATGGGCTAGGACGAAGGAGTCCTCTTGCTTTGGTACCCAGAGGGATTTTCCAGGATGCTTCTCCCAGGTAGTGTGCTGGGCAGGGATGTGCGAGGGCACAGCCGCAGCACTGGCACTAGGGTTCAGGCACCACTGCATTGTCTTAGTGGAGTCTGCAAGCACAGGGTATGCTTTCTGCCCATTCTTTCTGGTACCATCATGACCTCAGCAGAACCAGTAAAAGGTACTGATGGATAAACTGGTGCTGCTGCAGCCAGCCAGCCTCCCAGCAGACTAAGTGGGGGGACAGTACCCATAGCTCTTGAGCAAAGGTCCTTTGCTGGCCAGAGCTGAGTTTTAGCTGATGCTTCCCAAGCGGGGAGTGGATTGGGGTAACAGGACAAATTCCCAACTGAGTAAACAGTTTAGCAGGCTGCAGGACAGTGTAAATAATTCTCTGGATTTCTCTGGAGTGAGTGCAGGATTGGAGCCTTGCAGGTGGCTGTGTGCTGCTTTGAAGACACCAGGTCTTGGTTTTGACTCTCTCAGCGCACACAGCTCCTTGGGTAAGCTGTAAACTCTTTCACTTATCTTATCTTCCCAGGGAGTTATGGTTGCCATTGAACAGGTTTAATCAGCTGAGGAATGCAGCAGGACTTGTACTGCTCTGTTCTGCTTGTGCTGAGGGAAGAGCTCCAAGTGCCAAGTGTCCTGCATGGAGAGCGGGCAGAGCTGCATCACTAGGGAGCAGGGCAGCCAAGTTACTGGGACAAAATTGCTTCTGAGGGCAGGTGTGATGAACTCTGATGGTTTTCGCCCATGATGGCAAGGAAATCAGGAAATTGACAAGAAAATTGGGAATTTGAGCATTTGTCATTAGGCAGTTGATGCTGGTGGAGCAGGCACCTGCCCAAAGTCTTGTCCAAGGTGGGTTTGAAGGTGTGACAGGAGTGCTGGTGGGCTGAGCCCCATTTTCATCTCCATGGAAACAGAGAGTGGGACAAGCGTCTCTGTAGCCCGGGTTTAAGTGGTGGGATAGAGTTGGGATGTTACCTGAAGAGGAATGAGCATGCAAAGTCAGTCCCATTCTTCCAAGACCCTGGAACTTGGCATGCATGAACAGCATTCCGGGATCACACTTGGCCAGTGGCCACCTTGAGCGCATGGGGTTTGCTGTGGGCACAGTGCAACGTAAGCAACCAGGATTTCCAGATAAACATCAAACTGTGTGGGAATAGGCTTTCTGGCTGGAAGAGGGGAAGTTTCCAGGGGACAGCAGCTCTGTGCTCCATGTCCAGCTCCCTGCAAAATAAGGACTCTCTCCTAGACCAGGTTGCTCAGAGCCCTGTCCATAGAATCTTAGAATATCCTAAGTTGGAAGGGACCCACAAGGATCATCATCAAGTCCTACTCCTGGCCCTGCAGCAGGACACCCCAACAATCCCACCCTGTGCCTGAGAGCGTTGTCCAAACACTCCTTGAGCTCTGACAGCCTTGGGGATGTGACCAATGCCCTGGGGAGCCTGTTCAGTGCCCAACCACCCTCTGGGGGGAAGAACCTTTTCCTAATATCCAGCCTAACCCTCTCCTGATACAGCTCCAGCCATTCCCTCGAGTCCTGTCACTGGTCACAGAGAAAAGAGATCAGAGCTGATCCTCATGAGAAAGCTGCAGACTGTGATGAGGTCTCCCCTCAGTCTCCTCCAGGCTGGAAAAAACAAATGAAGATCCATGAAGATTTCAGGTCTAACCTGAAATCAATGTCCAACCTGACCTTGAATGTTTCCAGGGATGAGGCATCCACCACTGCTCTGGGCAACCTGTGACAGTGCCTCCCCACTCATTGTAAAAACTTCTTTCCTATATGTAAACTAAACTGATCCTCTTTTAGTTTAAGACTGTTCCCTCTGGTTCTATCAAAAACTGGGAGATGTCAAAGAGAACCTTCCATGAGAATGGCTCAAGGTTTGTTTGCTCCTGTGCAGAGCAGGGCTGAACCCAGCAGCACTGAGGAGGTGAAGCCCCTTGGTGATTTAGGGCTGAGGCCTGAAGCCTGGTGCTAGGAGAAGGTTGCTGTGTGAGCTTCACTCTGCAAAAACAGCTGAGGGAAACATCAAGGAGGTCACACACAGGTGTCTACTGTTGTGAGGGATTTATCAGGAAAAGGTGACCCATGTTGTTGACCCTGTGACATGGCTGGGACCAGAGCACAAACCCCTGAGGTGTGGGAGGCAGACTCCAAGGGGCAGAGTCGCCCCTCCTGGTTTTCAACTCCGAGACATGTTGTGTTTGCTTTCGAAGACTGAATACAAGCCTGGCAGGGACCTGCTTATCCACTGGGGCCAGGAGGGGAGGTGAGGTTGCGGTAAAACCAGTTTGGGTTCTTGCTCCCACTACCAGCTTCCCCAGCAGCTGGGGAGGTGCTTTGGGCTTCCTCTTGACACAGTGATGGATTAAGATGCTACCACTCAGCTTGGATGTGCCCCATGCTGGGGACAACAGATCCACCTCTAAAACTGGCCTGGTGACAAGGACTGACCCACACCTGTAGTCACCTAGAGCAAGTTGAAGGAGGCAGGGAGCTGGCAGGACCAGGTCTGGGTTGTAGGGTGAGGGGGTGGCATCTGCTGTGAGGTGGATGCTCTGTCATCTTTTTCCATACTCCTCCTCCCCAGGATGAGGGAAGTGGACCTGGGCTGCGGGAAGGCTCTGCTCATCAAGGAGAGTGGTGAGTTCCACGCCGTGGGACACAAGTGTCCCCACTATGGGGCTCCACTGGTCAAAGGTCAGTCTGCATCCTGTCCTGGGAGAGCAAGTGGGGGCATCACAGGGTGGGCAAAGGACAGCCCAGTGTTCACCTAGCTGTGCTGCCGGGCACAGGGCAGTTCCATGCCACACACTTAGCATCACCTGGGCATCTTCTGGCTGGGGAAGGCATGGGCAGCAGGCTGGGGTTGCACAAACCTCCCCAGAGCACTTTGCCACAGCTCTGGTTGCAGTTGACACCAGCTACCACTGTTGGTCACAGGGCTGGGGCTTCTGCTAGTGACTGTAAATCAAAAGGAGGAATCTATTTGGGCTGATGAGATCCTTTCAGTAGCAAGAAGAATGTTCCTCATGTTATTGACTGAAGTGGAATGAGGTGTGGGGGTTTCCCATCTTGGCATTAAAAATATGCATCCTGGCACTTTCTCAGCATCGGCTTCAGGCAGGTCCCTACCCAGAACCTAAGCAGCAGCATCAGGCAGTGCTGGTCTGGCTGTGTGTGGAAGTGCATCACCCAAACTGAGGTTGGGAGGACTCTTTACTGGAAGTGGGACACTGGGGAAGACAGGAGAGCATTGTGCTGTGTGTCCTCTGGGCATCACTGGCCCAGCAGCAGTGCTGGCTGTAGCAACCATGCTCTCAGCCCCTCACCTGGGGCGAGAGCCAGTTGAGCAGGGCAGAAGAGCCCCATGCTGCCCTGGAGGTGAGAGTTCACCTGCCCTTTCAGAGACCTGTGGGTACATTCCTCAGACTGGCTGTCACACAGGGATCTCACTGGAGAATTTGCTGCAGCAGTAAGTGCAGAGGCTGCCCTTCCATCCCCACACGTGGTAATGATGACATATGGCGCTGCTGTGCCTCAGGCACAAGCTCAATACTGGTCTATGGCCACATGGTAGCCAATGCTCTGCCCCAGCACTGTAGCAGGGAAAGCTAAAGTCCAAGGTAGCAGCCTCTGAGCAAACACCTGGAGAAATGAACGCATGGCTTTGGGCATGCTTGTGCCTTCCAGCTGTGTGCAGGCACCTTGCTGTGTCAGAGTCTGCTCTGGAACACACATGCTCTAAATCAGTGATACTCTGAGGCACTGCCTGCTCTGGGTGCTACTGGGGCTTAAAAGGATGATGAGACTGTGGAGATGACAGCCTCATCCTGGTTGGAGATGGAGGCTATATCCTAGGCAGAGCAGACAACTTTGGAGCTGTGCCCAGAGACGTGGGGGCATTGCCATCCAGGGCATTTTAGAAGGGATTGCTCATGTAGGATCCCAGTTGGTCCCAAACAACTGAGCCTGTCCAATGTGCATGTTGAGAGAAGTCCAGTGTTGCCCATCCAGGTCCACATCAGCTGACATGTGTCCTGGAGGAGAGGTGTCATCCCAGAGAATGGCAGGCATCTGCAGGGCAGCATCAACCCTGCTCTACTGTGTTCCCTGCAGGGGTTTTGTCCAAAGGAAGAGTCCGCTGTCCCTGGCATGGAGCTTGCTTCAACATCGGCACAGGTGACATTGAGGACTTTCCTGGCTTGGATAGCTTACCCAGGTTTCAGGTGAGACCCTTGTCCTTGCAGCAACAGAGGAAACAGAGAATCACAGGATGGTTTGAGTTGGAAGGGACATTGAAGACCATCTTGTTCCACCCCCTGCCATGGGCAGAGACACCTTCCACTAGACCAGGTTGCTCCAAGCCCCGTCCAACCTGGCCTTGGACACTTTCAGGGATGGGGCAGCCACAGCTTCTCTGGGCAACCTGTGCCAGAGCCTCATCACCCTCAGAGGGAAGAATTTCTTCCCGATATTCCTGCTCTCTCTCAGTCAGAAACCATTCCCCCTTGTCCTGTCATTCCAGGCCCTTGTCTCAAGTCCCTCTCCAGCTCTCTTGGAACTCCTTTAAGCACTGGAAGGGGCTCCTTAGAGCTGAACAATTCCAGGCTGAACAATCCCAGCCCTCTTCAGGGCTACTCTTGATCCCTTTAGCCCCCAGCCTGGGTTGATGTTGTTGATTGCTCCAACCCACGTGCAGCAAGTATTTGGCCTCGTTGAACCTCCTAAGATTCCCATGGGGTCACTTCTCCAGCCTGCCCAGGTCCCACTGGATGGATCCCTTCCCTCTAGAGCATCAACCACACCACTCAAGATTAGTGTCACCCACAAAATGTCTCTTTGTTTTGGGGTAAGCAATGTTCTTTATGGCATGGAGCGAATGTTTTCCAAGGATGTACTGGTGTGGGTAGTGGAGAACAGCACCTTCACCTAGCTTCTTCCTCCCTTGCACCCACCCATGGGCATCAGACACCTCCTGTGACCCTGGGGGAGTAGGTGCCCAGTCTCGAGTAGGAGTGGGCTGGGAATGAGAAACCGTAAGTAAACCTGGGATAGAAATTAAGTTGTACACTGAACGTCAGTGCATGGTTGGTACGAGACAGGAGACATCCCACAGCCTTGAGCTGGGATGAGCCCTGCCATGGCCTGAGCTGCTCTTGCAGGCAACTTGCTGCCATTGCTGCTCCATTTGTTAGCTGTTGCCCAGAGGGAGCCCTCACTGTCCTGCAAACTGCTGCTGTTCTGTCACCCTCAGGTGAAGATTGAGAAGGAGAAGGTGTACATCCGAGCAAGCAAGCAGGTAATGGGCCACTGACATCCCAAAACCAAGGCTGATGCTTTTGGGTTTTGCTCTATGTGCATGGGGGTGGGGGAAATGCTTTTCCTTTGGTCCTGTGGCAGGAAAACCATGCCTGGGCAGAGGGATGTGTGAGTATCTAGCATGGGTGAACCAAAGGTTTCAGATCTTTCAGGTGTTTGTCCTGAACTTGTCCTATGTTTCCTTAAGCTCAGAGCAACTTTTAACTTAGTTTGCCCATGGAAACAGGCCTCTTCCACCAGCCTTTGGGCCTTGTCTGAATGTGGCTTAGTGATGCCAAAGGCCACCTGTTTTCCCTCTTGAGCCCAAACATCAGCTCCTGCTAGGGAGGAATCTGGTATGTGGGCAGAGAGGGCTCTCATCCCCTGACAGGATGCAGAATGAAGCCCATTCAGGCCACTGCAATCTTTCTTTCCATGAAAAGCCTTCTTTTGGTGCTCATTTGCATGTATATATGTGCAGATCCAGTGGCTCAGAGCCTGATGGATCCTGTAAGGGTCCAGTCTGGGGGATTGGACAAGTCCATCAGCTTTGGATATCAGGTATACAAGCTCTGCTCAGGTGCAGGATAAAATTCCTGATAGAACTTCTTCATTCTCACTTCATCTGTTGGTACAGAATTGCACAAGAATACACCTGGACTGCTTTTTCTGTTCCCCCTCTCCTCCCAGCTCTGTGGGGTGAGAGTTCACCTGCCCTTTCAGAGACGGATTGGATGGATTTGCAGAAGATGGTGGATTTATTTTAATTTAGTAACTTGTAAAGGGTAGTACACTGGACATTGGAATGTTATTTGGATGAGCAGGGGTTTGAGTCCTTGTTCAGTACAAGGACCCAGTTGTTCCCTTCCTATCCAAGCTGGTTTATGACACTACTGCAGTTGTCCCCATCCCTGCCTGCCCGCCCAGGTTAATGCTGAGTAAAGATAATGACTTTCCTTTTTGGTGGTGGCACAGGCTCTTCAGACACAGAAGAGGACAAAGATGATGGCAAAGTGCATCTCCTTGAGCAATTACAACCTGAGCAGTACCAACGTGCTGATCATTGGTGCAGGTAAGGATGGCATGTGCTGGGACCACCATGTGTGTCTCCTTCCCAGCAGGGGTGCAGGGAGCAGAGTGTCTGTGTGCTGTGTCACCCCCTCCTGCGTCCCTCCTGTGCAAAGGGTCAGACTAGAGGGTCTTCCCGAGTCTTTTTGTCCTACATGCTAATGATCCAAAGGTGCCCTGTGCTCCCATCTGTGGAGCTTTGTTGCTGTCCTTTGGAGTGGGTACCCTGAACCCTCTTCCTGCTACACCCTTCCCAAGTACATCAGCAACCCCAGATTTCCACAGCTAATGAGTGTAAAGTCCTCTCAGGTGTCCCTGTAATGTGGATACACTTTTTTCTCTTGGACCTTGTACATCACTGTCTCATCCGATTACAGCTCCAAAGTTCTCACCTCAAGGTGCTTCTCTGAAGATAAATTCTTCTACCTTCTCAACAAATATCAAATCCCTGCCAAAATAGCAAAACTGCCAATCTGTTTTTTATTTTCTCTTGTCCCGTGTTCATTTGTGTACTGCCATTTTTTTAGAAAGCCTGATGGGGTGAAGCCCATCTACTGAATTTCTGGATTGAATTAGATGCCAAGGCTTGACCACGTTGTGGTGAAATGGAGGGTGCTGGACCTGGGACTGCGAAGGAATGGCTGCTCCTGGCACATGGGTTGTTCTTAATGGATTATAGCCCCCAGGTCACCAAATCCAAACTGTAGAAATTGGGATCATCTAAGTTGCATCTCACAGCCTGAGCAAAGGGGAAAACCAGCCTAACTGGCTTTTCCGTTGCTGCTGGGTGACATTTTTCCCTTCCTTGTGCCCTTGTTGCCTGAAAGCTGGGGTGTAAAGTATATACTGCTCCCTGAGGCCAGCTGGAATGTCCTGGCGTGTGGCAGGACTGGACAGTCATCACAATCTCAGTGAAGTCACTCCACAGGCAACATTAGCCACTGCTGAAGGAACTTTCTCAGGCTTTACCAGCTACATTTACAGGTCTGTTAAAGACCAAAGTCTGTTTTGGTGGACGGGAAAGGTGATTTCAAATCTGGGGCTGTGGGGAGTGTTGGTAAGAGAATGCCATCCAGCCCTACAGCAAGGACCAAGATCCAGCCATGCCCAGCAGAGCTGAGGGCAATTGACTGCGGCCCCTTGCTCATGTGAGGGTCATCCTGGCGTCAGTGCAGCATCAGCTCTGGCTCAGCTTGCTCCGGGCTGCATGCACAGGATGTCCACCCACCTGTCTCTTCTACTGTCCCCTGCCTCCATCAATGGGAGCGTCCTGTTTAAGACCAAACCATGATACTGTCCAGGTCCATCTCTTTGGTGTTACAGAAATCATGTCCCTAGAAACACTTATTATCAAGCAAGACTTCCTTGGCTGAGAAGAGACTCAAGACTTCTCACCTGAGCTCTCCAGTCTCACAATTAGGCCAAGGAAGAAGGGATGTTCCCATCAGGCTGCCTGGATGCAGGGGAACAGCATGCCCCTAGGAAGCTTTTTGTTTGATTTAGCCCTTTTTTTTCTGTGACTGAAACAAGCAAACAAAAAACCCTTAAAGAAATAGCATGGGAAATGCTCTACAGTGAGTCACACAACCAACACTTTGGCTGTGGAGAAGGGAAGGCTCTCTGCCCTCCATGCTTGGCCATAAATTTACCAGGAGCTGGGTGTGCAGACCTTTCCCTGACTAAAGAAGTCCAAGGGTCTGAGCAACTGCTTCTGCCCTGGAGCTTGTGAGAGGTGTGTAGGCATTAGCAGCACTCCTCAGATGTGGTCTTTGTGGTTTTGTGACACTTTAGGGACAGACAAGAGGATTAATGGCACACTTCTTAGACAGAGGGTCCCTTCTCTTGCCTGCTGCATCCGCCCTGACCAGCTTCCTGTGTGAGCTGTTCAACTTAGGAAGGGCAGTGAAGTGAGGCCAGGGCTGGTGGAGATGGTGATTTTGGACTCAGCCCTGGCAAGTTTAGCAGTAAAGGGCTCAGATCTGCCAATGCCCCGTACACATGGCTGTCATTGGTCTCCTTCTCCCTTAGGGGCAGCTGGGCTGGTCTGTGCAGAGACCTTGCGCCAGGAAGGTTTCTCTGACCGGATTGTGATGTGCACAATGGACAGACACTTGCCCTACGACAGACCAAAGCTCAGTAAGGTTTGTATCACTCTGGGTATGCCATATTCCTCCCCAGTTTTAAGGTTTGTTCTAAGACTTTTCCCCACTGTTATTCATTGCAGCAGCATGGTTCTCTCTCCTTATTCATAATTTCTCTGTTTTCCTTGAATTTTCTTTCCTGTTTGTGACTGAAATATGAAACGCAGAAAAGGAGTTGTTCAAACTCTGAACTACGAGCGCTCCAGCACAGAAACAAGGGCGTTCTTCCCTGTGAGGGTGGTGAGGCCCTGGCACAGGCTGCCCAGAGAAGCTGTGGCTGCCTCATCCCTGGAAGTGTCCAAGGCCAGGTTGGATGGGGATTGGAGCAACCTGGTCTAGTGGAAGGTGTCCCTGCAGATTGGAATGAGGTGAGCTTTAATGTCCCTTCCAAGCCAAGCCACTCAAGGATTTATATGATTCTTCACAGGTCCAGCAGTAGCTGTCTTAGCCAGCTTCTACCTAGGTAGATCTTAATGTGTGTCTGGATCAAAATCTTAAAGGCAATGAAAGGAGGCATGTGGAAAAATGGTGTTGTTTACCATGTTTTTTTATGAGTGCATGGTTCTTACTGCCCAGGGATGCTCCATGCCATAATTATGATGATTCTCAATCATCATCACAACTTGATATCTTGATGGCAGTGCAAACATCACTTTTTCTGACACAAATCCCATTTTGCATTCTAATTTGTAGACGTAGGATGATCTTCTAGTCACATTTCTTGCTGCTGATTTCTGAGCCTTCTTTGATGTCAGACAGCAGATCAGATTGGACAGCAGCATTTGGCCTTGGAGCTTGGAGATAAAATAAGGTGGACTATGTGTTCACCTTCATGTCAGGAATGTTTATCCATGGGGGATGGTACTCTACAATCACAGCATCTAACTCTGCTTCCAGAAGCAAAAAAAAGGGATTTTCAAAGAAAGGCAAACATGTGCATGGCTTTTTTGGGAGCATTCAGGCTATTTCTGTGCTTGGGCAATTCCCACCTGAGGTGAGGAGCAGCTGGCTGAAACCTGCATCTAAGAGTCACAGAGGTTGTGCTGGGGAGCTCAGAGAATCTTGGAGTCCCTGTCCCAGCCAGGCAGCTCTCCCAAACACTTATCCCCACATGTGAGTCTTAGACTGGCTTTTCTTCTCTCTCTTAAATAGTAAGAACATTTCACATGCCAAAGGTGTTGTACATGATCTGTTAAACTCTCCACTAAACACCTCTGGCTGTAGTTGCTTTTAGAAGGTGCACAAAACCCATGGAAGAGAAAGCTGATTTTTTGGGAACAGGCTAGGAGAAAAATGGGATTTTTCTTAATCCTGTTGTGAGTGGGACTAATCATGTACAGAGTTACTGCAGGAGGAGTGCACAATTCTGTAAGCAGCAGACTTCTTACTTCCTGAAACTGCAGCACTGCCCTTCCTCTGCCCTGCCAAAAGCTTGTTATCAGTCTGTCACCAGGTCCTGTCGAACTGTTCCTCTTTGTCCCTTTGGACCGTGACCACCTCCCTGGTGTGTTGCCGTGTCTCTGTTGCCATCTCCAGAGCACCAGGCAGCAGCAAAACCTATGGTGGCAGTGCACTGCTCTATGTTGCCCTTCCTGGCACAATGGGGTTGGGTATTCCTCTCTGTAAACATGGAGTATTTAAAGAATTTGCAGTAAAACGTGTATGACCCTGCCCCTGCCTCGAGTTCTTCAATGCAGGTCTCCCCTCAGCAGAGCATTGACTGAAGTCAGAGGCTCATCCCAGCCCCTGACCAAGCTACCTCTGGGGATAAGGATCTTGCACATCCATCCCCGTGGGCAGATGGGAAAGCCCTTGATTCCTGCATCCCTTATCCCTCCTAGGTCAAGGCCAAATGTCATGCCTGTTTGGCACAGGTAGATGCTGCAGCTCAGTGCTGTGTGATAAATTGCAGGGCTTGACTGTTCCTGGTACGCTGCAGGCAAGGAGGGGTACACTGGAGCAGGGAGCAACCTGCACAGACAGCAGGTCACTTGATGCTCAGCTTGTCCTCAGCCTAAGTCTGAGCTTGTCTCCACAGAGTCAGAAGGGCAGAGAACTTGGGCTCAACCCTGCATATAAAGATAATGTACATCTCACCCCAGTGATCAGGGAAGGCTGGGAAGAGCAAGAACCTCTTACAGCTGAAGATGAGCAGATACAGGCCCGTGCCCTGCTTCAGCTTTTGAGGGAACTTGTGCAGCGTTACTTGGGTGCTTTTGAAAGTGTGTCCTTGTACGTTAATGTTGCATGTTCTTATTGCTCTTCTACCTTCCATTTCCCCTGTAACTGAATTGTTTCCAAGTAATCATAGAGTGGTTTGGGTTGAAAGGGACTTTTGAAGGTCATCTGGTCCATCCCCCTGCCATGGGCAGGGACACCTTGTACTAGACCAGGTTGCTCCAAGTCCCGTCAGCCTGGCCTTGGACACTTCCAGGGATGGGGCAGCCACAGCTTCTCTGGACAACCTATGCCAGTGTTTTGCCACCCTTATAAAATGAGGCTCCTGTGAACCTGTTTGTGCTGTGAGGAGCTGCAGTTATGGCTGCTTTGCCAACTCTCAGAAGCACTTTACCTGCCTCAACTGGTCAGTACCAGCCCACACTTGAGCCCAGATCGGCCTCTTGTAACAACTTTTACTTGAAGAGGCTTTAATTCCAGCCTGTAGAACTGCTCCCTTAACCTGTGCCGTAAGTGCTGACTTCAGGCTAGTACTGACTTCTCTTGGTAACAGCGGCTTCTTCACTCATCTGTTCAACGCCTAGCAGTTGATGGAAAAATGGCTTTTTTTTTTGCAGTCAATGGATTCCCACCCTGAGCAGATTGCCCTGCGCCCCAAGGAGTTCTTCTGCACCTATGACATCGAAGTCCTGACTGAAATGCAGGTAAGGAGAGTCCTGTGTGTTCCTGTAGGCTGTCGCCAGCAAGCACTGGTATGCAAAGGTCCGTATTTAGGGAATGTTCTTGGCTCACTGGATTGCCAGTTGCATAAATGTTGGGTCTACCTCAGCCCCCTGTTCTGTGCCCCAGAGCACAGGTTGCCTGTGGTTGTTCAAAACACAGCTAATGCAATGCTCCCATGGCGGGAAGGACACCCTGGGTGTGACTATGGTGTGGCCATAACTTTTTACCTGCCATTCGCCAGCACCCTCACATGGATCTGGGGTGGCCAATTGCCCTCTGATTAGGATAATCAGCCTTCAAGAAGCGGAGACAGTGGCTTGAACATTTCTCCCCATTATCTTATTTATATTGGGAGATCTTCAAGGATCTGTGAAAAGGTAACGAGGAATATTTAAGGTCTGGATTGGCCAAGCTGTGGCCTGGGGGGACTAAAACAAACAGACTAAAACCAACCAACTAATCAACTAAAACTAATAAACTAACATGGAGGACTAAAACCTGACAGATGAATTGATTGGGCTGGGAACTCGGTTAACGTCTGGGATTTCATCCCTTAACATTATTTAAGAATGATTTCAGGTTGCGGCTGTGGATATCAAGAGCAAGATAGCCGTGTTCAAAGATGGGTTTAAGATGGAATACAACAAGCTGCTGATAGCGACTGGAAACATGTAAGCTACAGACAAAATCTTAAAGATCAAGAGAAACTGTTTATCTGAGAATGTGAAGAGATTGTGCCTGGGATAAGGAGTGAAATATGACAGGTAAATTCAGACACTGAATTTGTTTAGAAGAGTGTTTGTGGAAAAGTCAAGGAACACCAAAGATATTGGATATATCTGTATGTATCTGCATCTACACCTATATCTATATCTCTATATCATCATCTATTTCATATATATATATATATACATCATATTTATAAAATATAATAGAATCAGAGAATGTTTGGCTTGGAAGGCAACTTAAAGCTCATCTGGTTCTAACCCCCTGCCATGGGCAAGGACACCTTCCACTAGACCAGGTTGCTCCAAGCCCCATCCAGCCTGTCCTTGAACACTTCCAGGGATGGTGGCCCTAGGACCTTGAACATATTTTCTTTAACAAAACCCTCCAAAGTGGAAGTATTCTATTTTTTTTTTAGAGGTAATTTTTGCCATGTTGCTCTTTTTACTCTTCAGTAACACTCAACCCTAACATCCCTCTGAATTTCATCTTTCATTTCCTGCCAACCTTTAAGATCTTTCTCAGCAATTAAAGCTTAACACTTCACTGTTGCAGCCCTGATAAGGTGTTGCTGCCGCCCAAGCCTAACAGCTTTGGGAGCCTTGCCCCCAGCATGGGAGTTTTCAGGACTGAACCTTGTCCAGCCATAGGAAAGGTGGTACTGATGTGCTGGGATGCCAGGCATCGCCCCAGACTGGCATTGTCCCTTGCACCCTGAAAGTAGCAGGTCAGTTTGTTTTCAATAGGAGGTTTGTCAAAATTGGCAATTCAAGGTGAAAATAAGGCATCCTGGCTGTTCTTCCTTGTGCTCCTTATACCAAGCCGTAAGACAAAGAATGAGAAATGCAGTCCCTGCATAATTTATCATCTGAGGAAAGGATGCTGTGGAACAGCCGGAGCAGTGACTCACATTGAAAGCCAGTGTGCCGCCAGTGACAGCAACAGCCCCACTAGGTGTGAATGGGTGGCATTGGGGTGTACAGCGCTGCAGCCAAAATGCCATGTACACCAGAAACTGAATTAGGTTCAAAAGAGGGTTAAGCCTTTGGCAATAATTTCAAAATCCTCATACACAAGCTGCAGGTACACTGGGTAAATGTTTTTTAAGGTACCTAAATTTTTTAGGATCATCTGTCCCATTTTCAGATGTGAGTCAGGCAGGGGTCAGATATTTAAAAATAGATAGGTTCCAGTAAGTGCCTGGAGAGGGCATGATTAAGCTGATACAGCATCAGCAATGTGCCCACAGGAATGGAAAATGGAGCCTGCATCTTCAGAGCCTTATCAAACTTTCAATTTCTGGCTCCAAAGCACTGCTGGAGGACAGAGTGAGTTTTCTGTGTCCCATTAAGCTTCTGAAAATGTTAGGACATGCCAGTGGTTTAGTGCAGGTTTGTAAAGCTGTGCCTGTCCTGTGCTGGGCTGCATTGCCCCAGGAAGGTGCTCCCCTGGCCCCATGGGTACACAGTGGGGTCTGGGGTGGCTGCCCAGCATCCCGTGCTCGACCGTTGTCCACCAGCATTTGTGTTATTCCGTATTATGTCTCCGACCCAGGGAAAGGTGAAAAAAGGAGAGTCTGGGATGCTGCTGGAGCCCCAGAAGGGTGCCTGCTGTCCTAATTGGGCACTGCAGCCACCATGGGGTCGAGAAAAGCAGTTGTAGCACCCTCAGTGTTTTTCAGGCCTAAAGCTCTCAGCTGCAAAGGCAAGGAGATGGAAAATGTTTTCAACATCCGGACGCCCGAAGATGCCAACCGTGTGGTAAAGCTGGCCACGAGCAAGAACGTGGTTATCGTGGGAGCATCCTTCCTGGGTGAGTGCTCGCGCAGGCGGTGTCTGCTTCCCAGCTCTCCACCTTTTCCTGCAGATGATCCCAAACCCTTGCCCAGTTTGTTACTGCCCAGTTAGCGGTAACTCCCACTCCCAAACTGAACCTGGGGTAGTCCAACCTCCAGCCCTGGGTGCATGTGAGGACATCTCCTTGCTGAAGAAATTGATTTTCTGAAGAGGCTGGGTTTGCATAGGCACAGATATTGCTGTCCCAGACTGAAAAGCACATGGCAAGGCCAGTACTACTGCTCAGGTGGGTTCAAATCCGGTGTGTCTAGATTTGGCTTCAGTCAGGAGAGTCTTGTTGGTGAGTGGAGGCCTGTGGGTTTATTTCTCTTTTACATTTTAGCAGAGCAGTGAATTTTTGAAATACAGTTTCTTTGATGGTTCTTCTTTATGGTTGACATGGTTCTAACAAAATAATAGCGGGCTCTGCAAGCCTTAAGCATAAATGTTTATTAGTGAGGGAATTTATTATTAAATTTTCATTATTTGTTTTTTTTTCTTTTATGAAAGATAAACCAGTTTTAATGCTTCGATCAATATGATCTGCAGAAAAGCATGTGGTGTGGGGAGCCAGTTGCAAACTGCAGGTCATCAAAAAGATTAATTTCCATAAAAAAACCCCATAGATAGAAAATGTCTTGGTGGAGGTTCCCATGCAATTCCTAGCAGTAAAATTCTCCCATTCTGATCAGAGAAAACAGTGACTTCCAAGAGCTTTTGTCAGACTGCAGCTGAGAGTCCCAGCTGTAGGAGGAAGGCCTCCATTGGTTGAGGTCCATTGTTGCATGTGCTATGGCTTCCCGGGTGTAGAGAGGGTTGACCCTGGCTAGGTGCCAGGTACAGCCACTCTTTCACTCCCTTCTGCAACCGGACAGAGGAGAGAAAAAACCAGCAAAGGATTCATGAGTTAAGAGCTGGGAGATGTCACTCTGATCACCATCATGGGCAAAACAGACTCAAAGTGGGGATATTAATTGAATTTATTACTAACAGGGTCAGATCAAAAGAGTGAGAAGTAAATAATCTTAAAAAACACCTTTTCCCCCACCCCTTCTTCCTTCCATGTTCTCCCTCCTCCCCCACAATGGCGCAGGAAGATTGGAATGGGGGATTATGGTCAATTGTTATTTCTGCTTCTGCTCAGGGAGAGGGGTTGTAGTCCTTTCCCTGCTTCCTGTGGGGTCCCTCCAACGGCAGACATTCTTGATGGAATGTCTCCGGTGTGAGTCCATCCCTCAGTTCTTCCCAAACTGCTGTCCTGTGGGTCACTTCTCCATGGGGTGCAGTCCTTCATGGATGAGCTCTACTGGCGTGGGTCCCCCACAGGGGCCAGAAGTCCTACCCAGGAAAAGCTGCTGGAGCACCTCCTGCCCCTCCTTCTTCACTACCCTTGGGGTCTGCATTGCTGTTCCTATGTTCTCACTCCGCTCTTCCCTGGCTGGAATTCTTTCTGCGCAATAGCTTTCCGTTCTTAAATATGTTATCCCAGAGGCGTTACTATCACTCCTGATTGGCTTGGCCTTGGCCAGCGGCAGGAAGCCCGTCCTGGAGTTGGCTGGCATTGGCTTCACCATGGACAGGGGAAGCTTCTAGCAGCTCCTGACAGAAGCCACCCCTGTAGCCCCGCTGCTACCAAACCTAGCCATAGAAACCCACTACAGCAGGGCACTTCGGGGCTTCATCATGACCGGTTCCTCCTTTTGGTCTTCAAAATCTACATTGAAGAATACCCGAATTGGTGTGACCCCTAGCGTGACCAGGTCTATTGCCTCCCCAGTTCTCCCAGTAGCGCAGCTCCAACCTTCCCAGTCAGTGTGGGTGAGGCAGCTCCTCTGCTGCAGTGAGTTCCAGGGATGCAGGACAGCGCCGGGGTTGTTCCCACAGCCACTCAGACCTGCTTCCGTTCCCCAGGGATGGAGGTGGCTGCCTACCTCGCAGAGAGGGCCCACTCGGTGTCCCTGGTGGAGCTGGAGGAAGTCCCCTTCAAGAAGTTCTTTGGGGAGAGGGTTGGCCGTGCTGTCATGAAGGTGACCTCTCTTTTCCATCTGGAGGGGAGGGTTGGTAACAGAGTGGGTTCTGCTTGTATCACTTATTGCACTAATTAATTTACTTAACGTTTATTGACAAAGCTGTGATGGCAGCAGTCAGTAGACAGAGCGGGCTGTGTCTTCCCTCTCATGGTCCATGTGCTGTAGATCACCTTCTTCTGGACTTGTGTTGGAGGGTTGGGGGTGCCAACTCCCTTTGCAGCACGGGTCAAGGCAAGCGCAGGGGATGGACAGGGCAGTGCTGGGGGCACAGGGACACCAGGACTAGGGGTGGTTCAGGGTTCTGATGTCCCCTGCTTTGTCCCTTGTCCCCCCTCCAGATGTTCGAGAGCAACAGGGTGAAGTTCTACATGCAGACAGAAGTGTCAGAGCTGCGGGAGCAGGAGGGGAAGGTAGGGTGTGGGCAGGGGCTCCCCGGCAGCACTGCTGTGGGATCCCCCAGGGCTGCTGTTCTATTCCCTGCTGGGGCTTTGCTCTCCCCTCTTTCCTAGTCCCTGAAATTCATATTCCTGGGTTTAGTCAACAAGAGCAAAAGTGCACCAGTGTGGTGTGTGAGGTGGCTTCATTGCTCTCACCCTCCTCCTGTTGCTTTTCTAACATTTATGGTCAACTTGCATGTCACAAAGGAGGCGAGCTGCCAGCTTGGCTTCCTGCTGCTGCAGAGGGTGTTTTGTCCCTAAAATAACTGTGATGCCCCCCCCTCGTGTCTCCTGCAGCTCAAGGAGGTTGTGCTGAAGAGTGGGAAGGTCCTACGTGCCGACGTGTGTGTCGTTGGTGTTGGTAAGGGGTTGTGTGGTGCTCAGCTGGGGGCTCGTGGGCTCTCTTTGGTGCCGGAGAAGCTGGAGGGGATGTGGCAGCAAGGGCTCCTTGGGGCTGGGTAGCCAGGGGTGCTGGCAGTGATAGACCAGCCCTGCTTGGCTGCCACACATGAATCTGAGTAACTAAAAAATGCCTTTCTAGAGCCTCTATCCCAAAATATATTTGGGAAATAGTAATGTGTTTGGTTTTTCCAGAAAAAAAAAAATTCAAAGCAATTTCATCACCTCAAGTTGTTTTTTATTAAAGCTTCTCCAAACTCAATTTTTTTAAATTGTTTTTTTTTAATTGCTGCTGCCGCAACAAAAAATGTACCCTGTATTATAAAATAAAAGAATACCCCATTATTATAAAATCAAAGAAAATACCCCATAGAAGAGGGTATTTTTCTCCTTTACATTTGGGGGGGAAAAAAATCCCTTTCCTGCCATCTCTGTAATTTTTCAAAATGCTGTGGACTGGAAGAATCACAGAATTAGTTTCATTCTGATTTGTGAAGGCTGAAGAGAAAAAAAGATTAAAAAAGGAAAAGGAAGGGTGAAGCAAAGGTACAGACTGGGGGGAGGCCAAGGAGCCCTGGCTGGAAACTCAAAGGTTCCCTTTTAAATATAATTTTTTTTTCAAAATAAAAGAGCATTACATTGAAAATTACTTCCAAGCACTAGAAAAGGGTGATGGGCAGATTACAATGATGGCTTAGGGAAGGATAGGGATCCTGGGAGGCAGAGGCTGATGCAGTGGGGTCTCCGTAGGGTGCCTGGCCCTGCTCTCAGGGCAGCCATTGCCTTTCCCTGGGCAGACTGACTGTCCTGGCACGAGGGGATCTGCTGGTCTCGGGGTCAGCCCCCCAGGGCTGTGGGACACACAGATACTGCAGGCTTTGCCTTCTCCCACAGGTGCAGTTCCAGCAACGGGCTTCCTCAAGCAAAGTGGCATCAATATCGACTCCAAGGGCTTCATTGTGGTCAACAAGGTGAGCCCAGGGGCAACCCCTGTGGGAGGGAGAGCAGGAGGAGCTGGGTCACCTCTCCTCACAGAAGAGCTTCCCAGGGACTCCAAACTGCTGCCACGGGTGCTTTTCATGGCTTTTTATCTGTCAAGATTGGCAGAATTGGAATTTTGGAATTCTGCGGGTTGGCCCGTGCAGGGCCAGGAGTTGGACTCGATGATCTTTTGGGGTCCCTTCCATCTCAGGATGTTCTATGAGATGCTGAGATTCTGGGAGCACCATCAGGAGCACCTGGGACCGCCCTTGCAAGTGTGGGATTTGCAAACCCCAGCCCTGAATGCTCTGGCTTGGGTCTGGTTCTGAGCTGCCCTGGAATGGTGTGAATATTCTGGGGGGAAAGAAATTGAGAAAGATCCATCTTTCCAGGTATCCACTGCGGTGGAGCGGTGCTCGTGCTGATGGGTGGTGTGTGCCGTGAGCAAGGAGCATTGTCAGGGAACTGGGGCTCTGAGCCACCCACCCTGTGCTTATTGCTCATCCATGTGATAAGCTGGGCTCTATCTGCAAACACTGACAGACGCCAGATTTCTAAGAGGGGCTCCAGGACCCCAGTCCATGTCTCTTTTTACTGGATAACCCACTGGAAAAGGGATACTGTAGGTCCCTGCCCATGTGTTCTCCTTTGAAAGTGAAGAAGGCTGAATGAAATCCCATGTGGGGGTCTCACAGCCAAGCAGAGGTTGTCTGTGTGTTCCTGGGGACATGGCAGCTCTGGAGCAGTTCTCTGTTTCTGTTTGTGTGTGGTGCAAACCCCACTAATGCACACCTCTGTTCCCTGCAGATGATGCAGACCAACATCCCCGGGGTCTTTGCTGCTGGAGACGCTGTCACGTTTCCATTGGCCTTGAGGAATAACAAGAAGGTGAACGTCCCCCACTGGCAGATGGCCCACATGCATGGTAGGTACTTAGCAGAAAAGAGACTTTTGCAGATTCGTGGGAAATTTCCAAACCCTCTAAGGAGAGAATGAGATAACTGTCAACAGGGAGACTGGGTGATTGTATTGAACATTTTGAAGCGTGTATATTTTATCCTGCCCAATATGCCTCATCTGTCAGCATTTGTGCCAAGCTTTGCCTAACAGTGCCTTGTCACAAGCGCAGAGGTGTCGAGGGACAGGCTTTTCCATATGCCCTCTGCTTCCTGGCATCTGCATTGCTGCAGCAGCCTGCTTGCCTCCTTGCCTGGGGGCACTTAGTGGCTCAAATCCTAAAGTCAACCCAGGCTCAGATTTCCAGCTGGGCTGCCCACACTGCCAGGTTGACCCAGGAGCATGTTGCAGAGCTCAAATCTTTGTCCCCTTCACGTCAGCCTGAAATCCCTGGTGTGATCAGCTGCCCTCAAGGCCACAGTCCTGTGAGAAGGTTTCCCTCTGGGTGGGTGCCCTGGGTGAGAGGTTTTGGAACCACAGCTCCCAAGTCAACCTTTGGACACACCCCCCTGGTCCAGACATGCCCCTGCAGCAGGGACCATATCCCAACAGTCACAGTGCCTCCAGGGGTTTGTCCATCCCACCCCTGTCTGGGTGGGAGCTCAGCATGCTCTCAGCCCTGTCACTGTTCCAGAAGCTGGGGGAAAAGAGTCTCATGGGCATATCGCTCATGCCAGTGGAGATGATGAGTAGGAGCTGCACCATGGGAAGGAGTCCATGCCCATCCTCGGACAATGTCGTATGCTTTCTGCTTGATCTTTGTTGCTGGGTGGGGTGTTTTCAACAGCAGTTCTTGGTTTCCCTGTGCTCTGTGACTGGGGATGTTGATGCTGTGCTGTGACTTGAAGGCAGACCATGATGCTTGCCCTGGTGTGGGAATTCCTCAATCCTGCTGCTGCTGTCTTCCAGGCCGTATCGCTGCACTCAACATGCTGGCCCATGGCACAGAGATCAGCACCATCCCATATTTGTGGACTGCTATGTTTGGGAAGAGCATCCGGTATGCGGGTAAGGGGCTCCTGAGGCTGCTGTGGCATTTGTGCTGGTGGAGGTGTCCTGGCATAGGGGAGCCACAGCCATGTCCCTTGCTGTGGACCCTCCACACCGACTTGTGCCGCAGGTCTGCTTCCCTGCCTGGCTTAGGGGTTTGGTGTCTTCTCTGAAACCTGTCTGCCATGAAGTGCACTTCTCTAAACGTGACGGAGGGTTGATTTAGATTAGATAATGGGAAGAAATTCTTCCCTGTGAGGGTAGTGAGACCCTGGCACAGGTTGTCCCATCCCTGGAAGTGTTCCAGGCCAGGTTGGATGGGGCTTGGAGCAACCTGGTTTAGTGGAAGGTGTTCCTGCCCATGGCAAGGGGTTTGAACAAGGTGGTCTTTAAGGCCCCTTCCAACCCAAACCATCCTGTGATTCGGTTGTTTTTGGTACCTACATCTTCCTGTGCTGGTCTCTTGGTCACCACAGGACGTTCTTTATGTAGCTCTGGAGTGAAACACCCTGTCTTAGAGCTGGATACAGAGGAATTGTTGCTGAATCCACTTCTTCTTCTCTGCTTTGCAGGCCATGCGGAAGGATTCGATGATGTTGTCATTCAGGGAGATTTAGATGAACTGAAGTTTGTGGCATTTTACACCAAGTACGTGTTTCTCTTTTCCATCTTTCTACACAGGCATTCATCTGAGATTGCTCTGCTAGACTGGAAAATAGTTTTACCAGAGCTTCTGTCAGTTAGTTTTGTTCATCTCTGGACACTGAGCTTGTGGGACACTAATAAAAGGCCCTGGAGAAATGATGTGCTGATCGTAGAACAAATTAAATTGGTCTTTGGACCTGGCGTCTCTGCCAGATGTAAGCCCTTTATCTGTTCACATAGTCTTGGGAGCAGATGATGGCTTTTAGTGGCAATACCTAGCAAAGATTTCCTTCCCATCTCATCACCATGTTAATGGTTTGTGACCAGGGCTGGACTGGGCGCTCAGGCATCACCAATTCCGATTCTGGTTTGACAGACTGAGCTCAAAAACCTTTTCTTTCTATAACAAGCTGTGAACATTTGCAACAGCTCAGGAACTTTGTTACACTTGTAGTGAAGCCCACCTCTTCCCTTGGCTGGGACCCTACCTGGGAATGCATTCCTGAGACGTGTTGATAGCTGGGATGTGTTGTCTCATCTGTTTTGGAGCCGTGTTGGGTGTTTAGACTGGGTGCACCAGGAATTTATCCCCAAAATATTTGCTGCTGTTTATTCTTCTCTTGCCTTTGTCCCATCCAAATCTGAAAACAGTGGCCATAGAACCTCCTCATGACTGGAGCCAAAGGGGTTTTTCCAAGTGCTTTCTGATATTAAGGATGGGGAGAGGGAAATCAGGGAAGCAAAGGGCTGCCCAGCTCAGCCATCAGACTACTCGGCAGCAGCACCCAGGCAGGGATCAAGAGGGAGCCCGGGACAGGAGTCAGCTGTGGCTCTGCAGAGATCATCTGACTGCCCCTCTGTTCCCTCCCCAATGGCTCTCATGCCTTCCCTCCCTGAGGGTGCCACATTGCTCCAGACTGGAGCTTGGCAGTTGGATGTGTCCCTCGGGCTTGGAGAGGCACAGGGCTCAGTGTATCACTCCATGGGTCCCTGATTCTCACCCTTCTCCTCCTGGTGCCTGAACACGTCAGGTAAACACCTGCTGCAGGGGATGGGGCTCTAGCTGGCACCTGGGGCCCTTGGCACCTTGGACCCACCTCAGAGTGTACTGGCACCTTGGCCAAAATTGCATAAAGGAGCATGTTTGTGCCAAGGCACCACCTGTGCTGGGGAGAGCTGCTGTGGGGACGTTCCCCTCCTGCAGCCTTTCCATACCAGAGCATTTAGCTCTTTATCCCCACCCTAATTAGAAAGGAAAGGTCAAGTTGCTTTAGTTCGATGTCTGAGGGGCCTGTTCAAAGGGAACGCCTTGATCAAGGTGCGGAATCCCTGCTCTGTGCCCCATGCTTTGTGTGCTGCGGTGGCTGCAGGGGGCAGGGACTGCCTAGGTCTGCCCAGGCACACAGGGTCAGCAGTGGGGGTCCGCCACTGAACACTGTGTTGTTCTACTACCCAGGAGGGGCTCCCAGAGATGTCTTTTGGGTACCAGGATGGCATTCTGCGCTGAGAGCTGGAGGTACTGGGGAGCACCGTCTGGCAGGGGTCAGCCAATGTGTCCCCTGCAGCTTTGCTCAGCTGTCATCACAAATGTCCCTGTTTGTGCTTCTGTGAGGGGCCACTGGAGCATTTTTTCCTCTTTCTTATTTGGTGGTGGTTCTTCTGGTTGGTGCTAATGCTTTTTGACTGAGGACAGTCTCAAACCTACTATTTCCTTCTGCTTTCTTCTGCTGTGCCCACCCTGTGGTTTGCACTCTTCTCCTGGTCCTCCTTGGCTGTTGCAGGAACTACTGGTGGTTCCCACTCCTGCAGCCTATCCTCAGCATTTGCTTTCACAATAAGGCTCTTTTTGCCCCAGAGTTTGAAGAGGAAAGCTGTCCATCTCTCACTGGTCAGAGCTGTGTAGAGGTCAGTGAAAGTCCCTGTACAGGACAGTGCTCTGCAGATGTCCTCGTGGGACACTGCTTTCACGGCAGCACTTCAGCCAGAACAGAATGATGTCATCCCACCCCTAAGACCTTGGAGACCAGGGAATTGTTGTGGCTGTCTTAGAATCATAGAATCATAGAATAGAATAGAATCATAGAATCGATTGGGTTGGAAAAGACCTCCAAGATCATCGAGTCCAACCCTTGGTCCAAATCCAGTCCATTTACTAGATCATGGCACTCAGTGTCACGTCCAATCTGTGTTTAAAAATCTCCAGGGATGATGAATCCACCACCTCTCTGGGCAGCCCATTCCAATGCCTGATTACTCTCTCTGTAAAGAATTTTCTCCTGATATCCAACTTAAATTTCCCCTGGCGGAGCTTAAGCCCGTGCCCCCTTGTCCTATTGCTGAGTGCCTGAGAGAAGAGATCAACCCCCACCTGGCTAGAACTTCCCTTCAGGTAGTTATAGACGGTGATGAGGTCACCTCTGAGCCTCCTCTTCTCCAGGCTAAACAACCCCAGCTCCCTCAGCCTCTCCCCATAGGACTTATGCTCCAGTCCCTTCACCAGCCTTGTTGCTCTTCTCTGGACCCGCTCCAGCACCTCAATATCCTTTCTGAACTGAGGGGCCCAGAACTGAACACAATACTCAAGGTGTGGCCTCACCAACGCAGAGTACAGGGGAAGGATCACTTCCCTGGTCCTGCTGGCCACGCTATTTTTGATACAGGACAAGATCCCATTGGCCTTCTTGGCCACCTGGGCACACTGTTGGCTCATGTTGAGCTTCCTGTCAATTAGTACCCCCAGGTCCCTTTCTGCCTGGCTGCTTTCCAGCCACTCTGTGCCCAGCCTGTAGCGCTGCATGGGGTTGTTGTGGCCAAAGTGCAGGACCCGGCACTTGGCTTTATTGAACTTCATCCCATTGGAATCAGCCCATCTCTCAAGTCTATCCAGATCCCTCTGCAGAGCCCTCCTGCCTTCCAGCAGGTTGACACTCCCTCCCAATTTGGTGTCATCAGCAAATTTGCTGATGATGGACTCAATATTTGCTGATGATGGACTCTTCTTCATGGTTCCCCACTTCTGTTGTGTTGAACCCTGCAAAAGAAGGGAAGACCATGTAGACACATCCACTGTGCTCCCTTTTCCCTCAGCTTTCACACCAAGACTTCTGATTGCTCCAAATCCCAGGTTCAGGAAGGGAAGTCTTGTTGCCTCTGAAGGCCTTTTGAAAAAGAGGGATTCCTACAGGCTCCCCATCTGTCTGACAAAGTGTCCAAAAGCCACTGCTGATGTGGAATGCTCCGGCTCACCAGGATCCCACGGGTTATTTTGTAAATGGAGCAGCTGCCCCATGTCTTGCTGACAGAAATGTTTGGGCTGTGTCCACCTTCCTGGCTGGTCATGTTGGGCACTGTCTGGGCTTGAGGCTGAGCTGGTGGGCAACTGGTGGAGTGTGTCCTCCTTTCAGTTCCCTTACACACCTTAGTTATTCATTGCCTTGGAACAGCACATCTTCCCCTGGTTTTGATGGATAGGTCTCTCCAACCACTTTGTGTTTCCTAGGTGGGAGCTGGCTATGCTCAGGAAACTTGCTCTCCTTTATTTGCAGTGAATTTATTTAGGAATAGTGGATAGAGCCTTTCCCAAATCTTCGTTCACAAAGCCTAGCCATGATGATTTAGAAATAGGAGCCTTGTGAAAACAGTCTGTGATGGAACTGCCCCATGGTTTTGTGGACAGCTGCAAGAGATGGCTTTAACTCCCATGGCTGCACAGGGATGAAGTGTCCTCTGAAACATGGCTTTTGCTCTCCTCTTCTTGGGAATTAGGCACACATTCCCCCACCCTGGCTGTCCTTTGCTCTGTTAATCACAGAGCTCTTTGGCAGCAGATTGAAGAGCATATATTGGTTTGATGGGTGCTTCTATGCTTCAGTTTACTCAACAGTATCTCCAGAGTTTAATATCTTACAACACACCTTCCCTGATCTCACATTTTTTGTCCATTCAGTTATCTCTTCATAAATCGTCTCATGGGCCAGTCTTTGAAGGTTTATGCTTGGGTTGACCTCGGCAAACCTCAAAGTAGAAGAACCCTTCTCATTTGCCTGTGACCTTTAGCCAAAGCTCTTCCAGCATTTTTACATTCTCTTCCTTCCACTTCATTGGTTTCCCACTCTACCTTTGGGGTTGTTTTGCGAGCCTGGTGGGGAACAGCCAGTTGGCCTGGACATCCCTATACATGAGGACTTCATCACTGGGGCTATGGGACCCTGGTGTTGGACACCTCTGTCCTGGTGCCTGTGGAGCGGCTCAGAGGTGGGCACTCTGCCCTCTTGGAGGTGGGAATCAGGAAGAGGATGTAGAGCATTCCAACCAAGTGTCCCACAGGGAAATCCTGACCACCTGCCTCTCCACTCCCTTGGCAGAAGGCAGTAGCACAGGGATCACAGCAACCACTGGGCATCCTTGCTGGTGTCCAGGTTTTTATCACCATCAGATTCAACTTTGGTGGTGTTTTCCCACAGATGCCAGGGTGCCAGAGCTGCCTCTGTCCCCCAGGCACCCTCACGATGCTCACTATGCCAGCACATGAGCATTGGTGGGACCACTGGGGCCAGCCTGCCGTGTCAGCTCTGAGCCCTCTCCTGACCTTTGTCCCATGCCACTAGCACAGTCCCTGTGGTGCTCGTACCTTGGGATCGGGCCTGGCTCTGGAGTGGGTGTTTCTCTTTGCTTCCCGCTTCTCTCCAGCATGCTGGATTTTGGGTGATGGAGCCATGGCCATCCAGGGTGCCCTAACTGCTCTGCTCTGCCTGGCCCTAGGAGCGATGAGGTGGTGGCTGTGGCCAGCATGAACTACGACCCGATCGTCTCCAAGGTGGCTGAGGTCCTGGCTGCTGGCAGGACCATCCGGAAGCGCGATGTGGAGTAAGTAGACACGTAGCGGAAACTGGCAGTGCCAGGGCAGCAGCAAATCACAGCCAGGGGGTGCAGGGCAGGGCCGAGCACCAAAAGGCAGCTCTTTCCTGCTGTTCCCTCTGTACATCCTTGCATCTCCCTTCCTGTTCTGCTTACTCCACCCCCCTCAGTGCTGCCTCCCATCTTCCTCCAGCTTCCTCTGGCATCCTGCACATGTGGGGTTTGTCTTAAACACCAGGACCCAAATCCTTGCACGGACTGCATGGGAGGGGGATACTCACTGCCTTTGGGCACTGGCACATCACCAAGGAAGCACTGCCTGATAATGGGGTGCCCCTGGGCACCCAGTCAGTCAAGAGCATCTACAGAGAGGGGCTGAGTGTGAAGCCTGTGCACAACCCAGCCCAGAGAGCTGGTGGTACCGGGATGCTGGCCTGTGGTGTCTCGGCCTCCAGTTCCTTGGAGTGGAGCTCATAGGCAGGGGGCATTTTTCTCATTCACTTTGTTTTTAAGACCTTGCAGAGGAAAGAGTATAGCCCTTTGTGCTGAGGGTGGGTGCTGGAAGGCAAATGCCAGGGAGGTGGTAACAGCTGGGAAGAAGACTTTAGAGTAGGAACCAAAGCTACTGAGGGAATGTGGGTTCCTGTTTCAGGGATGTTTCCACATGTGGAATAAAAGCAGATCTTTTCAAAAGCTCAGGGAGAGGAGCACTCCTGGCCCCCAGGCAGGTCTGAACCAGCTCAGACTCCCTGGGCACCTCTGGGATGGGGAGAATGTCACACGTCCACCTAGTGGAGATAGGGTTCAGAAAATCACAGGATGGTTTGGATTGGAAAGAACCTTAAAGGCCATCCCATCCCACCCCCTGCCTTGGGCAGGGACACCTTTCACTAGACCAAGTTGCTCCAAGCCCTGTCCAGCCTGGCCTTGAACACTTCTAGGAATGGGGCAGCCACAGCTTCTCTGGGTAACCTGTGCCAAGGCCTCACCACCCTCACAGGGAAGGATTTCTTGTGCTGTAACCCCCAATACGTCGGGAAATGGTTGCTGACTGGGAAGGAGGTGGTATCTCATGGACATCCCAGTGGCGGGTGGAAGCAGGCTTGGGGGCCTGGAGGAAACCAGACCACCTAAACCTGAATGTCTTTTCTCTCTCTGTCTCCTACTGCTTTCACAACTTTAGGCTGTTTGTCCGTCATGGCAAGTACGTTCGATTTGGGGTCCTGGGTGTGCTGGGTGTGAGGGGCTGGCAGGAGGGCCAGCCAGCCACCTGATTGGGCCATATCCCTAATTCCCATGTGGGACACTGATTACGTTGTGGGCATCCATGTTTTGCATCCCCCTCACAGGGGGGCGATGCTGCTGTGCTGGGTGGTAGGGCTGGAGGTGCCAGGAGCCACATCAGGCATAGATCTGCTGGGACTGGGCAGCTGCCTGTTGATTGGGACCATGCTTTGCTGGGGGTTTGGTGGCTTTCCATGAACTTTCAGCTGAATGCCAGGAGGGCTGGGTTTAAGTAAAAAAAAAATGTTTTAGCTCTGTTTTACATGGAATTGAGGATCTGCACGGACTTTTTGGACAGTTTAATGACATGTGAATGAGGACAGAGGAAAGGCACAGCGCAGCAGGGTGGGGGGATGGACACCAGTGACCAATGTCTGGACTAGCACCAAGACAGCATCGAGAGCTGCATATGCTGAGTAATACCCCATCTGGTTTTTCCCTCTTTTAGAACCGGAGACATGTCCTGGCTAACAGGGAAAGGCTCCTAATACTGCTGGTGGCTGTGCCGTCCTGATGCTGCACTCGCTGTGGGGAGACAGGACAGCAGCTCCACAACCCGGTGGGAAACCCAAGGCTCAGCCATTTCCCTTTGAAACTTGGATGAACCCATGCCTGACACTGTGCACTGACCTTTCCAGGAGGACCTCCCATGGCACCTCTGCCCCGGTGCTTGCTGGGCTAGGGCTCTGTTATTGCAATTCCCGTGGGACTGGAAAAGCAGCCCTCAGAGACTGTGGGGTTTGGCCGTGGCAATGGGCATTGGTGCCACGTGGCTCCAGATGCTGCCATTGGGCTGAGGGTCTCCAGGCGGATCTGCCCCATGCACGTCCCTCACCTCTGTAAGCAGCATGAGTGCCTTTGGGTGCTCCTGTGCTTTCATGCATGATGCTCCTTCCCAAATTCTCTTCGCTCCCAGCACAGTTCTGATGTGCATCCCCACAGAGCCTGACATCTGCTCTCTCCTTGCTTGGCTGCAGGGTTTGCCACGGCTCTGCCTGTGCTCACCCACTCTAGGGGGCATCTGGGTGGGCCAGGAGGTGGGGTCACACCAGGTGGTCTCTGTTCAGCCTGTGATTGTGTGGTCCAGGCTGATCCTGCCCAGTCTCCCCCGGCAGAGGTGGGTCCCTGCCCATGGTGAGGGCTCTGGAGCTCAGTGGTCCCATCCCAGCACCTGCAGCTCTTGGTCCATCCCCAGGGTGTGGAGCGGGAGTCCCTGGAGAGCTGGGAAAGCAGCTCAGCTACAGCCTTGGACTTGGTGGCCACCCTTCCAGCCAGCCTTGGAATGTCTCTCCTTGATGACATCATGGGATTGGTGCTGCTGCTGCTGAGGCGTTACTTGAGGAAAAGTAGCCGGAGGAGCCGTCCATCGTCTATCACTTGTCTGTCCTGTCGTCTAGTGACAAGGCTGCATTTCTCAGCCCACCATGCAAGTGCTCTGCTGTCCTGTCTCTTGCCCTTGCTGAAGAAGAGCTGTGTCTCCAGCTCGGGAGTGGACCTGGCCAGCCACAGCCCTGTGCCTGTCAACCCAACAGAGTGGGAGGGTGAGGATCTCCTCAGAGAGCTTCCAGTGCTTTGTCCTGGGGGTGACTCCTTCCCCAGCAGTCAGTGTTTTACCCTGAGTCCAAAACAAGAGAATTTATATTTTTAATTTGATTAGCCCCCTATGAATTAAAGCAATACTATTCTTGGGATCTGGGTAATTTCTGATTCCTTCCAAGACCTTGGGTCAACTCTGCAGGTTCACCAGGGGATTCAAGTACCTCTTCTCTGGAGGCTTCCCACCTGTGTCCATCTCACCTGTTGTTTATTTCCGGTCTTTCAGATCTTGGCTGGATAGAAATGTCACCAGTGTCTGTCACATCTCTGATTTGTCTCTGGTTTCACTGCAAGGCTTTTCCCAGGCGGAATGACCGGGGGGGAGGTAGGCGGGATGTGCAGGCTCCAGCACACAGCAATGAACAGGGACCATTGTGTGTCTGCTGGATCCACAGAAGATGGACATTTCCACTCTGCAGTGGTGTGGGATGGTGTTGAACCTGGGAGCCCTTGTCCAGTGCCTTGGCAAATGCTTCCCGGTGGTGAGCCTGTCCTGGAGCTGGGCAAGGCTGGGTTATCTTCTCTGCCACCTCTTCAGGCACATCTTGCAACCTCTCATACCAGGACAGAAAGTTTCCATCTCTTCTTACAAAACTGCCTGTTCCCATGAGGAATGAGAATCCAGCTGGGGCACAGGCAGCTTGTTAGTGACCCCCAGCTGCATTGCCCCATCACAGTTACTTTCACCAGACTGCCGAGGTATCTTCTTGGTTGCTCACCCTGCTTGCCTGTGCAGATGTGAGCTCTCCAGCAGCTCCTGCTCCTTAGATACTGGGCTGTGCCTGTTGCCCTGCCCATGTCTTGCCCTGTGTGCTGGCAGGACCCCTGGCACGCCTGGGGCTTTGCCTCTACTCCACTCAGGTGAGAGCCCACCTGGAGTATTGCATCCAGCTCTGGGGTCCTCAGCAGAGGATGGACATGGATCTGCTGGAGCAAGTCTAGAGGAGGCCATAGAGATGCTCTGAGGGCTGGAGCCCCTCTGCTCTGGAGCCAGGCTGGGAGAGCTGGAGGTTGTCTCCCTGGAGAAGAGAAGGCTCCAGGGAGACCTTAGAGTCCCTTCCAGTGCCTAAAGGGGCTCCAAGAAAGCTGGAGAGGGACTCTGAACAACAGCCTGGAGTGACAGGATGAGGGGGAATGGCTTCCCCCTGCCAGAGGGCAGGGTTAGATGGGATATTGGGAAGGAATTGTTCCCTGTGATGGTGGGGAGGCTCTGGCCCAGATTGCCCAGAGAAGCTGTGGCTGCCCCATCCCTGCAAGTGTCCAAGGCTGGGTTGGATGGGGCTTGGAGCAACCTGGTCTAGTGGAAGGTGTCCCTGCCCATGGCAGGGACTGGAACAAGATGGTCTTTAAGGTCCCTTCCAACCCAAACGAGTTTGTGATTCTATGATCCGATGACTTCAGTCAGTCAGGCATTGTTCTACTACACTTTCAGCCCCGGATGGTTTGTTTTTGGCAGCATATGGCAGGGAGCTCTACAATTTCATTTTGGCTTTATCAAGCAGAAGAATCCTCCCTTTCTTTGGTTTCTTGTGTCCCTTGCCAGTGCCTGGCCCTCAAAGACCACATTTACAGCATTCACTCCCACTATTTGAGGCAGCTTCTCTGATGTGCCTTATGGGGTGGGTTGGAGGCTGAAGATCATGAAATGAGACCACATATGTTGGGTAGGACTAACACTTACAGAGCGTGTCCAGAGAAGGGCAACTGAGCTGTGGAAGGGTCTGTAGCACAAGTCTGATGAGGAGTGGCTGAGAGAGCTGGGAGTGCTCAGCCCAGAGAAAAGGAGGCTCATGGATGACCTTCTTGCTGTCTCCAGCTCCATGAAAGGAGGGTGAAGCCAGATGGTGGTCAGGCTCTGCTCCCCAATAACAATTGGCCGGGTGAGAGGAAATGGCCTCAGGTTGCACCAGGGGATGTTTAGGTTGGATATTAGGGAAAATTTCTTTATGGAAAGGGTTGTCCAGCCCTTTCACAGGCTGCCCAGGGCAGTGGTGGAGCCTCCATCCCTGGAAGTGTTCAAAAAATGTGTAGATGTTGGACTTGGGGACATGGTTTAGTGGGATACCTGGCAGTGCAGGGTTAATTGGTTGCACTTATTGGTCTTAGAGGACTTTTCCGACCTTAATGATCCTGTTATTTTAAATTTGAAGTCCCCGCAGTGCCATCTCCTTTCCCTGCCATTCACCTCTGGCTGAACCAACCCCTCACACACCATCCCCCACTGCCTGAGCCTGGATGGAGTCTTGGGACACTGAGCAGCGTGGAGGTCTATGAGGGCAGCCTGTTAGCAGGGGAGATCATGGGGATGGGTAAATGCTCCATGAGCCTGGAGGCCTCGAAGAAGCATTACAGGTGAAGAGCATCATTCTTTTGTGTGGCATCCTCCTCTGTCAGGGGGCTTTGAGCAGTAATTACGCTGATATAGCCTGGCTGGGAGAGGGTGCAGTTGCTTAGTTTACCACTGTGTCCCTGTCGTGGTGATGGTTACAACCTGATGCTCACCCCCTAAAGGTGCTGTGGAGGGGAGATGCTTTTGACTTGTGACTCCTTTGCAAATCCACCCTGTGATTGCCATGTAGGCTTGATGTTCCAAGGTGGCAGTTCTTCCCCACATCCCCCTCCCAGCTCAGTAGCCCTGTTCCCAGCGAGCCAATGGCCAGGTGGCCCCGCGCATTAGCCTGACCTGTCATCCCACTGATTCCCTCCTGGCTAATCCTGGCTGAGCCGGGCTGGGGCGAGCAGGGCTCAGCTGTCAGCCATGGCTGTGCACACCCCGCTGCCCCCCAACCTGCGCCGGGGCTTGGTGGCATTCAGCGGCTCCCTCTTCATCACCAATAAGACACAGGATAGCGGCACTGCCCACATCTACCAGCCAGGTATGGGCAGTGGGGCTCTGCGGAGGGGGATTGGGGGAGGGGGTTATCACCATGAGCACCTGGGTGCCTCAGAGCCAGGAGCACCCAAAGGGTCTCTGTACCTCCCCCACCAAGGAGGGGAGCAAAAATAAGAACATTTGCTGCAAAGAGCTGTTTGTGGTACCCAAGGGCTATTGCTCCACTCCACGAGCTGCAAGTGGGGGTCCCTCTGAATAGGGGGACACCAGAGTTGCTGAGCAGCCTGCCCACCTCTGCCCATCCTGCCTAGCCCACGAGGTGCTGGCCAGCCTGCCCCTCCAGGTGATGCTCTACTTCAACGTCTACTACTTCCCCGTCTGGTGCCTGGCTGAGGGAATGATGCTGCAGCTGAAGGTACTGTCCCCTGGGGCACATGGGGAGGGGGGAGCTGCTCCTGCCCAGCCTCCCTTGTCGTAGGGGAGAAACAGTGAACAGGGGACAGGGGAGCCTCTTCAGAATTAATGGGTCTCCAAAATGCCCTGACCCCCATGAGACGAGATGGCTCATCTCTGGCTGCCAGAAATGGAAATCATGAACCTTCCAGGCAGGAAAGGTTAAACTGGGAGAGAAAAGTGGGCAGAGCTGAGCACCAGCCTGGTGGGAGCTGGCAGAGAATGGAGCACTGGGTATGGGGAGGAGGGCCCAGGCACTGAGCATGGGGTGCAGGGGACAGGGCAAATGGGATGGGAGAAGGGCACAAGTATCTGGGAATTGAGCACAGGGAACGGTGCACAGGGGATGGGAAACTGGGCATGGACAGCTGGACTGGGGTGCAGGGGCTGGAGCTGACTGGGACAAGGCTGTGCCCCCATTACAGTACCACCTCCTACCTTGGCACTACCAGTTCCTGCTGGTCACAGCCTTCCTCATTCTCTCGCTGGCTGAGGGCTCCCGACTCTACCTGGGCTACCTGGGCAATCTCCAGGAGAAGGTAAACACCACCTGCCCTGGCACACAAACCCCTTATACTCAGTGAGGGTCAGCCCAGCTGGGGGAGCCTGATGGCCCCTCACTTGGAACCCAAATGCCCATCACTGCCCCTTCTTCCTGGAGTTCTGCCTGGAGTTGTCCCAGGAGAGAATGATGGGTGCAGGCAGGACCTGAAGGCAGGAGACAAAGGAGATCCACTCGCCCTCCTGCTGTATCCTTCCTGTGGGTGCAACCCTCCAGCACTGGGTTTGACAGCATCTCACCACATCCGACCACAGCTCTGCGTGGCAAGGATGTCCCCGATACCCGCGTGCCAAGGCTGGCAGTGATGCAGGGAGCTCCTGGGTCACAGAGGGTCCCCCTACCCCACCACTGCCTCCTTATCCCATCTCAGCAGGTTCTGCTCCTGCAGGTGCCTGAGCTGGCTGGGTTCCTGCTACTCTCCTTCCTGATCCAGCTGCCCCTCCTGCTCTTCCTGCTGACAGACAGCCAGGTCATTCACTTGCCACTGGAGATGCCCATGCACAGCCTGTTCCTGGCCTTCCTCCTTGCTGAGATTGTGGCTGCCTTCCTGGCACTGAAGACCATGACCAAGCAGCTGGCGGCACAGTTCTACCTGCAGCATTTCCAGGAGGGCAGGAGGGGCCGGCCAGGGGGCACAGGGGGGCAGGCAGCTGAGGTGGGGTGATGCTGCAGGACCCCTCCAAACCACGCAGTCAGTCCCAGTAGGGAGCATTAAATGGTGCTTGAACCCACAGATACTGTGTTTTTGAGCCTTGTGGAGTTCACAGAACAGTCCCTGGGCACGGACCCGGACAAACCCTGCCCTGCACCAGGCTGATACAGCCCGAGGCAGGTGGGAGTGAGGGGTCAGCACCTCTGAAACACTCTGGCTTGCCCCAGGGCTGTGCCTGTCCTTGCTGAGCATCAGCCCTGGCAGGAGGCAGGAACTGGGGGTGCAGAAGCCACTGCACCCCCCAGGAAGTACCAGCTCAGGGCTGGAGCCTTAAACTGGGCTCTTAAATCCTCTCTGAGCTTCCCAGGGATCCCCTGAGGATCTGGGCAGCTCACATGAAGCCATCCCAGCTGGAAGCATGCAGGGTGCTGTGAGGTGCGAGAGCAGCATCCCAAAACTTGACAGCCACTTGCAGGGCTTGAGACAGAGCAGAGCCACCTCCCACTTTTGGAACAGCTTTATTCCATTGCATCTCTGGTTTTCATGGGAAATCAAAGCCCACAGCCATCAGAATGTGGAGAAACATAAAGCGCTTTAAGCCTCTTTTGCCCAGCACAGCTCTGCTCCGGCACCTGTTATCAGTGCTGGGAGTGGCAGCTGGGATGGCTTTGTGTTCCAAGAGCCAAGAACTGCTGCTGCTGCCACTGCCAATGTTTCTCCAAGAAAGGCAGACTCTAACCCCAGCAGTGCACACCTGGGCCAGGACTGGCCCACCTCCACCTGGGCCGCAGCCATGCCCCCATCATGTCTACCTGGAGGTGGCTCCGGAGGGAAGGGTGCTTGTGGTGGAGCATTCCTGATGTCCATAAGCTGAGGCCTTGGGCTTACCTTTAGGGGGTTTTGCCTGAAAAATGAACAGGGGTAACAGTACAACAGGCACGGGGATAGCCCAGGTGGACCCGCACTGCTCTCTTTGGTCCCATGAGAACAGATGCACTCTCTAAGACTCCCACTCCGCTCCTGATTTGAGATCTGGCATGAGGAACATTCTCCACCAGCAGGATGGTGCAGCCCTGGGGCAGTTCACCAGGAGCTGGTGGATCTCAGTCCTCAGAAGCTCCAAAGACTTGGCCAGACAAAGCTGGAGATGAACTGAGGCAGGGCTGGCAGCTCTCCTGCTCTGTGGAGGCCTCCCTGTGACTCACTGATTCACCAAGGAAGTGAATTCCCACAGCAGGAATCATGTGAGGCATGAAAATCTGTCACTGAACTGCAGCACAGGACGTGCTTTGAACAGCTGCCCTCTCTCTGCATGGAGTCCAGATTCCCTTTGGAAGAAGAATAAGTGTGGAGCTGGGTCACATTTCCAGGTAAGGTCCCCATGGGGACCCCTTGTTGTCCAACAGGAACTGAGGTTGTGATGCAGCTTTCCCTGAGTCCTGGTACCAGCTGCATCCCTCTCCCAGTTCAGATCAGCCATCAAGCTCAAAAGCTGGAGACTAAGAGCTGCTCCACCAGGATCTTCCCAGATCTTGTGAACTCAGTTTTAACCAAGGGGCAGAAAATCATAAAATTATTCACTCCAAAAACCTTCACTCCAACCTTCTCTCTCCCATGTGGTCCCACCCTTACCTCCTCGAACTTCTCCTTCCAATACAGGTCAGCCTTTGCATCCAGGCAGAGCAGAACTAGGTCACAGACCACTGTAGCCTGGAGACAGACAGATGTTGAAGACTGTATGCAGGGAAACTTCCCGCTGGAACGTCTAGCCCTCCACCCTGGCTCCCACTGAGCCCCGCAGCTGGCTGTGGGCCAGTGCTGAGGGCAGCGAGCCGGCCCTGCCTCCGGCCAGGTCACCTGCCAACTCCAATGGCTCCTCTCTGACCCAACAGGCTCCCATGAGCTGCACAGGAGGTCAGACAGGATCACCTGGGCTGCAATGGATGGACACAGGGAGTGCTCTTCCAGTGCCCTCACAGCTGTGTATGGACTGGGATGAGCATGTTAGGGACGAAAGAGGGGGCAGGTGGGGGACCTCAGGCTCCCTTCCAGTTACCTGCTGGAAGGGATGAGCCATATAAGGGCTCTATGAGGAGCTGCCCCATCTGGTGACAGGACACCAGGTCACTTTAGAGTCAGGGGAGAAGCAGAGAGAGGAGCTGCTTTCCCCTGCCAGCAGCATCCCAGCGATGCTCCTTCCCAGGGCCCACACAAACACCCAGCCTCCACGAGACATGACCCTGACAGTGCTCAGGATCCCAGTGCTGTCATTACTGCTAATGGTCACAGGGAAACGGGAGCTGACACCCTGCCAGACCATCTCCTGTTCATGCTGACCGGCACCCAGGAAGCCTTGTGCCCAGGCAGGCAGGGAAACAACTGATGAGCGGCAAATCCCAAGCCATGGATTGAAGGAAAAGAGCGTATCTGGAGTACTCACAGCACCAAAGAAGGCAATGCTTGTGCCGAAGCTCACGGCAGTAGGAATGATGCTGAACTTCCCAGCCTGGTGAGAAATAGTGGAGAGGGAAGACAGTGGGTAGAGAGTGATGAGAGGGGTGTGGGCTGTGGGGCAGTGTGCTTGAAGTTGTGTAACGTGGAGTCTTTATACGATAAAGAAATGGAGTCTGCTCCCTGATCAGATGGTAATCAAAGAGGCTTTAATTCAAATTCAGCGCCCTTTTTATCCCTTAAAACCATGTGACCTTGTGACCAACGGGGTTGTCTATTTTGGTGCAGGTCCCCTGGGCTTCCCTGCCCTCTGTGCGTTCCCTGCACTCCTGGACACGCCTCCTACAAAGCTGGGGTGCGCAGGAGGGATCCAGGAACATTTCTCCATGCCCAACTCTAGGAACTGCTGTTGCACTGACTCCAAGCCCCTTTGGCTGTCAAAGAAGGAACTGACAGCTGGTGACCTGGTGGCAGCAGAAGTTACTGTGACCCACCTGCTCCCCCAGGCATGGCAGGAGCCTCCCTCTTGCTGCAGCTGCCACCTATGGAACCATATCCCAGCAAACATGGCCCTGATGCAATGTGTCCCTCTCTGCTCAAATGAGTCTGGTGGTCTGTGGGGGGAGAGATTTTGGGGTTACAGTCTCTCTCCCAGCTTTCTCTCCTGCTGCTGGACCTGCCCTCACTACCCAGAAGTGGTGCATCCTGTCCTATGATGTGTGCTTCACCTTCTTCAGGTGCAAAGGGCGCTGCTGAGCATGACAGTCCAGCTGTGGACATTTCTCAGGGTGCCAAGAGCTCTCAGTACAGACTCCTTCTTGCACAGCTGAGCACTGCGTGTCAGTGATGCTGCACAGAGTAGTGTCAGCGATCACAAAATCATGGAATGGTTTGGGTTGGAAGGGGCCTTAAAGATCATCTCATTCCACCCCTCTACCATGGACACAGACACCTTTCACTAGACCAGGTTGCTCCAAGCTCTGTCCAGCCTGGCCTTGGACACTTGCAGGGATGGGGCAGCCACAGCTTCTCTGGGCAACCTGGGCCAGGGCCTCCCCACCCTCACAGGGAACAATTCCTTCCCAATATCCCATCTAACCCTGCCCTCTGGCAGGGGGAAGCCATTCCTCCTGATCATGTCACTCCCGGCTGTTGTCCAAAGTCCCCCTCTAGCTCTCTTGGAGCCCTTAGACCCTGGAAGGGACTCTAAGGTCTCCCTGGAGCCTTCTCTTCTCCAGGTGAACACCCCCAGCTCTCCCAGCCTGTCTCCAGAGCAGAGGGGCTCCAGCCCCAGAACATCTCTGTGGCCTCCTCTGGACTTGCTCCAGCAGCTCAACGTTCTTGTTATGTTAGGGACCGCAGAGCTGGAAGCAGCTCTGCAGGTGAAGTCTCACCTGAGCAGGAGGGCAGAATCCTTCTCTCATCTACTGCCCATGCTGTGGGAGGAGCCCAGGACACTGGAGGTTTCAGGGCTCTCAGCTCACATGGCTGGGCCATATCTAGGCATGATCATGCCCACACCTTTTGTCCCTGAGGGTACAATTAATCAAAAGGGGATTAACTGTCCAGGTTCAGAAGAGTTCAGGTTGTCCTTTGGCAGGTGCTTCCCCCTCAAGACCCTCAGAGAAGCCCATAGACCCAGATCAGCTCACCTTGCCTACACAACATTTCACAGCTCCTGTGTCAGACCCTCAGGGAGGGAAGCCTCCCTGCTCAGGGAATAACCAAGAGGTTTTTCTTTAAATGAAAGAGATCATTTTCTCCCACTCTACTTGGAAAACTCTGGGAAGAGGTGAAGAGCTCACCAGGATGGGAAGAAGCAACAGCAGCAGGAAGCCACAGGGGTGGTTGCAGGAGAGCAGCGGGGAGTGGTGGGAGGAGTCAGCCCTGGGGACTGCCGGGGCTGCGCAGGACACGGTACCTGGCCGTGCACGGAGGTGTCGAAGCGGAGGCCGTAAAGCTTCAGCAGGTTCCGGTAGAGCTGCCGCTGGGAGCCCCAGTAGTAAGAGGCAGTTCTGTGGGAGACATTGGACACACCTCAGAAAGCAGTGAGGGAAGTGGGCTGCCAGTGCCAAAGAATTGCTGGGGCTACCGTGTACCTGTGCACACCTGGTGTCCTCCAGGTTGGGACCTGGGTGATACATGTGTTGCCACGACTCACTGGCTGGCATCAGCAGTGGGGCATCTGCATCCCCTCAGCACCCAGTCTGGGAAAACACAGCTCCCAGTGCACCCAGTTCAGGTGTGGACAGCCAGAGAACCCTGCCTCGGGGAGGTAATGCCATGCATAGCTCCAAACACAGCAGATCTGCCATAGCATCCTGGTACTAATAGGCCCTACCCTGATTCACCATTTCCTATCGTCTTGGAATCACAGAACCATTCAGGCTGAAAAGCCCTCTAAGATCATCAAGTCCAACCCTTAACCCAGCACCATCATGTTCTCCACTAACCCACATCCCCAAGTGCCACAACTACACAGCCTTTAAATCCCTCCAGGGATGGCGAATCCACCACCACCCTGGGCAGCCTCTGCCGGGCTGGACAGCCCTTTTTGTGAAGAAATTTTCCCAAATATCCAATCTAAACCTCCTTTAGTACAACTTGAGGCTGTTTCCTCTCATCCTGTCTACTGTTACTTGGGAGCAGAGCCCAACCCTCACCTGGCTCCACCCTCCCATCAGAGAGTTGTAGAGAGTTGTAGAGAGTGAGAATGTCCCCCCTGAGCCTCCTTTTCTCCAAGCTGAGCCCCTTCAGCTCCCTCAGCCGCTCCTCATCAGACTTGTGCTCCAGACCTTTCCACAGCTCTCCTGCCCACCTCTGGACGTGCTCCAGCCCCTCAATGTCTTTCTTGACAGGAGGAGAGTCACTCCCTGGTCCTGCTGCCACACCATTGCTGGTACAGTCCAGGTGTCCTTGGCCTTAACCACCTGGGTTCACGTTCACCTCCAGGTCCTTTTCTGCCTGCAGCTTTCCAGCCACTCTGCCCCCAGCCTGTAGCATTCCATGGCGTTGTTGTTACCCAAATGCAGGACCCGGTACTTGGCCTTGTTGAACCTCACACCACTGGCCTCACCCCATGGATCCAGCTTGTCCAGATCCCTCTGCAGAGCCTCCTGCCCTCCAGCAGACCAACACTCCCACCCAGACTGGTGAACCGCGTGAAGGTGAGTTTGCAAATGACACCTGCAAACTGTGCCCCTGCTGGTCCTTTCAGAGCACCCATCAGAACTGAGATCTCAAATGACTGCAGTGTGCTCATCCCACAGCCCCATGTGGCCACTGTCCCAGCATCCTCACCTGAAATTGTACCTTGTGTCCTGCAGGCTGAAGAAATACTGTGGCTGGCACTGGGCAGCAGGGTGGTCCAGGTCGCAGTCCCACTTGATGAGAACTCCAATGCTCCCCCCCTGCAAAACACATTTTACTCCAGGAGAAGCATGGGATCAGAAACTGGCTGAGTTCTTTACTGTTCAGACATTCCTAGATCATACATTCCCTTAGCATTTCAGGGTCAGTCCTGTCCTCTGCCTCTTGCTCACATCCTTGCGGAATTTTGAGTCATCTCCATACTTCTATAAAAACCAAGTACCAGCAGTGCGAGGTCTCCAAAGTGCTCTCCAGCTGCCTCCACCATGTTACGTACACGGAACACAGGACAGGAGGGGTTGAAGACTGGATCATATGTGCAGCTCTTGAAATAGCTGGGGTCACTGGTTTGTAAAGTGTTGCACCTGAGACAGCAGGGGCGGGGGGACAGAGTGTGGGAGGTCATAGAGCCTGTCTGTGGGACTGAAAAGGGGACCATCCTGCTGGAGTGGGCCCCCCAGAGCTCTCAGTGGGGGGAAAGTCATTGCCTTGCCTAAAGCCTCAGATGGAGAGAGGGTGGAGTAAAACCATCCCAGAGGAATCACAGAGAGTATTCATCTTTTATAGCATCTGCCATAGCCTTCCCCTGTACCTCCCTGTGTTTCTTCTTTCTCCCCCAGCACCCAGCTCCCACCCAGCTCGACTCAGTGCTCCAGGGCTGACAGCAGGGACAGTTCAGTTGCCCCACACTGCATCTTCTGCCAGGGTAAGGCAGCACAGTCAGCATGCCTGGGGCTGCGAGGCCAGTGTAGCCCTTTACCTGGCTTCTGTGAAACCACTTTGCAAGGACTAAGGCAAAAATATTAGTCTCACTCCCTGGACGGCCTAGTCCAGCTTTCTGCAGTGCTCTACGTGGGCATGACCAGTCCCTCTCTCTGAGGTGTCCCCATCCCACTGCTTTTACAGCTGCACACATAGGGTGTTCACCTGAACATCCATCCTGCCTGTAATTGCCCAGCACCACCTGTCCTGGGTGGCACATGGCTTCACATAGCCTCAGGTGCTCAGCCCCATGACAGGCAGCCTCAGTGCTGAGGCTGGACCGGGCTCAGGCTGGCTGGAAAGCACCGTACTTACTTGGAGAAGTTAAATTTGGTGAAGTGGACAGTGTTTTTTATAAAGAGAGTGAAATTCTCCGCCTCAGCCAGAAGAGGTTTCCTGGAAAACAACCACCAATGAACTCAAGTCTTGCACAGTGGCCAAGGCACAGCCCCATTCCCCAAGCTCCACAGTCTCATCTGGAATCCCAAAATTTTGGCCACAATGGACAGCTGCAAGAAACGTTCTTGCGTAAAGTTCTCTGACCTTAACTGACTGGGAGACTGATGTCAAAGGTCTCCCTGAACACAGCTGCCCTTGGGCGAGTCTCAGGGTCAGGCTCCTGGTTAGACAGAGGGAAGAAATCAAAGCTCCCAATACCTGCTATCCCCTTATCTGTGATTACCTGGGCAGGGTACTGTTCTCCACAGGACACCAGCCATAGATCTCACAGGTGGAACGGGTGGCACTGAACATCACACATTTCCCAGTTTTTATCCCTAAAAATGAGAGAATGTAAGATAGGCTGAGAGAGTTGGGGTTCATCAGCCTGGACAAGGGAAGGCTCCAGGGAGACCTTAGAGCCTCTTCCAGTGCCTAAATGGGCTCCAAGAAAGCTGGAGAGGGACTTGGGACAACAGTCTGGAATGACAGGACAAGGGGGAATGGCTTCCCACTGCCAGAGGGCAGGGTTAGATGGGATATTCTCCCCTGTGAGGGTGGTGAGGCCCTGGCACAGGCTGGCCAGAGCAGTTGTGGCTGCCCCATCTCTGGAAGTGTTCAAGGCCAGGTTGGATGGAGCTTGGAGCAATCTGGGCTAGTGTTCCTGCCATGGCAGGAGAGTGGGACTAGATGAGCTTTAAGTTCTCTTTCAACCCAAACCATTCTAGGATTTTATGTTTATTAAGCAAAACTCCCAGTACCATTGCCATGAACCACAGGGTTTCCCATGGGACAATCTGCATCTTCTGTGCACATCGCGTCAAGGACAGAGGGGCTCTGGGAAGGACAAGAGACAAGTGCTGTCATTGTGCTGTGCAGCCACCTGAGGCCATGCTGTCACTTACCCCCATTGCTGTGCCTCTACTCCTGTTTCTCCAAGCACTTCCCAAACAGTTAAAGACCATTCACCATGTCCAGACCCTGGACAGCCTCCAGCCAATGAGGAGAGAGGCATGTCTGAGGGACGATCCTTCCCGCCTGTCTCCATGCTATTGGGAGCACATGTCTCCTGCTCCTCAGAGGCAGAGGAATCCTCCAGAGCTAACTCAGACCTTTCAGCTGGAACTGGGAACCAGCATGAGGGCCTCAATGACTGAGCCCATTAAGCACCTTGTAAAGCACCACAACAAATACCCTGGGGAAGAGCTTAGTAGACCTAAATCCAGCATAACACAAGTTTTACAAGAGACAGGGAAAGCTTCACCCTCACTCTGGACCTACCTGGTTCCCAGGAGCAGTAAAAACCTCTTATTCAAACACAGAGAGATGATGGCAGGTGGGGGAATACTACTAACACCTTCTCCAGCTACCCCAGGCCATGGCAGGAGTCACTAGCCCATTAGAAACCCACCTCCCCAAGACCCAGGGGACACAGAGGCTCAAACGCAGGCAGGGGACCCCCAGTTATGGAGTCAGAAGAAGTGGGGGGCTGTCCAGGCCTTTCCAGGGCTGCTACAGGACAGCCTCAGCCTCTTGTTTAGGTGTGAAACCCACTAATGTGAGCCAAGAGGAGCAGCACCTTTGGGCTGGGTGGGGGCTCACTGCCTAGGGGTATAGAGTCATTATGGGATGCAGGAGAACATTTGGGTATTGCACAGGTGTTTTAGGGGATGGGTTGTTTAGGGAAGGAAGAGAAGGCATGGAAAGGAGGGAACTAGGTGGTCTGAAAAGGAACAAACATTGGAAAATAGAGGGATAAAAGGATGCAAGGAGTAACTGCGTGTACAGCTGCTAAAACAGCTCGGTTTGTGTTTGGTGCTGCTTCTGGCCCCAGACACACTGATCTGCCAGCACCAAATACTTTGGTCATCAAGAACAGTCAGAGAATATTCAGACTGCTCTAACTCCCCGCAAAGCCAAAAGCTGTCACTGCTAAATCTTCAAAGCTTTTCAAATATGAATGTCACCTACAGCCCCAAAGCCAGAACCTGAGGAGATCAGCATGGGGTGCAGGCTGGGACAGGCACCCCCACACACTCCAGCACTGGAACGGGATGAAATCCTCTGCTCTCTGTGTCCTTGGCTTGCACACTGCAAAACTAGCACCGAGAGATGCCTGTGGCTGCCTGTGAGAGCCCTAAAATGCCCTACAGCACTTGTCTTCCTCCCTGTCAGGACTTCGGGAGTTGTCAGCATTTTAAAGATGGATCATTAGTGCCATTTTCCCTGACCCAAAACCAGGGTTGCTCCTCCTCTCCCACAGCATCTGGCCACAGCAGGAGCTGAAGGGACCATTAGGACAATCAGCACTTGGCTCAGGCACAAGGTGCCAGGAGTGGCTCAGCTTAAAGGACATTTGCTCCCATCTACCAAGCCAGGTCCAGCCTGGGAGAGCTCAGTGGAGGGAGTTGGCCTGACCCCAGTCTTAAAGGGAAGACTTCTCTCAGAGAACATATACCACTAAGTGTTTGTTGGCTGGCTGGGAAACCACCTAGACCTTGTGTTCTGTTCCTCCTAAAAACAGGATGCTAAGACGGACATTAGTCCTGCAGCAAGGAGTTATCAAGGAAACATGACACAGGTATCCATGGACTGTGTGTCAAAGCATCCCCTTGTTCGAGGGCAGCAGAAAGCCTGGAATGGTCATACAGTGCCACCACCCAAGGAGCCCAGAGCTGGTGAGGCCCCAAGTGTCCTTTGTCCTGGTCACCACAAGCAGTTCTGGCCAGAGAGCATGGATATACACCTTGGCTCATGCAGGCATGACAGAGCAAGTGCAGATGAGCATGGAAGAGCTATGGAGCAGTGAGAATGAGGGGAATCAGGTTTGTTGGGAATATATATCCATTTTCCGCTTTTATCTGGTCTTCCTCTGGGTTCCACCGAGGAGCGGGACAGATGGCTCCATCCACCACCCCCTGGGGGCTGGGCTGGGGCAGCCCTGGCACTCACCTCGGGACAGGTGCCCTGGGCCTGCTGGGCTGTGGCAATGAAATTGGTCACCAGAAAAAGCACATTTTCTCCCTGAGAAGCAAGAAGGTACCATCAGTGAGGAGGGTGGGTCCAGGGGATACCCTGTGACACTGTCACCGGGAGGAACAGGCAGTAATGGCCACGTTTGGGCTTTGGGAGGCCAATGGTACCGGCGGCGTTCCATTGCCAAGGGGACTGAACTCCTATGTGCCCCCCCTGCCCCCGCCCGGGGCCCGGCCGTACCTGCGGGGGCCAGGTGAGATCCGCCCCGTCCCAGAGCCGCCGGCCCGCGGCCCCGGCGGGAGCCGCTCCCTTCACCTTGGTGACCACGGCGACACGCGGGGCCGCGTCGCGCTCCTGGTACCCCTTCCGCAGCAGCAGCACCCACCTGCGGGGGGGAAAGGGGGGGCGGACGCTGAGGGACCCCCGCCCGCCCCCCGAGGGCAGGGACGGGGGAGTCCCTACCCCAGCAGGAACCCCCGGCCCCCCCCCGAGGGCAGGGGCAGGCATCCCTACCCCAGCAGGTAGCCTAGCGCGCTCAGCTGCAGCAGCCGGTACAGGAGCCCCACCCGCCGGTTCCGCGTCAGCGAGAACTTGGCCGTCTTGTAGTCGAGCAGGAGCCCGCAGGGCGAGCCCGGCATGGCGGCACGGAGGGGGAAAGGCGGACACGGAGCGGGGACAGAGGCCACGGGGTGCGACGCTGGCGGACAGCCGCGAGGACCGGAGGACTCGGAGGGTGGGGGCCACCCCCGGCACTGCGGCCCGGCCCCGGCCCCGCCCCCGTTGCCATGGCAGCGGCGCGGCCCGGCCGGAGATGGCGGCGGGCGGAGAGGGCCGCAGTGGGCTGGGCGGGCCGTCCCCTCCGTCACCCTGAGCCCGAACCACAGCCACACAGTCACTGAGTGGTCTGGGTTGTAAGGAACCGTAAAGCCCATCCAGCCGCACCCCCTGCCGCACGTAGGGACACATTCTGCTAGACCAGGTTGTGTTTTATAATCACAAGGTCATGGCCATGCTTCTGTTTAACTGTAAATATTTTTGAAATTAGAATTCCCGCTGACAGAGAGCAGGATTCTGGGAGCAATACAGGCTTCAATGTCAAGGTCAGGATTCAGAGCATCTGTAAGTAAACTAAAGGGGCACTTTCTCTGGGTGTACTCACAGACTGCCGCATAGAAGTGATGCCCGGAGAGGTACATTGTGGGGCACAGTGGGCCACAACCTTTTCCATTTCCTCTGCATCATGAATAGTGACAGCAGAAGTATTTTTCATCATTTTTATGGGAAGATAAATTCATCCTTTAGCAACATAAATTAAACTGTATCCAGTCTTGTCTTTCCTAGCAAAGCTTGAAATTATTTTTGAAGGGGAATCTTGTACTTATGTACACCCTTGTCAGCCTGTGTTTGGGGACTCCCTTTGCTAGTGACTTTATTTCTTTTCTTGTTGGTCTCATCCTTGTTACTGCATAGTGCTCTTTTCCTTTGGCCCCTGACTTTAAGCAGCTGTTATTTAATTCTACACCCTTGTGTTCATAGCATTCCTGTGTGGTGAGATGAAACTCAGCTACTGCTCCCTGGGCCTTTGTCAGCACTGGTGTCACCAGGCTTGCTTGTGCTGTGATGTACTCCCCATCCATTCCTCTGGACTCTCCACTTGTGCAGAACATGCCTAGGGAGGTCATGGCTCATCCCTCACCTTTCAACCTTTAGGCTCCTCTCCTTTTTGCACCTTCCTGTCACAGACTTCACCTTCTCCATCTATGGCTGTCCTTGGGCAACCCCAGACGTGTATCTCCAAGAGGAAGATTCACAAATCTCCCTACTCCTGGTCTCACCCTGCAGCTGTGCTCCAAATCTCTCTACTTCCAGCACTGTCTGTGGTGGGCGCACACTCAGAAAGGAAGATACTGAATTTTTTCTCTTCCATGCCACACCTCGTGCTGTCTGCCAGATCCATGTTCTCCCTGGATTGTGTCTTTCGTGCAAAATTCAACGTCCTCTCCATCCACTCCCTTACAACCCTCAATCCTCACACATCTTACCCGCTATAGCTTCCTCCTTGAACATCCTCCATGTCTTCAGTGGGCTTCTCTGGCTCGCAAGAAAGAAAACAACCTTAATCCTCATCGCTTCTGGCCATCAGCTGTTCACTTGGCATCCTTCCCAGTTTCATTCTGCTTTTTTTCCTCATGTTTACCTTTGGAGGCTGCAGTGGCTGCTTGTCTCCACTCCTGTCCGCCTCACCTCCTGTTCCTTTCACAGTCCAGCAGTTCTCCCAAGTCTGGTATTCAAGCCTGGCAATGGTTTCCTTTTCTTCTGTGCTGGTTGAACCCTCATTTCTTTCCTGCCCCATTGGGAACTTGCAGAACACTTGCTGAGGAAACCTATTCTGATTTCCAGGGACTCTGGGAGGGGTTAAAGAGAGCAGAGCTGGCTGCTCTGCCAGCAGAACCAGCTGGTGGGAGGCTGTGGGAGCTGCCTGGTGCTCATGTTGGCTTTCAGGCTCTGTTAGGCTGGAGAAGGAGCTGGGCGGCCACAGCTGCATGCAGGAGCAGCAGCCCCCAGCTTTGTCATGGTGATTGGATTTTCAGTCTTTGCTATGTTGGCAACCCGAGGTCAGAGAACACAGATGATTCGCTGGCAGCTTCTGCTTTGGGTTTGAGGTAAATGAGGTAGAAAAAGAAATAATATGTTGTAGTTCTAATTGCCTAGCGGTAATAGAGACAGTTGCAGAGAAATACTTGAACTAACTCAATCTTCCTTTTAAACTTAATACTTTTAACTCTTAAACTGTTTGGTTTCATGTATTTTTTTCATCAGGAAAATTTTTGGAACAGCAATAGCAGAAAACACTGGTTTAAAGAAACTTAAAATCAACTAGAACCATTTCCATAGTCAAGGGCAGCTGCCTTGGCCAAAGGCTTGGAGGTGGAAATTGTTTTCACTCCTGTTTTTAAACTCTGAGAGCTCATATGAAGCTCATCTGTTTAAACAAGTGGGAATGCCATGATGGGCTCCAACAACAAGGCTGTTGGCCTTGTGCCTGTCCAAGAGCCATCAATGACCCAGGATCATACAGACCTTGGAACTAAGAGAGAAGAATCATCCAGTGTGTTGACATATTGCATTTCTCTGTTTCTAGTTTTTCCTTTTTTAGAGTCAAAATTACTGTAAGGAATGTTTTGAATTATTTAATTTCTAACTGATAAATGAATACAGAAATTGTTTTGTAGTCTATATACAGTTCTTATTCTATTAAAATTTTACTCATTAAAATAAGAAACATTTTTTCCAGCCTCTCCAGCTGAAAGGGGCTACTGAGGTTAGTGGTTAGTGGTGAGTTGGCAGTGCTGGCTTAATGACTGGACTCGATCTTAGAGGTGTTTTCCAACCTAAATGATTCTGTGATTCTATAAGATTTATCTTCTTTATTTGAAAATAATGCTATGATTTACCTAGTGAAGTTTGTCCAGTAAATGTGTAAATCATTTTATAGTTGCATATCCAATAAATCAAGCCTGTACCTTGGATTCACATCTGTCTGTCCATACCATTTGGAGGGGTCTCTTGCGTGTTGTCAGGTCTGTAAATCGGGGCTGTCTCTGTCAGAATCGTCCTGCCACCCTCTCAATCTCCAGATGAAAACTGCATGTATTGAACATAGAAGCTTTACGGGCCTTGATTGAAATCAGTGTAAGTACTTACGTTTTAAAATACTTCCTCACCATTTATTGTTTCTGTTATGTCCTTTGCCCCTAGTCCTTCCTGTGCTGTCCAAAGAAGAGATGCAAATTAAAATCCTATGAAAAAATACACCAAGGACACCAAGGAGAAAATCCACTTGGCTCTGCCTTGACACACATGGATTCATTAGTCACTGAAGTCAGAGCTGGGTGGTTTTAGGCTCAATAAACCTATCAACATACCATTTAGGAACTTAAAACCACCACAGGGCGATGTCTCTGGATGTTGAGCATCCAGTTCTCCTGTGGGTTTGATGAGATCAGGAGGTGGCTGAGGGAAAAGGAGCGCATGCCTGCTCCGTGCACAGGTGGGATCTGCCCTCCGTAAGGGCTGCCGGGAGAAGTGGGAGCAGGCAGATGGAGCAGGTTTTGTGTGGGAAGTTGGAGGGTTTTGACGTGCTTTGGCAGCTGCTGCAAAAGGTTGTGAGGAATTAACGTGGAGAGTTACGCTGAGAACTGTAGTTCTGTTATACCAGTTATTCCCAATTTTGCTGGTGATCTCCCCTGCTGGAATTCCAGTTCCTCTTTCCACAAACTCAGTTGTGTTCTCTTTAAGTTGCAATAACTCAACAGAATATTTTTTGAGTCCCCTGTTCATGAGGGACTCAATGGTTCCAGTACTGAGCCTTTTTTTTTGGTCCAAGTGCCAATTCCATATTTTTCCTTTTTATTTTCTTTACATAAATTGCCAGGTAGCAGTTGAATGCCTCTTGAAGGTGCTATAGCACACCAGCACTGCTGCCTCTTTCCAGGCTCCTCTCTCCATTAAAGCACAGAGGTTACACAAATCCGTATTGATTGCCACTAATGGTATTTTTTCCTGAATTCTTGAGCAGCTCTCACTTTGCTCAGTGGCCTTTTGAGGCCTTGACTCTCCTTGCTGCCCATCACTTCTCAGAATATCTGCCAGCTTGTTTTGCTGCAGCACTCTGGGACTGCTCCAGCTGCCTGTTTCTGGAAAATGAGCATTATTACTCCAGGGAAGCTCACTACCTGATTCCACGTGAAACTCCTCTGGTGTAAGTTACATAGGTGATCACAAAGTTTTAGCTGTAGAAGCTACTAACAAGTGTGTTTGGAGTCAGGGCTGGGCAGCAATCCTGCAGTGTGGCTCCAGCTGCTCCCCACACACAGAAAAGGGGTTTTTTGTGCTTTCCAAGCATTTTTCTTGAGGACTTTCACGTCCTTTAGGATATCAAGCATGCTGCCATGCCCAGAGGTGCCTTGGCTCTTGTCCCAGCAAGGATTGAAACCCACAGTGCTACCCTAAAATGCTTCCAATCTAGCAAGGGAAGCATGGGATCATGAGAAATCAGCCATCCTGGCTCCAGAGGAACTACTCACTGCAACCCCTTCCCTCTGATGGACGACTGATGTTTCCTAACCTCAGGCCAAGCTGTCATTGCCTCAAGAAGTGTTTCTGATCTCTTGCCTAAATCTCCCTCGTGACAGTTGCAGTCTGTTGCTTCATGCCGTGTCTCCTGTGCACATGGGGAAGATTTGTTCTCCTTTTATAGAATCTGTAAGGTTGGAAAAGACTTCTAAGATCACTGAGACCGGCGTCTGCAGTTTTGTGCCTGTGTGGTGTGTTACATGTGGGGAAATGGGCTTTTCCTTCTTTGCTCCCAAAGTGAATGCAGTGGATGCATCTGCTGTTGGAACCGAGTCTGCCACTGGGACAGGCCCGCACATTCCTGCTCCTTAGAACGTGTGGTGAGACAGAGAAGAGCCGTGGCCCCAGAGCAGCCTGACTGCCAGGACTGCTGAGACACAGCACAAAAATTCCTGGAATGATTTGTGGACCCGTGTGCTTGAGCACCTGCGCATTGTGGAGGGATGAGGGGAAAACAAGACCATCTTGGTCTGTGCCATCTTTTAATGCTCTGCCATTCCCCGGCCGGCAGTAGGAACAAGTAACACCGCTGCTGGTAGTGTGATGCTTACCTCATCCTGAGGCTGTGTCTGCAGGAGGAGGAGGAGGAGGAGGAGGAGGGAAGAATGGCAGGGATAATGAGAGGATTACTTACAGCCAGCCTCACTGAGCCACTGGTCAGTGCTGCTTTCAGAGCCGGGGGGGGGGGGTGGGGTGGGGGGTGGGTGCGGGGAGGGATAGTTTAGGAATGTGAGGATGGGAAGTGGTTTAATTAGGACATGGAGCTGCTCTGTCCTGAGTGCCACTCCACCACTCCCTTCCAGTGCTCGGGGCTCCCCTCCTCCTCCCTCCAGCACAGACAGAGCTCAGCTATGCAAGTGCATCAGTGACTGCTTATTCCCCTGTGACTCCTGCTCTCCTGTACTTCCCCATGCAAGAGCCCAGGGACCCCTGCGGGTCCCACTGCCCGGTGATCCCTGTGGCTCCCACAGCCCAGTGATCCCTGCAGCTCCCACGGCTCCCATCCCCGGGGCTGTGTGGGCAGCAGCAGTGATCCTGTGTGCTGAAGCCTCTGAAATCATCATGAGCTCAGTTCTTATGGCCATCCCTGGAGCATCTCTGAGTTGCACCTAGGGACGAGGCTGAGGGCCATGGGCTCAGTCACTCACTGCCATTTAAAGGGGGTGGGTGGCAGCCCCAGCATCGATTTTCTCTCTAGTACAAATCCCATGTTATTCCCCTCTGGATTTGCATTTCTCCTTGTCTCCTTGCACCTGCCTTATGGGACAGGGCACAAAAAACCGGCATTGCTCTGGTAGCTACTCTCCCAGTCTTCTCAGACCAGCAGCATCACTGGCAAGGCTCAGCCATCCCCAGCTGCTGCCTACCCACTCCCACGCTGCCCATGGGGATTATCATCCAGGGCTCACATTAACCCTCTTAGCGCAGCTGGAACACGTGTGCCAGAGCTGCTCCTGCCCCATGGCCCCTAAAGCCTTTCTCAGTTCCCAGAGCCCCAGCACCAGCCACTCCAGCACTGGCCTGCGTACTTCCCTGCAGCTCTGGCATTAGATTGATTTCGTGCAGCCTGATTACACCATTGCCCAGAAAACAGGACTTTATTTCTATTTTTAAGCTAATTTGGAGAAAGGTACTGCTCTGGAAAACAGGTGTATGATCAGCCACAGGGAAGCAGTGGCTGCTTGAAATGAAGTTCTGGGAGCTGCACATGGGGATGGTTTAGTTTTAAATCTGTTTGGAATTGGAGGTACAACTTGGGGAGATAATGTTTTCTCTCACATTACAGGCTGCCATCTTAAAGCCCTGCTGATGCTGTTTAGTTTGGATTTATTTTTTTCCCTGCTGATACAATTTTTAGGAACAAATCCCTGTTGGGGAGCTGCTGGGGTGCCAGTGGCTGCTGTCACCCCCCTTTTTTTCTGTGTGCATTCATGAATAGTCAGTTAAAAATCGATTTGTACACATTTTGTGCAGGGCATGTTACTGCAGTAGGATGGTGTACGACACATGAACCAACCAATTTTGTAACACTGTTTAAAAAAAACCCAACACACAAGTGTGCTCAAGAGGCCCCACTGGCCTCCCAGGCACCTGGGAATTATGCTTCAATCCTTTAATTCCCCGCCAGTCCCCTGTCCCCATTCTGGCTTTGTGTGCTGTGGCCTAACAGCAATTTCTGTGCATTTTTACAAATGAACGATTTCAAACAGATTAAATATCGATGGTTGAAAGGCTCATTCAACAACTCTCTGGTCTTTGTCAGCTTAAAAGGCTGACTGAGAACCCTGCTGGCAGAGCCCAGCCCTGGCAATATGACTGCCATTGACTTTCCTCCACCAGGGAAGGATTAAAGTGTTGTGACTCTCAGCCCATCCTGCTCTGTGAGAACCTTCCTGCCCTTCCCCAGCCCCACGCCAGGCTCCCTTCTCCTGTTGTATCCCTGTGGTTCTTTCTACTCGCCTTTACCCAGCTGACAATGGACTTACTGCTGAGATTAAAACCCGAGTTTCTAAGAAGGGTTCCGCCTCTGCCTCCCCAGGTGTCTGTTGAACACTTGCTTTTTTAATGAAGAAGGACTTTGTTATCTCAAGAAAGAAACTTCTCTAGAGAAGAGCAGTGGTGGGGTATCCGTAGGTTGTCTGTTAATTCCTGTTAATTGCACAAGTTGTCCCATCCCTTTGGCTTTAGTTACCCTGTCCTGCTGCTGCTCAGCATCGTCCTTGCTGCTCACAGGGGAGTCAGGCCCATCCGGGTGAGTATCAGTGTATTTGTGTACTGTAACGCTTAAGTCCCAGCCTATTCCAGCCCTGTGGGGTCCTGGTTTCTGAGGGTCTGGCTGGAGCCTGTCCTCGTGACTGGAACCCCCGTGGCAGCAGGGTGGCAGAGGGCAGCACAACCCACCCTTTCCCCACGCTTTTAGGGGGCTTTCCTGAGCATCAGCTGGGGAGCAGCTTCCCACCAGGAGTCTTGGGGACACAGAGCACAACAAGCCAGAGCCATCGCAGAACCAGTGTTTATGAGGGTGATCGAGTCAGCCAGTGCTCACAAGCCACGAAACAGAGGTGCCAAACAGGGCCACAGCACAGTGGGGCCGTGCTGCTCCAGTGGCAGCAGCGCAAGGGTGAGGCAGGACATGGAGCAGCGCCGGCAGACAGAGGGGTTCACCAGGGGCCAGCATATCCTACTGAGAATCCCCACAGCCTCTCTAGGCCCCTCCAGGGACTGGTCAGTGAGAAGCAATGGACCAGCCTGCCCACAGTCCCTGGCTCCTCACAGGATGCAGAGGATGAAAATGGAGCAAGGTGTCCATGATGCAAGGCCTGGCAGGTCAGCTCCACTGACTTTCAATACATGCTGAAACCCCCCTCCCTTCTACTTTAGCCTAGCCATGGGCAAATTAGCCAGGAGTGGCTGCAACAGTGTTGCTGGGGACCCTCCATGACACTCTTGTAGTTGGAGTGACCCCAGAACATGGGGATGATCACTGGGGACGGAGCAACACTGAAAAGCACCTGCTGAGCCCGTCCCAAGCCCCAGAGAGCCTGGGAGGGGCATCATGGGGGGCTGAGCCCCTCGTGGTGGGGCGGGTGGTGTTGCTGGGGCACAGCAAAAGTGGAGAGCCAGCTCCAGGCATATCAGGGATGCTGCTGGGGACCTCCATCGACAAGGCAACACATCTGGGATCCTGAGGACCCACAGCCTGCTCAGGGCTGGGGCAGGAGCCTGGCTATGGCATTACGTTCCAGTGGGCATGGCCCCCAGCTCCCCCCGAAACGAGCAATTCCAGCAGCTGGGAAGATGCAGTTGAGTTGCTGCTGTGCCAGCCTCCACTGGCTTTCCTGGGCCACCCACTCTGGCCATGTCCCTTCTCTACCTCCTCCACCATCGCCCCCTCAGTCCCAACCTTTGAGGAGAGCAGCCCTGGGGATGGGGATGGCGGGGATGGCAGGGATGGTAGGGATGCTTGTGGGGAGGCCCCTGCCTCCTTCTGAAGAGACTCTGAGGGAGGCAGAGGGGCTCCGCAGGAGGAAAGGGGGCTGCAGTCAGAGCTGCAGACAGGATGAGAGCCAGGATAGGCAGCGCTGGGCTTCCTGTCCCAGTCCCCAGGGAACCTCTGCATCCCTGGCTGCATGGATGTGCCAGTGGACAGGAGGTGTGCTGCACAGTGCCAGGGTGCACTCGGGGAGAGGTGACAAGGACACGCCTCCTCGTGAGTAGGGCAGGCACTGGGCCGAGACCCAGTTCCTGAGTGCAGGGGACGGGGAGGGAGGGAGCCGGCCCCTCCACGCTCTGTGGGGAGCGTGTGGTAAGGGTGAGCATCCTCATCCTCTCCGGATGGAGCCCCACACCCAGGGCAGCCCTGGTGGCTCTGCTGTCATAGGGACCAGGAGGAGGGGGATGGGTCTCTGGCCTCACTGTGGGAGGGGGTTCCGATGCTCCCATCACCAGGTGCCCCCATCCCCTGGGGTGTCATCTCTTGCAGTCATCGGTGTCGGTGTCCGGGAGACCAGCAGTGGGCTGGGAGTTGGGCTGGACCGGCTGCACCCTCTCCTCCAGGCTGCCGCTGGGGAACACCACGTAGCGGGCGCTGAGGCGCTGGGGACGCAGCTCCCGCAGGTTCTCCTTGCTGTGCCACATGCCGTAGCTGAAGTAGACGAGCAGGCCTGCAGGGGGGACAGGAACAGCAGCGGCTCCAGCACTGCCTGGCCACTGGCACAGTCCTGGCTGGCATCCCAGCAGCTGGATTACTCACCTAAGAGCAGCCAGACTGCAAAGCGGAGCCACGTCATGTAGCTGAGCTTCAGCATCAGGTAGATGTTGAGAACGATGCTCAGTGCCGGGGAGAGGGGCACCAGGGGGATCTGTGGGAGGAAAGGAGCCAGTGGGGCTGAGACCTGCAGGACCACATTTCTCATCTTTAAAATCATAAAGACAAAAGGCAGCACTGGCAAACATGGGAGACAAAGGGACTGTCACCCTGGAATTTCTAGAAGTGGCATTTTTTTTTAAGGTAAAAGGCAGGCAAAAGGAACAAGGGCAGCCAAAGTAAGGAGTCCTTCTCCTTACTTTGTGGGGTTGTGGGGATGCAGAGGAGGGAGGCCAGGGTGGGCAGGAGTGATCCCATGGGATGGACATAGAGCTGCTGGCGATGTCCTCTCCTGGGGACCAGTGACCACACAGAGTAACAATGCAGGCCTGTGCCTGGGGCCCCTGTAGGCCCATCAGAGCTGCTCCAACCACCCCGACCCCTGCAGAGAGATTGTCCCTGCCTGGGCCCCAGGCATACCTGGAAGGTCTGGGTGCTGTGCTGCTGCTCGTGTGCCCAGATGAGGAAGAGGCTGAGCAGGAAGCCCAGGCTGAAGAGGACCAGCAGCAGGGAGTAGCTCCAGGTGGGCAGGTGGAGGTGGGTGTTGCCAAAGACCAAGATGGAGCAGAGGCAGATGGCAGACACCATCAGGATCACCACGGCCACTGTGACCACCTCACCTGGGTAGAAGTTGCTGAGGAACTCCAGGTAGGGCTCAAACGCTACTTTCAGCTGCCCTGGCTCCCGCTGCTGTTTGTTCTTGTCCCTGTCCACCAGCTGCAGCTTGTCAGAGAAGGACTCGTACTCCTTCAGCTCACCACTGGATGGACCCTCATGGGGCTCGGGGTTGGGCTGGCCACCAGCTGCTGGTGCAGGGACATCCGCTTTCTGCTGCTGGAAGCGCAGGACAATGATGCTTGCAGCCACAAAGGTGTAGGCCAGCAGCGTGCCAATGGACAGGAACTGCACCAGGGCCTCCAGGTCGAAGACAAGGGCCAGCAGAGCCATGAGCAGCCCGAAGACCACAATGCCAACAACGGGCACCTGTGTGCGGGGGTGCACTCGGGAGAAGATCTGAAAGAAGAGTCCGTCCTCAGCCATGGCATAGACGATGCGTGGCAGGGAGAAGAGGTTGCTCAACAGAACCGTGTTCATTGCTGAGGGACAGGCAGAAGAAGGAAGACCCCATCAGACCCAAACCCAAACTGGCTGGGGGTTGTTCCCAGCCCCCATGGTGAGTGGGGCAGGCAGCTCCCACCGCCACTGCCTGTACTCACCACAGATGGAGCCAGCGGCCACCAGAAACCCCGCCCAGGCATAGCCCCTCCTGTAGAATGCATCAGCCAGGGCAGAGTCAGGGTCCAGCGAGTGCCAGGGCACCATCAGTGTCAGCACAACTGACACCAGGATGTAGGCGCCGGTGGCCAGTCCCAAGGAGAAAGCGATGGCCCTGGGGACAGCCCTCTGTGGGTTCCTGGCCTCTTCGCTGGAGGCTGCGATGACGTCGAAGCCCACAAAGGCATAGAAGCAGGTGGCTGTGCCAGCCATGATACCTGACAGCCCGTATGGGGCGAAGCCGCCCTCCTGGGTGCTCCAGTTCTTGGGCTGTGCAAGGACAAAGCCCATGATGAGGATGAAGAGGATGACGCCCATGCTGATAGCCGAGAAGACGTGGTTGAGCCAGGAGGATACTTTGGCCCCAAAGGAGATGAAGGCAGTGGCTACCAGCAGGATGGCGGCCGCCAGGAAGTCTGGGTAGCGGGCCAGGAATGGCACCTCCCAGGCACCCACATGGGTCTCGGTGAAGTTCTTGATCTTGTGGTTGAAGATCGAGTCCAGATAGCCACTCCAGGCCCTGGCCACTGCGGCCCCCCCGATCATGTACTCCAGCAGCACATTCCAGCCGATGAGGAAAGCCCAGATCTCACCCACGGACACGTAGGTGAACATGTAGGCAGAGCCTGTCTTGGGCACACGGGCTCCAAACTCGGCGTAGCAGAGAGCAGCCAGGAGTGAGGCAAAGCCGGCGATGATGAAGGAGACAATGACAGCGGGGCCAGCGATCTCCTTGGCCACAGTACCTGTGAGGACATACAGCCCAGAGCCCACCATGCCCCCAATGCCCAGCAGCGTCAAGTCGATGGTGGAAAGGCATCTGTTGAAGGATGTCTCCATCATGTCATCCTCCAGGGTCTTCACTCGGTTGAGTTTCTGGCAGAAGCGGGTCAGGTCGGTGGAGCGGGGCAGCCATCTCGCCATCGTGGAGGCAGTGGGCCCTGCCTTCAGCAGAGTGAGAGGTCCTCAGCAGTGAGACCCTGCCTGGAGACCTGGCAGAGGGGCAGGAAGGGGTGAGCATCCCCTTGGCAGGGAGGTATCAGGTTCTGGGGACAGGGTAGAAGAGCCACTGGGCACATTCCAGGTGTCCCTCACACCTCAGCCAGTGTGGGCCTCAGCATGGAGCACATCTTCCTCCAGGGTGGTGGCACAGGACAGGGACCTGTGCCTGTGTGCAAGGTGGGAAGGAAATCACACCACTCTCAGGGCAGCATCTCCCAGTTAAAGCCCAAACCAGTCTGCTCTGGCCCTGATGAAGGTTTCCTTGCTGCTTCTCCTCCACCTTATCCAATATCTACCTGATCTTCTCCCTGGTGTGCTGGGAACCCACCAAGGGGGCATGCAGAGTCTCCCTCCTCCCAGGATCCCACTGATGCCCCAGGGAAAGCCCAGACAGGCTGCAGGGGCTGCAACAGGAAGTCCAGAGCAGCTCCAACGAGGACGTGTGAGTCCCCTGACAGACCAGGAAACAGCAGCATCAGGGATCAGCCAGGCTGGCAGCTTGCCACCATGACAGTTGGAGGACACAGCTCTGGGGACCTTAAGGTGCTGCTTCCTGACTGCTCCACAGGGCAGTCGGTGACTTTGGGGATGCTCTCCCCTCCCAGCCGCCCTCTCCTGCATGCCAGGAGATGTGTCCCCCTCCATCCCCAAACCACAGGTCCTGCTCAGAGGGCTGGTGCAGCCCCGCTCCATAGGTCCACCTGTCTGAGAGGCCAAAAGGTCCTGGAAAGGCCAATGGGAGATGATGGAATGACACTGGCCCATAAGGACAACAGGCACAATCCATGCTGGCTGAGACTCCCCAGCCCTGCACACCTGGGTACCCGCGACTGGAGGGGTTGGCAGTACCGGGATCCCCAACGCCAACACCCCCAACAGGCGCAGCACACCCACTGGGCAACGGAGCATCCCCGGGGCTCGGGGTGTGGCCGTGGGTGGGAATCCTCCGGTTGGGGGGTGATCACAGGTGGGGGACCCCTGGCCCGAGAAGGAGGGTGTGGGGGGGTTCCGGATTCATCCTGGGCGGGGAGAGGCGATAGTTTCGCCCCTGCTCAGCCCCGCCGCGATGCCGGTCCCGGGCGGCGCCGAGTCCCGCTCCCGATCCCGGCCGCGCTGCCACGGGACGCTCCCCACGGTCCCGATGCCAGCCCGACTCCCGGTGCCAGCGGGCCCCGCTCACCTGCGGGCGCGGGCAGGGCCCCGCGCGGCTCCGCTCCAGCCCCGGCCCACCTGCACCGCCGCCGCCGCCGCCGCCGCCGCCGCCCGGCTCCGCCTCCCCGGGCCGGCGGAAGGGCGGGGGCCGGGCGGGGCGGGGGAGCGCCCGGGGCTGCGGGAGCTCTACGGGCGGCTCTGGCCCCATCGCGGGGGATGTCTTCCCCCCAGCGGGGAGCACAGCTTGGGGGCATCGGGGCTGCACCCCCAGGCCCAGGAAGGGGCTGACACAGGGGGTCCCCAAGGCGCCAGGGTGGGCGTTCCCACGGGGGTGTGTGCGGGGCCGGAGCCACACGGAAACGGGGCACAGGGTGGTTACGGAGATGCTCCGAGGCCTGGAGCCCCTCTGCTCTGGAGGCAGGCTGGAAGAGCTGGGGGTGTTCACCTGGAGAAGAGAAGGGTCCAGGAAGACCCTTCCAGTGCATAAAGGCACTCCAAGAGAGCTGGAGAGGGATTTGGGATGAGAGATGGAGGAACAGGACAAAACAGGGAATGGCTTCAAATGGACAGAGGGCAGGATTAGATTAGATGTTAGGAGGTAATTCTCTGTGACAATGGTGAAGCCCTGGCACAGGTTGCCCAGAGAAGCTGTGGCTGCCCCATCCCTGGAAATGTTTGAACAAGGTTGGCTGTGGCTCGGAGCAACCCGGTGCAGTGGAAGGCTTGAGTGAGATGAACTTTGAGGTCCCTTCCAATCCAAACCATTCCAGGATTCTGTGATGGAGCACTTATCCTAAATCTCCTCTGCTGGATACAGTTCTGGATGGAGCAAAGGCCTGAGACCCTACTCCTCTGCCTCTACTCGCTCTGCTCTGGAGCTGCTGCCCTGAGGACAGGCCCCCCCTCCATGCTCAGGTGTTTGTCATGGAGAAGCAGATGTGGTGTGGGGAAAGTGGCTGGAGGGGCAGCAGTGGAAGGGAAGCTCCTGAACAGGCCCATCCAGCTCACAGTCCTGCTGCCCAGCCAGTGCCTGGGCAAGAGCACAAAACCTGAGCGAAAGCTTGTGCGCTTCCACCCGGCTCTGTAGTGAAGGGGAATCACCTCTCTCCATCTCTAAGTCAAAAGGTGTTTCTTTTCCAGAAGTGCTTCACCTCCACTTGAACCAACACAAACCTTTTGCCTCTCCAGCCTCTCTCGGCAAGGAGTTTCCCAAGCAGTCACCTGTCCCACCCAAACCTGCCTGTTACAGGTGTCCTGCAATGCTCCCACTCCTCTGTTTGTAGAGAGCAAAGTTCCTCTCCATGTGTGATATATAGTTTTATCTTTACCCTGTTCACTCTTGAGCCCCTTGTCAAGGATAAAGAAGTCCAGCTCAGCTGGAAGGTGTTCCAGAACCCTGATGTCACCGGGGCCTTTGCAGGGCCTGTTCTTGGGGTGCCCTTCTTGGGGTGAAGGGATCTGCATTTGAGTGCTTTGCAGCAGCAAAATGTTTTCGTTTTCTTCTCTGATCCCCTCCTTATGTCTCATCTGATTTTCTGATGGCATCTGAGCACTAAAGCTGACATTTCCATGGACCCAGCTGTCATCACCTCAAATGTCACCATGGACAACTTAGAGCCCACTGTGCAACACTGAGGGCTCCTAGCTGAATACATTCACTCTTATCCACACTGAACTGACTTCCTTACTTGGAGGGGACCTTGCACTCGTCGTCAGCCCAAAGTATAGGAAAAGGAAGCAGAAAACAGAACTTGTCCTTTCCTGCCACCCTCACTCACCTTCCTACAGCTCCTGGGTGAACACGGGGCTGGCATGGGGCCACACCTCTCCTGTCAGTCACCTTGTACCTGAATGGGGAACTCAATCCTCTGGTGCATCCCCTTGCCACGTCACTTCTGGCACACAAGGAGCCCTGGGCAGGAACTTACAGTCCAGCTCTGTGGGTGGCTGAACGCAGCAAAGGGGCCCCCAAACATGTGTTCCTGGAGCACCGGCCAAGAGCTTGGGGGCTGCCCAGGTCACTGAACCAAGGAGCTGAGACAGCCAAAGCCCAGTAATCCTTGGCAGCACTTCCAGCCCCTTTGGGTAGCTCTCACCAGGTCTCACCCGTGTCACTGGCAGTGCCACAGCTTTGCAGTGGGATGGTGTCACCCTCTGCTGACACAAACAGCACTTGCTTAGAAAAATATCTGTATTCTCTGTGTTGTACTGCCCAGCTTCGGGGGACTGAGCAAGTGTTCATCTGCTTAAACCCTGCTGACCTGATCATGAGCCATCCCAGGTGCTTTACTCCCTTAGGATAATGCTGCCCAACAGTTACCACCACTGACCCCCTGCAGCTCTCTACCTCGACAAAAAGCCCTTCTGAAACCCAACCTGACCACAGGCATGGAAAATTTCAGCTTGGATCCAATCAGCTGCCTGGCAGAGCCATCCGCAGCCAGATGGTGGAAGCAGGAAGCCTGAGAGCTGCTGTTGTCATGGCAGTGCTGCAGTGATCCCCAGCACTGGCTGCCCCTGGAGAGACGGCAGCAACCAGCAATGCCAGATCAAGGTGGGCTCCAGTCCTCGCCCCAAAGGGCAGCGCAGTGGGGCTGAACCCACCGGCAGTAACCCCAATCCAAGCTTCTCCAGCCATACCATTGCTCTGCTGCTGCTCCAGTGATTCCAGAGCACTCGTGTCAAGGAAGGGGGGAACTTCTAGGAGGCAGCGTGACCCCCAGCATCTGGGCATCCTTTCCTGTGATCATTCATCCCTGCTTTCCTCATCCTCACCCCGGGAAGCAATTTCCTTGGTAATAGCTCTGGCCACAAATCTGAACACAGATGCTGACTTCACTTGGTCAAGTACCAGTGACTACCATGTATTCCCACAGGATGAATAAGGTGCCTCCAGAGGAGAATGTTGTCCACCTTGCCCGTCACCATTTCAGCAGTGGAGTGCAGGGCTCCCATCTGAGGATCCAGTGGCAACAGTTCCAGGTGGTTCGTGGGGACCCTGCAGTGGTGCAGGACCCACACCAGTCCACTTTCCAGCTCAAAATTTTCATTCAGGAGGTGGAAACCCCATACAAGCAGTGGGTCTTGTCTTCAGCTGCTGAACCACGGTAGCATCATCCCCACGGGGAACACCCACCCATGATGGAAATGAGAAGGGGTCTCAGTCCCGAATTTCCAAAAGACTTATTGGTCCTTGTAGCTCAGATCTTCCATGTTTGTCTCCTTCACCACCACCTCCCCCCACAAGTTCTTCCAACACCCTGAAAGGTCTCAGAAACACTCCAGGTTCCTTCCCCGCTTCCATCTAGCACACCATGAGCCCCATACTCCTCACTGGGGATGGGACAAACCTAATCATAACCACTGGCATTCAGAAAGCTGCAACCCCAGAAGGCAGGGCAGAGCATTTTATTTCTCTCCATTTGGAAACTGGTTTAAAGGAACAAAGCAAAAGCTCTCCAGCCTTCTCTGCTCCCTGAGTCAGTGGGAACACTGCTAACATTAGTCCAGTAACACTGGGTGAGGCCTGAAATCCTCCTTTAATACAGATGATACTGGTACCTGCCTGGAGGAGGGTCTGTGAAGGGTCTGCCTGTCTAAGAGGCTGTTTCTGCTTCAATCACACACAGAAGCATCTTCCAGCAGATAAACCTTGGAATTGTTGTTTCCCCCAAGTTTTATTCATCTAAACACAGGGCCACTGCCACACGGCAGGTCTGGGTTTGCTGCCTCGGCTGGTCCAGCCCTGGCTCAGTAATGGCCTTAGCTACACTGCAGGATGTTCATGGCAGGTGAACATGCTCATCAGCTCCCAACTGAGCCAGATGCAACAGACACCTTGCTCTGATGACCAGAGAGGCAGTCTGAGGCTCCCAATCCCCCTGTGCTGGGCTCTGCTCACCCCAGCTCTAATCTAAGCGCCCCAGCGAGTTCTTCTATACCCACAGCCTCTTCCTGACATGACACAAAGCAAATGCATGGACAGTTTGTCCTTTAGAGGGAAGTCAGAGGAAAAACTTTGGAAAGTGAATAGCAGATTTGCTCCTTCAGTAAAAAGCTTTCTCGGCCTCAGCTTCCTTCTGCTGCAACTTCCGAATCAGCTCCAGCAAATTCATCTGTAGAGTCAGCTCCTGCAAAGGGAAAGAGACATTTCTATAAGATGATCCCATTACCTGCTACAGGAAGCAGGAAGGACTGGCTTATACTCACCCCTCAAGAGCTACACATTTTAAGGGAACAAAAAAACCCAACCAGGCAAATAGAAACCAAAGGCTTCATTGTGTTTAAGCATTTCTCTAGAATATAGAGCAGTAACATTTTAGCAGACCTGCTGCAAACTGTGGCTGTCTTAGGAACCCTAGGGCTTTCAGATTCCTTAAGGATTCAGAAATGCTCTTTCTTCTTGACTGTGATAAATGTGTAAGGGCCATGAGGGCTGGCCAGTTCGGCAGGCTGAGTAGGGGCAGTAGCATTCCCTTGCACCCGCACAGCCACATGCCCCAGAGGATGTTCTCCAAGTTCCTCCCCTCCTCCTTCGGCAGCATCTCCAACTCCCTGACCCTTTCCCAGCACAGAAGGGTGGGAAGACGAGGGATCGCTTTGGGTACCCTCTAAGTGGGGTCCAAGCAACACATGGCTGTGCTGGTGCATCAAATTCCCTGCAGGCATTTCATTCCCCATCAAAAACTCCCTTTTCCATGACTGAAATCAAGTGGAGACACCATCTCCTGTAGTCACCAACATCAGCCTATGATTCCTTTACCATTTGCTCCTTCTTCGTTATGTTTATCATTTATCTCAGAGACAACACAGTGGAGCTGCTAATTCGTAAGCCCAGGGCTGTGACTCAGCCCTGCAGACATGATGCTATGAAAATAAAAATCTATTTTTGTAAAAATACATCCAATGCATAAGCAGGCATTTCATACAGACTGGAAGGAAACACATCAGCTGATGGGAACCGTGTGGAGAACAGATTCCAGCAGGGATTTCTTGGTGGCATTCACAGGCACAAACCAAGATCCGGGTTTGGCAGCTATCCTAAAAGCAAACATACACAAACCCAGCAAACAGAAACCCTGCTAAGGGTTATTACTTACAAAAACAAAATAAAAGGCAGGGCAGGAGGGCGAGAAAGGGCTGCCTGCATTATATAGCTGGGGAATAGCAGCACAGGGAAAATGAGAGGCTTATTCAAGGCTCCACGATTGGGAATCGTGTGGGTGGGTGTTAGAAAAATGTCTGTTTCGCTTCATTTAAGCTGTCTTTTCTCACCAGTAGGTCTTTATCTAACTGACATTTAATCGGCTGAAAAAACAGAGTTAAGAACAGCCTGTCTCTGTGTTCCCTGTTAACTTGTGTGGCTTTACAACAGGACTTGGGAAGTTTTGAGTTTTTTCATTCCTGTGGTGGCATAAAGACAACAGGGACAAACTCAGGTGATTGCTCAGACCTTTTGAGAGCAAATGCACTGGGGAAACTAGGAACAATTCTCTAATCACAGTTTGAGACCAGCTCCAACAAGTCACATGCAAGAAGGAACAAGGTGCCTAATAAACAGACTCCTGAAGCCAGTTTGTACAGTTAAGCTGGATACAAAAACAGTAAATCACTTATTTTCGTGTTATTCAGACCCATTTGAGAGTCACAGGAATGCAGGCTGTTGGTACAGTGTTTCTTCCCTCCACACTGGGAAAAATACTGCAGGAAGTTGGGAATGCTGCCCAGTGGTACCTGGGTTTCTGCTCCTTTGTTACAAACTGGGTAAGAGGTCTGCCCAGGGCACATCACCCACCAGCTGGGAGGCAAAGGACAGATCGTTCTGTCTGACCCAGAGATCCACAATACATTAACAGTGAGCTTTTTTTTTTAAATTAAAGATATTAACCCAAGAGTACTGTCAAACAGAATCATGGAATGGTTTGGGTTGGAATAGACCTTAAAACTCATCTCATTCCATCCCCCTGTCATGGGCAGGAACACCTTCCATTAGACCAGGTTGCTCCAAGCCCCATCCAACCTGGCCTTGAACACTTTTAGGGATGGGGCAGCCACAGCTTCTTTGGGAAAACCTGTGCCAGGGCCTCACCGCCCTCACAGGGAAGAATTCCTTCTCAATATCCCATCTAACCCTGCCCTCTGGCAGTGGGATGCCATTCCCCCTTGTCCTGTCACTCCAGGCCCTTGTCAAAATACCTCACCCGCCCTGCCTGAACACCAACCTGAGGATTGGTGGTGATGTAGAAGCCAGACACCCCAGCCTTCTCCAGGGTGCTCTGCTGGTCAGTCACTTTTTGGTCCAGCTCTAGGACTATCTTCTCATCCATCATTCGCTGTTCCTCTCGGATCTGTTGCTCCATAGCCTGAAAAACACAACGGTCAATGAAAAAAGTGGAACATCTGCCTTCCTCCTGGCTTTTTCTCATGTCTAACACTTACTGAAACCCAAGGGCAATCCTGAATCCTAATGAGCCCAGTGACTGCAGTGGTCAACCCACACAGCCCCAGGTCTTACCACCTCTACCTGCAAAGCTCCCAGTCGAGAAAATGCAGGGAAGTCATGGGAGCAGCCCGCTCTCTGTGTGTTTGGAGATGAGGAAAGAGCACAAGGAACCAACCAGTGTCCAAATGACTTTTCCTGATGAGCCACTGCCTGAGCTATGGCTGAGCTCAGTCCAACAACTGTGTGCCCCTCTCAAGTGAGGCTAAAGGGAGACTTGGAGGAGTAACACAGGCCACTGAAGCTCATCAGAGTGCCAGCTCGAATGCCTCCCAAAGAATCCCTGGACACTGACACGGAGCTGGAGCTGTAAATCTCACCCAGATCCCATTTATTCATGAAAGGATCTGAATGCTGGGGCTCTATTTTTGAGAGACTGAGAACATTAGCAAACAAGGACTTTACCAGAATAGCTCCAACCAGAAGGACACTGCCCCTCCTGCCTTGCCAACATCTGCCCAAACCTCAGCAGAGAGAAGAAATAGAGCCCAGCAAACGTGGATGTCAAAGGCACTCCGGAAATCGGGAGTGGAAGCAGAGAGCAGGAGGACTGCAGGAGATGAGCAAAGCCCAGCTCAAATAAACACCTTTGTGTGTGCACAGGCAAGGTGATACACCCTCACCAGGTGCACTGAGCAGCAGAATTCCCTTGCAAGCCACACAGAAAAACAGGAATCATCACATTCCATCAAAATACAATGGCAGTCTCATTCTTCTATGGTGAGCAGGAGGGTGAGGGGGGGATTCTGCCTCTCTCTTCTGCTCAGGTGAGACCCCACCTGCAGAGCTGCTTCCAGCTCTGGGGGCCCAGCACAGGAAGGATGTGGAGCTGCTGGAGCGAGTCCAGAGGAGGACATGGAGATGCTCTGAGGGCTGGAGCCCCTCTGCTCTGGAGACAAGCTGGGAGAGCTGGGGGTGTTCACCTGGAGAAGGCTCCAGAGAGACCTGAGAGCCCCTTCCAGTGCCTAAAGGAGCTCCAAGAGAGATGGAGAGGGACTCTGGACAAGGGACGAAGAGACAGGATAAGGGGGAGTGACAGGACAAGGGTTAGATGGGATATTGGGAAGAAACTCATCCCTGTGAGGGTGGTGAGGCCCTGGCCCAGGTTGCCCGGAGAAGCTGTGGCTGCCCCATCCCTGCAAGTGTTCAAGGCCAGGTTGGACAGGGTTTGGAGCAACCTGGTCTAGTGGAAGGTGTCCCTGCCCAAGGCAGGGGGTTAGAACAAGGTAATCTTTAAGGCTCCTTCCAACCCAAACCATTCCATGATTCTGTGATTCTCCTGCAAGAAATAAATGGCTCAGGTTTCAACATTTCAGTCATGCAATGCTGTCCCTATATAACACAGAGAACAGAGGCATGTGTTCAGCTGGAAATATCCATGAGGTAAAATTATTCTCACTGCACAGAAAGGGAGAAGTCACAAACCCCAGGATCTCCTACACCACTGGCTGGTGATTTAACAGACCTGGGAGGGAAGCTGAATGCATCCATACTGCCACAATTCCTGGGGAAAATCCAGAATTTGAGTGACAGAGATCTCAACCACAAATAGTGTGGGAAAGAGCTGAGGTGTGCCTGAAGCATGGATGTATCCATGGCTCTGCAAAAGGCCTGACCTAATGAAGAGCAAGAGCTACTTCTTGGAACCTTTCCTGGATGCAATTAGCATGTCACAGTGAGTTTCACAAAACCACCTGCTGTTAAGGAGGATGCAGGACTTGGATCCACCAGAAGATGATCCTACACCATCTGCTCCAGAGAAAACACTCAGGGCAGGACCTTATTGGAATAAATGGGAGGAAACTCAAAGCAGCTCAAGGCCCAAGAGAAGAAGAAGCAGAGGGGTGACTGTTCCTTCGCTACAGCATGCTGAGGGACCTAAGTAAGCTCTGTCCTGACACTTTCTTCAGTCCAGGGGTTCATGCCCTTTGCAGGAGATACAATGGATTCACATCCCTCGTTCCCCAGATTTTCCTGCCTCCCAGCCATCTCAGTGTGCTGCCCACACCATCCTCTCCTCCACTTACTCTGCTGGAGGAGTGACTTCCCTTGGGCCTGAAAAAACCCCAAATTTAAGTGTCTCACATTATTTTAGATTTGGCATCTGATTCTGGGTTATAGAAAAGTGCCAAATCTTGAAGAAAACTGAGGCTTAAACACAAGTTTTGCTTCAGCTCTGGTGACTGATAACCCTGTATGATGGACAAAGCTTTTCTAAACACTGCAGGTTCTAATGAGAAGCCAAACATCTAAAACCTACACCTTGTATTACTTTCCCTGGGAGCCCAATCCCAAGCTGTCTAAGTCACTCAGAGACAGAATAACAGGGACAGCTTGGCTTTAGTCACCTTGACAGGAGGAATGTGGAAACACCAAAGGATTCAACAGCGAGTGCTGACACGGTGCTTATCATGGGCAAAGGCAGGAAAGAGCCTCTCTTTAAACAATTCTCATTCGCCTAACATGGAGCAAAATAACTTCCTCCATTTTCCTCCATCAATTAACATAACTGGCTACTTGCCTCTAGCTATCACCAACATAAAAAAAAGTCCTTTGGGACTGGACCTACAAGTGCCTTTTCCAAATACCTTGGGATGCTCTCAGAAACGACTGCTACACTTAGGAATCTCGAGGTATTTCCTCCTTATCAATACCACTAACAAAAATGTGATTTTTTTATTTTGAGTATTCTCTGCTTTTGACTTGTTATGACATCATGGCAGATCTCATGCACCTACTCCATGTTTTCTATCACTTGCTTCCTGTACAGGCTTCAGCCTGTCAGACAGTGATGAATCATTAAAGCACTGTGGAGAGCATCGCCTCTGGAGCAGGCTCCCAAACTTCCATGATTCCCAGATCACACCTGGACCACAGCTCTCCTAGATGGCAAGAGCCTGGGCCCTGGGGGGACAAAGGGCAGAGCAAGAGGAGGAGACCTCCAAAATGGGGTGGGGAACCTAGGTCTGTGCTAGCAAGGCCAGTCAGGATGTCTGGCAGCTCCCAAGGCTGCAGGGTGGGAACAGTCAAACCCTCTGGAGATGCTGCGGTGCTCCTGCAGCAACAGGGCTGTGAGACCCCCGGGAAGGGACACGGCTCTGCATCCGCCCCCCCCCTCCATCTCCCCCACGGCCCTTTCTCACCTCCATCTCCCGCTGCTGCGCGGCGCGGAGCAGCGGCAGGTTGTGGGGCCTGCAGCACTGCTGGGCCTCCTTGTGTCGGTGGAACAGCTCCTGCTTCAGCCCTGCCACGGGCACGGGGGGCTCAGGAGGGCACGCTGCTGCCAGGTCCCCCCCAGTGCCATGCCCACCTCCCCCAGTGCCCTTCCCACAACCTGCCCCCCCTGCGGCGTCACTTCCCACAGTCCCCTTGTGCCTTCACAACCCAGCCCTCAGGGCTCTCCCCCCAGCAAGGCACCCACACCCTGCCTCGCCCAGCTGTCACCCCCACCACCCCTCAGTGTCCCCAGAACGTGACCCCCGTGTCCCCCCCCCTCCAGTGCCCCCACAACCTGCCCCCCCCCGTGTCACCCCCCACCTCACAAATGCCCCAGGCCCGTCTCCCACCGCAGGGTCTCCACCGCCTCCCTGCAGTGCTGCCCTCACTGCTCCCGAGCTGACTTCCAGCGTACCCCCGTGCCCCAGGACCGCCCCGCTGTGTCCCCCCGCCCCAGCGCCGCCCTCCTTCCTCCCGTGTCCCGGGATCGCCCCCCGGAATCGCCTCCGGGCCCCGGGTACCGCGGTGCTCGCTGTGCAGCTGCCGCCGTTGGCTGTAGAGGTTCTTCTCGGTGAGGTGCTGGATCTCCAGGAGCCCCTGTACGATCTCGAACACCGTCCCGTCCAGCAGCGCCAGCGCCAGCTCGGAGAGCGTAGTGTACGAGAGGCGCTGCTGGCAGGGGCTGCGAGAGCGCACCGGGTCAGCGCGGGCGCCGCGAGCAGCCCCCGCCCCGCCGCGCCGCGCTTACCTGGGCAGCGCCTTGACGAGCGCCTGCAGCTCGGCCAGGAGCCGGCGGTGCCGCTCCTGCTGCCGGGACAGGACATGCTGCGACTGCTCCTGCTCGGCCTCCAACCCGCCGGGCCGCGCCATGGCCGCCCCACCTGCCCTCTGCGCGTGCGCCAGCCCGACCCGCGGCGAGCCGCCATCGCCCCGCCCCTCGGAATCCGCCAATCCCCGCCCCGATCGCCCCCCTCGCCCCGCCCCCACCCCGCCCCCTCCCGCTCGCCGTTCCCGGCACATCCGCGGTCTTGGCTTCTCCCGGCGGCAGGAAAGGCCCGCCGCCCCCGCCCGCGCTGCGACCCGTACTGGCGGTTCCTCTACAGACCATCCCATGTGATGCACGGGGAGGGATCTCGAAGCGTCCCGCTGTTCCGGCTTGGAAGTAGCTGCAGATGTTTTAAATTACTTTATCAGGAGAGTTTCAGACGGAATTTGTCCGCTTTGGAAGGGGTGGCACAGGGTGACTTTACCGCGGCCAAAAATGAGGTGACTGCCGGCATCACCGGCACGGGAGGGATTTCACTGTCAGAGGTCTTTCCAGCCTGTGAGCTGGGGAACATTCCCTATGGACACATCGCCAGGGCCATGCTGGGCAATGTTTGTGGGTGCCCTGGGAAGGTCAAGGCTGCGTGGCTGCCCAGATCCCTTCCAATCCCTGAAAACACACGGAGTTATCGAGTCCTGGAACGGCGATGGGTTCTCCTTTTGGGTGCGAGGGTGTAGGTGATGAGAGCTGGCACAGGCTGAACTGTGCATTCATGGCAGGAGTCACAGGAAAAAGTTTCTGGCTTGAATCAGCAAACCAAAGACCCATTGAAATCGATTAAAAATGCTTTAAAAATATTGGATTTAATAAGACTGCAAAGCCTACAGAAGCTGTGCTGCCTCTTGAGGGGACTGGAAATGGATGTGTGAGAGAACATGAAGCATCCCCAGTCAAATGGAAAAACATCCTTAAATAGAAATTGCCTTCTTTCTACCTCCCCACCTCCCCCCTCATTGCCTCAAATTGCCATTCAAGGATCCCCAAATCCCAAGTGCTGGAGGGGATTTGGGTGGGCTGACTTCAGATCCCTCTGCCTCTGGGCAGAGGAGTTGCTATGTTGGTCTGTCCAGCCCATCACCTGCCCTGCCTGCTCTTCCCCCAGCCTGGGGGCAATATCCCCATGGAATGACTTCCTCATATGTTGAACAGGCAAATTACCCCAACCCCACCCTCAGGAACCACCATGAGTTTGTGCTGTGCTGAAGGAGCCAGAGGACAAGTGCTGCAGCCTGCTGAGCTGCCGGGGAAGGGAAAAAAGGGTCCTTTGATGCAGAACTATGAGCTGTGCTGCCCAGCTTTGGCTGGGGCAATATCCTGGATCAGTATGAAAACATCCCCAACACTTTGCCGTCCTTCACCATGAAGATTTGATGGCAGCTTTTGCTAAATATCCCTCTCTGTCATCTGCTGTCACAGAGTTTTGCTGCCCCAGGGAATTCCTCCAGCAGCACAACCCAAAATCCCTTTGGCAGACAGGGGTGCTCAGGTATGGTGACCAAACTTCACCTGGAACAGGAGCAGACCAGCTGCCTCCCCTCACACAGCTGGCCACACTGGTGAGGACCTAAATACCACCTGCCTTCTCCCCTCCAAGAGTCACATCCCCATCGGCACAGCATAGAGCAGCCCCTGCCTTGACGTCACTGCCCTCATGCACTCACTAGGCTTTGCTCCCTTCCCAAGGCTCTTCAAGGGGGTTCAAGCCTGGGGGTGTCTCTCTGTGGGGAGGATTGTCTCGACCCCAGACCCTGAGCGGCACCAGGCTGGAGGGAAGAGGCCGTGGAGGCTCCAGTGGTGCATGGCCAGGACGGTGGGCAGGGGCCATGGGGGTCACCCCTGCAAGTAGAAAGGGGGACAGCCAGGCAGCCGAGGGGTTCAGCCCAGGGGAGGGGGGGACACATTCTCAGGGACACTCTCCAGCTGCGCCAGCAAAGGAGTGAGCATGATCTGGTGTCTCTGCACCCCTGTGAAGGCGGAGGGAGGGGGGACGCCGGGCCCTCTGCTCTGCCGCGGACATTCCTCTCCCTTCCTTTGTGCTGCAGGAAATCTGTGCTTCCTCCCTTCCCAGCACTGCTGCTGCCTCAATCGCTACCAGATGTGAGTCCCATGCGCTCCTCATTAGCCTGGCAGCTCCGGGCGCTGCCTTTGCATCCTGCAGGGTCGAGGATTCAAAGGCTGGGATTTTGGGGGTCCTAGGGAAGGGAACTGAGCTGGCATGTGCTCCATGAGATACCCAGCCCTGGTTTGCACAGGGATCATTGCTGGGCCAGGATGCTGGTGGGAATGTTGGGTGGAGTAAGAGGGGCTGGGGAAGAGCCCAGTGGGACCTGCACATGGTTCCACCACATCATCCTGCTCCAGCTGCCTCTGGCCAATATGCATGGAGTGCTGTGCCCTGCCAGGCAGGATGAGGCCACATGGCCATGGGAGCTCTGAGCGGGAGAGCAGGATGGTCCTTACCTTGGCACAGAGGAATCTTTGGCCGATTCTGTCCTGCTGCTGCTTCCTGAGCCCTCAAACCAGCCACGGGGCTTTCCTCACACTGCTGATGCAGAGGAGGGTGGGCAGAAGAAGAGGAATGAGAACACTTCATGGGATGCAGCCTGTGACCTGCTGTGGGATGAGCAGGGTCATCCAGAGGGCCAAAGGTTTTGGTATCCCACCAGAGCCACTTGCCTTGGCCCTAAGCAAGGGGTTGGGTTCAGGCTTCTTACACTCACCTGCATGGAAAATATCTCCCAGAATGGAGAGATCTGCAAAATTGTCCACTGCTTGTTTATGGAAGGAATGCCTCAATGTCCCTTTCCTGCAGCAGGCACATTTGCACACTCAGAAATGCTGGAAAACAGCATTTTTAGGGCCTTGCTGGATCTTGAGTTGAGCAGAGATGGCAACAGGAGCGAGATGTGCGCAGAGCACAGTGCACTGGGGCACACTGCCACAAGAAATAATCCTCCAGAGAACCCTGAATGCACACCTGTCCGCAGGAGATGGCTGTCCAAGCTTGGAGTCCCTGTGGGAGAACCGCCATGTCACCACGGCTCTGAATCACTGCTGCAGAGCCCTGAGCACCTCCACAGCCTTTGGTGAGAGTGGTATCACTGGGCAGCCAGCTGTCACTGAAAGAGGCCACTGCAGTGCTGATTGCACCAAACAGGGCTTTACTGCCTTTACTGTGGAGCCAGGGACAAGTCAGGATCATCTGATGCTTGGGCTGGGAGCTGATGAGCATGCCACCAGTGGCTCTGCTCTCTATGGCATGTGCCAGAGCTGATGACTTGACAGCAGTTCAGCCCAAGCCATGGTGCCCTCAGCCCAAACCCAAGCCAGTCAGTCCCTGGCTGAGGCATGGAGCCAGGGTGCTCCTGGAACCCCTCACAGGGCAAGGTCTGGGAGACTCTTATCCCCAAGGGCTGGATCTGTCTCTCCTCAGCTGGCTTGGCTTGGATGGTTTCCCCAGGTCTCCTCCAGCTCCGCTTTGGATCCTCCAAGACCTGTACCAGCCCCCTGCAGCCCTGGGGAAGGGGCTACAGCAGCAGTCCCCTGACTCCGCTTTGCAATGGGTGCGTAGTCACCCACCACAGAGGCTTTGATACCCATCCCCAGTTCCCCTCTCCTTTTTCAAGCTATTGTAAGCTTGTGTGGGTCCTCAGCCACATCCCCCAGGTGAGGGGAGCACATGGCTGGGACCACCAAAGCCTCAGCTTCGGGCTCACTGGATTTATTTCAGTTTAAACACTGTGGAGTAAAAGTGTTTCCCCTGCTCTGGCCTCTGGAGCTGAGTATCTGAATGGGAATTTCACCCCTGAGCTGCAATTAAAATAAGATCTGGATTGAGGTGGTTGCTGGCTCTCAGTGGTGCTGGGTAAAGCCTCCGTGCTCCCTTCCCAGCTTGGCTGGGGGTGTAGCCGGGAGAGCAAGGGCTGCTGGGCTGGAAGAGCTCGGCTTGACCTGCCGTGAGGAGCATGCATTGTTACAACATATTGGAGAACATGTCCAGGCTTTGGTTGTCTGGGCTGAGCTCCTTGGGAACTCAGAGGAGATGCTGCACACACACATCCTGGCTGCACAACCTTCCAGGGCAAATAGTTGTTGGTTGTGGCTCAGCATCCCACAAACATCCTGTGTCTTCATTACCTGCAGAGAGAGGGGTGTGAGGTCTGTTTGAGGTGGAGTGATGGGTCTTTACCACCCTGTGGACAACAGCCCTGCCTGGAGAGCCTGAGCAAGGGGCAGGAGCTGCTCCCCCAGGACATGCTGGAGGGGCTCCCAGATGGCTGGCGTGGGTGTTCCCAGGTCAGCGCATGGGGCTTTGTAACCAAGAATGAGCTGTGAAGAGACAGAAGTGTGTGGGCTTGGTTGGGAGTTGTGTGCAGGGGCCATGGGCTGCAAGGGGTGAGAGAGTGCAGAGGATGTATGGGATGCAAGGGACACAGCAGACTGCAAGGGATGCAAAGGATGTAGTGGGATATAAGGGATTCAGTGGGCTGCAAAGGATGCAAGGGATGTAAAGGATGCAGTGGCCTGCAAGGGCTGCAAAGGCTGCAGTAGGCTATAAAGAATGCAAGGCATGCAAGGAGGCTGCAAGGGATACAGGGAGTGCAACAGGATGTAAGGGGTGCTATGGGATGTAAGGGATCCAAGGGATGCAAGAGTTGCAGTGAGCTGCAAGGGATGTGAAGGCTGTGATGGGATGCAGGTATGCAGCAGCCTGCAGCCAGTCCCTTCCATCCCTTGGCTGGGGCTGCCCAGTTGCCATCCATGCCCATCTATGTCAGCAGCCTGACTTTGGCCAGGGGCAGAGACCCCAGCTCGTGGGTCCTGAGGACCACTTGAGCAGGGCACAGCTGCAGGCTGCACTCCCTTGCCCTGAGGGGGACCAAACTCCAACAAGGCAGCTGCGACTCCTCTCCTGCAGACGAGGCACCCATTTAGCCCCATGCCCCGACTCCCGCCCTGGCATCCTGCGCAGCTCTGCAGGGGGAGTGCGGCCAGCAGCCAGGGCCGATCATGTAGCTCTTAATGAAATCCAGACCAGGGCAGAGCGATGACAGTGCACCGTGATTTGTGCTCCCACACAGACTAAACAAGAGCGGATGCAGCGTGGCTGGGAGCACAGGCCTGGAGGTCAATCAGGTACCGGCAGTGCCAGAGCCTCTGCTTATCTTCCATCTAATTATTCCTCCTCTCCTGCTCAAAGCACTTGGAGAGAGTGCCCTTTTGCTTTCCCCTGCAAAAATAGGGATTTTTCTCAAATGATGCTTTCAGAGGCTGAAATAAAGGCTCAGGCTCTTGGGTCTGCCCAGTGATGTCTCCATGTGCTAAAGTCCCTTTGCTCTGTGCAGCTCATTGCGGCCAGGGACTAATTGGTGCTCCGGATCACATGGAAATGCTTCCACTACTCCACGGGGTTAGGAAGAGTCTTAAAATGGAGCCAAAGTGAGGTTGCTGGGTGGGCAGCCCAGGGAGGTGCTGCCTGCGTGCCTGATGCCTGCTGAGTGGGGAGCTCCAGCTGCAATGTGCACTGCACTGTGCCCTGCAAAAGGCACATTCATGTGCACCCTGTCCTTCAGGCTGGAGGGTTGAAGGCTGCAGAGGGTCCCCTGGAGACCTCAATGACCTGAAGGTCAATCCCCAGTTTGAAGCCCATATGATGCATGGCAGCAGAGGGCAGAGAAGCATGACTGTGGCTTTGTGTAGCCCCGAGTGCCCATCAGTGGGGACAAAATTACTTTAGAGTGGTGCCAGGTCCCGCTTGCAGAGCCTGGAGCTGCTGCTAGGAGGTAACATCCCTGCCAGGCATCCTGCTGCCCTGTTTCCCAGCAAGTCCTTGCTGGAGCCCCATGAACTGCAAGTTCTCAGGGAAGTGCCCAGCACAGTACTTGTTGGATTCAACATCACAAAGACCAGGTCTGTGGGCATGGTGTTGGGAGGTGCCTGGGTGGCACTGCCATGTGGCCAGTGGGGATGGAGCTGGCACCTGGATGCTGCAGGCTGGGGGGCAGGAACAGCCTGACCTCGCCATCCTCACCTTCAGCTCCTCCAGCCTAGATAAATAGATAAGTACATAAGTGTTTATCTGTGTTTGTGTGTGTGTGTATATATATGCACATATGTATATAAAAATAAGTAGAAATTAATATAAATATATAAACATATATATAAAAATATAGAAGAGTATATAGCCATACTTATATTCTTATATATTTGTAAGTATATGTACTATGTACTCCAGGAGTATATAGGAGAATGTCTATGTCTATATATAAAAATAAATCTACAAATATAAAAAAAAAAAATTACTCCTAGAGTGTATAGGAGGGCATACAAATATATATTATATATATACCCACACCCGATAATATGCATGTAATATATATACACACATATTTTTGTGTGTGGGTGTATATATACATATGCTAGGTCTGGTGGCACAGGGTCTCAGAGCCACTCCTGGGAACCCCCAGAGCACTGGGTACAGCCTTCTCCTTCCTTCAGGAGCCGGCATCCCATAGGAGCACAGTGCCCATCCTTGTTGCTCTGTGGGCTCCTTCATGCTCCCTGCATGGGAGCGGAGCTGGTGGGCAGAGGGTGGGCACGCAAGCAGGAGGTGATGGCCTGTAAAAGGCTTCTATTTATTGCCACTCATATGCTACCGGGGCCCTCCAGGGCCTTGAGGTTGCCGATGGCTGTAGTGATGAAAGGGAAATGATTATGGTGGTGTTGCAGTGGCTGCACTTCTTTGGGGTCCCAGTCTGTGGCGTGATCTGCACAGCCTGGCAGCGGGGAGCCCTGTGCCAGCTGGATGGTGGCTGCACAAGTACCTCATCCATGTGGCCTGGGGACATCCCAGTGCCCCCAGCCTAGCTGTCCCTGGAGTGTCCTGGGGAAGGCAGTCGGGGACCCCTGCATCCATTTTGGGGCACAAAGACGGAAACAGCCATTTCCCCATGTGTAATGTAGCCACATGGAGCCACTACAGGAAGTGTCAGCTGAATAGATATTTATATCCCTATACCCTGATGGAGTTCCCCAAGCCCCTCATAATCCCCCCACCCAGCACGAAATTCCCCCTAACACTGCTGTACCTCTTCCCAGTGAACACTGAGGGATAAATTTCCTATATAGTTTTGGGAGCCCTGAGCTGTCTCCTGTGTGTTTTGTTCTCATTGGAGTTTCCCTTCTGAGTTTATTTTTGGTAGGGCCTGAAATAGGAAATGAATTGTTGGCAGCGGGCTGGCTTTTATCACTGCTCGCCGACCAAGCCAAAATAAACGTGCTGTTGTCCAACCCAAAGGCTCCTTCTTTGCTTTGGGAAATTGGGAGGAAATGGGAAGATCAGTGTTATAGTGTTGGTGGAGGAGGGGAGGGGCTACAAGAGTCCCTGTGCTCCTCTGATTCCATGGATGAGGTGCTGGTGGAACGGAGGGCTGGTGGCTCCATTACAGCATCTCTCGCCAGCCTCACCCACTGCTTCTTCTCAGCCATGGCCACCACATTGTCACAAAACACCCTACCTGTCTATCAGGGGAGGTGGATCCTGCTCCATTTCAGGGGAGCAGAACACCTGGATTTCTCCATGTTATGACTGGGTTCAGCTGTTTTTTCTTGAGGTCAAAGTTTTCTGCATGTCCAAGAGAGCGGTGGAAAGCAGCTCAGAGCAGTAAGTGTGTTTAGCGTGTATAATCTTCCTGGTAAGCTCTCAGCTGCAGGGCAATGGATGGTTTTCAGCCTCTGCTGATTTGTGGACCCCTGAACAAAGCCCCCTCACCAGTGTCTGCCATGGGGAGCTGTCAGTCAGAGATATCCAACATATGGCAGTGGGAGGAAAGTCTGCAGGATGCTTGGAAAAGAGATTCACATTCACATCATGAGGAGACATCAGTCCTTCATGATGCTGAGGTGTGGCAATGCCTCATCCATGTCCTTTGTGGTCCATGGTGTCACAGGACACTGCCTGAAGAAGATTCTAACCTATCTGAACTGGAAAGACTCTACTGAAAAGACCCTGGAGGCAACAGAGGACCTCAGGTTGAACATCATCTTGTTGTTCCTCAGAGTAAGGCAAAGCCCACAGTGGGGGCTGCTGGGAAGGGCACAGGCACATACGTACACCTGAAGCAAGGGTCCAGTTGTGAGTCTCCTAGTTCAAGAGCGATGCAACGAAACTGGAGAGGCTAGGACAAAGGATATCAACATGGTCATGGAGCTGGCACGCATTGGGCCAGGAGAAGTGGAGTGGGCTGGGCTGGGCTGGGCTGGAGGAAGGGTTCCAAGAACAGCCAGTGACTAAGATCATATAATCACAGAATCACAGAATATCCTGAGTTGGAAGGGACCCACAGAGATCATCCAGTCCAACTCTTGGCCCTGCACAGGATACCCCAACAATCCCACACTGCCCCTGAGAGCATTGTCCAAATGCTTCTTGTGCTCTGGCAGCTTTGGTGCTGTGCCCACTGCTGTGGGGAGCCTGTTCAGTGCCCAACTACCCTCTAGGGGAAGAACCTTTTCCTAATATCCAGCCTAAACCTCCCTTGAGAGAGCTTCATGATGAAGTTGAACCCTTCTTGGTGGTGCCAGGTGATATGATGGGGTAAAACCTCTACCAACTGAAGGTTCAGGTTGGACCCTTGAAGAAAATTGCTCCCTGGGAGAATGGCCCTGGGACAATCAAAGGGGGCTGGGGTATCTCCACCCTTGGAGAATCCCAAGATTCAGTGAGACATTGCCACAGCTGTCCTGATGTAATGGTTGGGTTGGAGCCTCTGGTGACCTGCCAGGACACACACCAGTGTCTGTGATGTGGGACTTTTGAATTTATCCATAGGCTGCTCACTTGTAGGCCCTCCTCTGGCTGGCTGGGGCTGTGATCGGAGCCCATGGGCGGGCTCATGCCTGGATGATGCTCTGCTGTCCCAGGATAGCCTGGGGACTGGGGCGATCTTACAGTGCCCCATTTCCTGAGGCACCAGCCTCAGCTTTGCTGCCTGCATGAGTGAGAAAGTGCCCCGAGAGGAGGCTGGGGCAATTCCCAAATTCACATTGCTGAGTCACCATCATGGCTGGTTTCCCCCGAATGCTCTTCAGTGCTGACATGAAGAGATGTGTATAGGACCATGTGATGTCTGTGACAAACCTTTCTGCTTTAATCGTCTTCAATTTTTGCACTTTTATTGCCTGGATTCAACTCCTTTCCTTCTCTTTTCCTAATCTATGGATAGTTATTAAACTGAGTCTCCTGGAAGCCTCTTCAGTTTCTCCAACAGCCTCTGTGGTGGAGGGATAGGGGCTTGGATGCCATCCCAGGTCTCATAGGTTCAGTGTCCCCATTTTTTGTTTCTGCACTCCTGTTCCAGGAGTAGTTTTGGCCATTGTCCTTCATCTTCCCAAGTAAAACTGAAGGAAAAGGGAGGGAGAGTGAAGGAACTCTGAAAGGTGACCAGGAGTCTGGGAAGCAACACTGACAAGTCCTATGATGTCATTTTTCAGCTTTGTGCTATAAGATGATGCTTCTCCAGCCAGTGTCAGACACTGCACTGGCTCCAGCTCCACAGTGCTGAGCAATGCCCAGCAGTGTGCTGGAGCCCCATCCCCTCTTGAGTGCCATGCTGGGCTGGTTGCAGTACTGGTTCCAGGTGGTCTCATCCCACCCTGATGTCCACCAGCTGCCTCCATCACCTCTGAGATTGCTGTGGTTGACCTTTTGGTCTGGCGGTCTTCTGGGCCATCATCCAGATGTGTCCAGTTGTGGACCCCTCAGTTCAGGAAGGACATTGAGGTGCTGGAGCAGGTCCAGAGAAGAGCAACAAGGCTGGTGAAGGGACTCGAACACAAGTCCTATTAGGAGAGGCTGAGGGAGCTGGGGCTGTTCAGCCTGGAGAAGAGCAGGCTCAGGGGAGACCTCCTCACTCTCTACAACTCCCTGACAGGAGGTTGTAGTCGGGTGGGGATTGGTCTCTTCTCCCAGGCAGCTATCAGTAAAACAAAAGGGCATGGTCTTAAGCACTGCCAGGGGAGGTTTAGGTTGGATATTAGGAAGAAATTCTTTACAGAGAGGGTAATCAGACATTGGAATGGGCTGCCCAGGGAAGTGGTAGATTCTCCGTCCCTAGAAGTGTTTAAGGTGAGACTGGATGTGGCATCAGTGCCGTGGTCTGGGAACCACGGCGGTGTTGGATCAATGGTTGGACTTGATGATCTTGGAGGTCCTTTCCAACCCAGCTGATTCTATGATTCTGTAATTCTATGATCCCCCACTGTGGGCAGAGCTCAGGATAGCTCAGTGGTGGGCACCAATGCCCCCGGCTCTCATGGAAGCAGACAGCCCCAATTCTCATGGCAGGAAACATCCTTCTGCTCAGGAATCTTGGGCAGGTGCCATGTGGGAGAAGCCCCTGCTTCTCAGCTGCCTCTGGGCTTGTCCCAGCTTTCCCCATGGCAGCATTGTGTCTGGGGCTGTGTGGAGACCTCAAATGCTGCCAGGGTTGGCAGCCTCTGGGCAGGAGGTTAGAAAGCTGGGGTCAGAGCCTTGGACGCACTGCCACCCCCAGTATCCTCCCACATTTTTGTCCCATCATCCTGAGCACCCAGCCAGGGCTGGGCTCTCTTTGCCCAGTGATCAGAGCTCTCTTGAACCACAGGTTCTTGACCCAGGCTACACTGGGGAGTGTCAGTCACTGGGAGTATGCTGGATACTGGGGGATGAGGGGCTCTTTGTCTTGCCCCCAGGGCTGGTCTCCTGATGCCAGGTGAGCACATAGCAGCAGCCCCAGCAGGGACCTGCATTCCCCCCATCTGCTGCTTGTTAGCACCTGCCTGTACTTGCTGCAATGTCATCCATCTCCCCACTGCACCCCACTTAGGACCAGGATAGCACTTAAGTAAAACCAGGTAATTCCCAGCATGTTGCCAGCTCCTGGGGAGCCCAGGCAGGGAGAGATGGCATCCAGCTATGGAAGAAATACACTTTTATTAGGAAAGCACTCTGCAGAGGTGCCAGGCTCTCTCGTACCAAACTAATCCCTCCAACTCTGCTGGATGGGATGCGGGAGCCCGAAGGGTGTCCAGCTCCGTCCATAAATAGCACTTCCTCCTGGACAGGAGCAGCCCCAGGGCAGAGGAAGGGTGGCATCAGTCGAAACCAGCTCGACCCCACGCTGGCACAGCGCATCTGCGGCAGGACCAGCAATGGAGAGCTGTGCCTGGAGCCCAGGGCACTGGGGCAGGGGGTCTGCTGCCAAGGATGGTTGTGGGCCATGCCTGGCACTGCCCTGGGCACTGAACAGCAGCTCAGTGAGAGGAGCTCTCCGGTGCTCTGCAAGCCCAACAGACCAGAGTGGGATGCAGGAAGCGAGCGGCTCCATTACTACAGAATATACCATGGGCACGTCTAGTACAACAAGCGCTGCTTATGCGATCAATAATACTGCTACGAAATAGAGGGGGGATATGCCACGCACGGACTCCCCTGGGGTGGCGGCCGGGCCAGCTCCCTGTGGTCCTGCCTTGCATGGGGAGGGAGGGCGAGCTGCCAGACCCAGGCAGGGAGCAGGAGCAGGGCATGGATGGAGGGACCAGGTCGCAGGGCAGGGGTGACTAAAGGAAAAAGGATGATGAGTGGTGGAGGGGGATAAATGGAGGCTCAAGGCTCTTCCAGTGCCCCCTGCCCAGTCCAGGCTCCCCCATCCACTGGTTGTGCTGGCAATGTCCTTCTTTCCGGTGTGTGGCCAGGCAGTGTGGGACTGGTGCCTGGCTCCTGGTCACTGTACTGCCTGGGCGGGCACAGAAGCTGCCCTGGATGGCTCCAGGCTGGCTTCTCGGCTCTTCTTCCTTGGAGGCTTCTTAATGGGGGTTTTCTTGGCTGCCTGCTCGCTGGGAAGAACCTGATCCTGGCTGCTGACAGCACTTGGCTTCTCCACCCACTTGGGCTCCCCAGCTGCTGGCTCGGCCACCCCAGGGATCAGTTTTTGCAGGTGGGGAGAGGTGGGCAGCAAGGGTTTGCTGGTCTTCTGGCCACTGGCAGCTGCTGAGCGCTTGGCTTTCTGTGGAGGCGTGGGCTTCTCCCGCTGGGTGCCCACCCCATTCACCCGGGTGCCTCCATCCCCCTTGTTGAGGCTCTGAGTCTTTTCCTTCAGCTGGGCAGCCAGCTCGGAGGCCAGCTGGGGATGCAGTGGCTCAGAGCGGGGTTTGCTGGTGCTGGGGCTGCAAGGAGCATCCTTGGAGTCCCCGACCCGCCGCTCCGGCTGGAAGGTGCCCATCTTTCGGAAGGCATTCTGCACTGCCCCATTGATGCTCTCCATCGGCTCTGAGCTGGCTTTGCTCCTCTGTTTGGGCTTGGAGGGTGACTGGGGCTCCCTGGTGAGGTTGGTTTTGCCCTCAGGGACACCAGGCTCCTTCGGTTGCTTCTGCGCTTTCTCCTTGACCCGCATGCTGCCCTTCTCCTCCACTCTGCCCTGCACACTGGCTGATGTCTCACTCGGGCTCCTCTTCCTCTTGGCCAAGCCCTGTCCTTGCTCGGGGCTGCTGGAGTGGGCAGCTGCTCTGTCTGGGGATTGGCTGGGTGCTGGCAGTGAGTTGGACTGGCCAGAGTTGTACCTGCTGTGGATCCAGGAGACTTTGGGCTTAGTGGCTGGGTCTGGGGGACGGGGCTTGGTCCTTTCCGGGGATGGTGGCTTCCCGGGGCTGCGGGGCTCTGCAGTGGCATCTTCCTCCTCCCTGGACTGCTTGGAGAGGCGGGCGACCCGAGCGTAGAGAGCGGCGCCGGCCGAGCCAGAGCCGCAGGAGGAGCGCTCACTGTCTGAGGACTTGAGCAGGGGTGTCTCACTGCTGTCGCCCGGGAAGGCTCTGACAGAGCCGGTCTCCTTCAAGAATGTGTATTCACCTGCTTCCTCCCCGCCGGTGGGGGCCACCAGCTTGTCCCCGGGGCTGGCAGGTGTCCCTCTGTCCCTGCTGTCACCCACGCTCTCTGTGGGAAGAGAGCACGGGGATGTCAGGTGGGATGTGCCTGGCGAGGGAAAGGACCGAAGTGCTCCTGCCTGGGCTCCCCCTGGACTACCCTTGTTCCCACCTCCCAGTCAGGGACCTCCTGGCTCTTAACCCTGGAACAGCAAACGCCGGAGGAGGGAGCTTTGAAACTGCATGGGAGGCAAGACTAACACCTGCATCCCTTCCTGGGGCCCGAGAAAACAGGGTGACACGATCCCCACTGTGCAAGGGTGACACCTCTTCTTCAAGCAGGGCCCTGGTAATGTCCCCAAAGTCTCCTAGGGATGCACCCCCTGCTCACCTTCATGGGGGACGCAGTACACTGGCCCCTCGTCTGTGGTGTCGAAGGAGGAGAAGGAGCCGCGGGATGACCAGGATGGGGAAGGCTGGTCCACCACAGAGGGTGGCTCGATGAAGCTGCAGTTCAGGGTGTTTTCCAGGTCATGGTGGGCCACTGCAAGGGTAAGGAACTGCTGTCAGTGCCCGTTCTGCTAAATCCCCCAGTACCCCCCTCCCAGCCAGGAGGGTAGGATGCTGCACACCCTTGCCCACCTTCCTGGTGGTACTGGGGACAGGGACAGCATCCAAGGCACAGGCACAGCTCTCACTGCACCTCCCCACCACGTCCTCCAGCCAAGTGCCCACAGAAGCCATCAACCTGCAGTGGTGGTGACCAGCATCCCCCATGCCTAGGCCATGGGCAGCAGAGACTGTTCAAGCCTCACACCTCCATCTATCCCCCTCTCCATGGATGGTCTCCACTGTCCAGACTGAGGATGTACATGGCAGAAGGATGAGCCACCCAAAACCCTGAGTCCCACAGGACACAGTGAGTGGCCTGGTGGTCACCCATGAGCTGTGCAACCTGGCAAAGCCACCTCACAAAGAGAGTCCTAGCAGTGTGGCTGTCCCCTTCTCAGGGGAAGAAATTAGTTGCCAGCTTTAATTCCACTAATTCCCACTTCAGCATCACTGACTGCATTTTCCTTTTCCATCCGCTTCTGCACAAGGATGCAGAAGGATAATAAAAGGATGCCTGCAGCAGGAGATGCACATCACTGTTTTTTCCTGAATTCTGCAACTTTTTGATCCCTTTGCCAGCTTCTCCCATTCTGAAGCTGAGTAGGAGCAACCTCCCCCTGCCGAGGGGCCACCTGCAGAGAAGCCAAGTGGAAGAGACAAACCACCAGAAAAAAACCTTGTTGTTTAAAAAATGAAATAAGGAAACTCAGCAGTTAGTTGTCTGGGCTGGAGGGATGGTTTTTTTTCAGCTTCATAATTTTTGAAGCTTTTTGCTGGATAAGTTCATGTTCCAACACACCCTGCAGGGCTTCCCCAGAAGCTCACAGCTTCAGCATTGCCCTTGGGTACCCACAGGGCTGTGGCAGCAACCAGCTGGGAGGAAGGACCCTCCCAGAGAGCCAGGCAGCATCAGATGCACTTGTCCCAATCCCTATAATGCTGGCTTTTGTCCCTTGGGACAGTGACGAGTTGCCTCCAAGGCCAGGCAGGGCCTTACTTTGGAGCAAGGGCTGCAAAAGTGTGGTCCTAGAGGGTGGTTGGGCACTGGAACAGACTCTCCAGGGCAGTGGTCACAGCCCTGAGGCTGCCAGAGCTAAGGAAGCTTTTGGACAATACTCTCAGCATATGGTGGGATTGTTGGGGCTGTCCTGTGCAGGGCCAGGAGCTGGACTCAATAATCCTTGCCAACCAAGAACATTCCATGATTCTATGAAAACCCTGTACACAGACAGGATCCCAGTTGTATATGGATATTTCCAGGTATTTGTAAGCTCTGCCTGCACATTCCAACTGCATCCCAATCCCAATTGTACCCCAGTTGTGCTGCAGTTTCCTGCTCGGACTGTTTGATTCTTGCACCATGTCCTTGTTTTACAACAAAATTTAGTGTTATTGGGATGCCCACTGGAACGCTTATCTATTATTAGGGAATCTGGCTTCAGACATGCAGGGCTGTTAATATGATGGCAGTGCTGCACGTTTGTCCCTGCATAGTTTGGCTTCTTGGATTAAGGTAAAAAACCCCAAGCAGAGATATTTAAAGAGCAAACGACCCAGAGAAGGGGAAGCAGCAGTTCCAAAATGTCTTTCCTTATAATAAAAACCAAAAGGAGAAAATTAAAAGCAGCCGGCTGGAAGAAGATGAAGGGAGATGCTTCCTGAGAGGAGGCGTGACAAGTGACTGGGACTTACAGCCACGAGGCATCTCTGGGACTCCAGTGAGACCCAGGATACAGCCAAAGGATGAAATGAGGATATGCAGCTCACTCAGAGATTTTGGGAAGTCTGGGGTCCCCAGGGATTTATTTCCCCTGGGCAAAATATCATGGGCTGGTGGGGCAGGGAGAAATGTGGATGCCTCCTGCATATTCTCTCCTGCCACTGCTCCCTGAAATCTTCTGGAGCCACAGCACCAGGGTGCCAACCCAAACTTTGCTTGCACGGTGGCCAACTGGTTTCTAGACCAGGATGGAGCAGCGAGGAGCTGCAGAAGGACCATGAGAGGGGGATTCCAGAGCCCTCCTGGCCACCCTCTCTCAGTCAGCCCAAGCTACTCATGATCGGCATCACCCTCAGGGCTGGTTGATCTTTGCTGCTTGGAGAGATGACGTGGTGGGCTGTAGAGCTTGGGTTAGCCCCAGCATCTGTGGGGTGACATGGGACTGAGACCCATGCTGGTACCACTGACACTCCAATGAGCAAATACCACACACAGGGATGCCCAAACTCTGGCACCACGGCTGCTTGCGTCAGCCCAGGATGTGGCCCTGCAGGCTGCCAGCTCAGGTGTAATCCCTAGGGAGATGTTGTGGATCCAAAGCTGGTGCCAAGGTTGGGAGCAGCTTTTGAGGGAGAAACCTGGGGTGCCAGGCACCTGTTGAGCATCAGTGGGGCTTCAAGACCTGCTGTCTCACCTGGGAGGGTTCTACCACGTGTAGACTTGTGCTCACTGGTGTTTGAGCCCAGATGAGAAAACCCACCTGGTTCCAATAAACATATGGCCCAGAACGTGAACAGATCCAGAGTGACCATCGACTGGGCATCAGCCAGCACCAGTTTCACTGCAACATAGCCATGGGGTCCTGAGCACCTCCAGCACTGACCTGGACTTGCAATGGGGCACTTCTGCATACCCTGGACCCTCCTGTTGGGGCAGGACCAGTGTGGGGAACAAGTGGCCTCTGCCACCAGATACTGCCTGCTCTGGCTTCCAGGTGGGGCCACATGCTGATGTGGCAGCGTGGTTACCAGGCATCAGGAATGCAGCTGCCACAGGCAACTCAACAGGTCCTTGTCACCCAGGGAGTCCCCAGACCCAACAGGATCTGGAGGCATTACCAGACCATGCACCAGTGGGACTGGGAGCTGCTGGAACCCACGAGGGCTCTGCTGTGATGGATAACACAAGGCAAGCCCTGACCAAAGCTTTTCCCTCCAGTGAAATAACAACCCTCAGCCCCATAACAGACTCCAGGAACAGCCCCAGCCCTGCCAGGACCTGAGACCATCCTGAGCATCCTTAGTCTTTCCCGAGGCCGCTGCTGCCCTCTGTACACAGACTGGCTGGACAGGTGCCAGCTGCCCATGGGCCGGTACGGGAAAGGCACAGGCAGCCCCCTGTGAGCCCCCCCTGCCCTTGCCGCACATAGGCACCTTCTGTCCTCCCTGAGCCCTTCCCGGCCCCTTCCACAAACACAGCCTCTATGATCCTCTGTTATCCTTGCAGCAGGAATGTTTCTTGGACCCCAACACACCCTGCTCCAGGCAGAGCTTTGCTGTGCCCCACGTGGTGAGGGCTCAGCTTTGATGCTGAAGCTCAAGCATGTTGTGCAGGGATGGGGGTCACCTCTGTTGTGCAGGGATGGGGGTCACCCTATCCATCTGGGATAGGGAATTTGGCCTCACACTGAGCCACTGTGCACTGGGATGTGACTGCTTGGGGCATTCCAACAGCATGGCATGCCCACGAAAGTTCTGGGCTCAGGAAAGGAGGCTGGGGCTGAACCCCATCCAGAACAAGGTGGGGAGTGCTGCCTTCACCCCAAGTTTATTCAACGGGTTGCAGCATATCCCCAGCTCCTCATGCTGCAGAGGTGCAAGGAGGGTGACAGCAGACAGCATCCCCCAGCTGCCTGGATGCAGGGAGTCCCCAACAGCCCTGACAGCGCCGGGTCAGGGGCTTTGCCAGGTGTGAGCAGTCCCCTGCAAGCCCACTCTGTGCCCAGGCAGTGTGGGGAGCTCAACCCAAGTCTCTGCCCCTCCACCCACAACTCTGCTGCACACAGCAGCAGGGGGGGCATCCCCCTTGGGTGCTCTGGCTCCAGACAAAGCTGGGGCAGGGTTAGCTCAGGACCAAAAGGGTAAAAGAGGCATTTTGCCGAGTGACAGGGACCATTCCTCTCCACAGAAACCTCAGGAGAGTAAACCCAAAATCTGAAACTTCTAAGCAGAGCTCCAGCACCTGGTACCACCCTTGCCTCACAAAGCAAAATTATGTGCTTGGAGATCCAGATGCTGCAGTCAGAAAGGGTTGAGCCCCTGTTAGCCAGGAGGCTTGCACCAACCATGGTAACTCTCCTGAGGACACACGTCCCTGTCACCACTATGCCATGCTCACCACCCTGGTTTGGGGCTCAAAAGGAGCCACGCACACTGCTCTGACAGGAATAAAGCCCCTGGAGCCTGACTGGCTCTCTGCACCCTCCCCAGCTCCAGCATCTTACCAACGACCTTGGGTAGCTTCTGGCGGCGCAGAGGGATGCGGGGGAGCTTCATCCCGATCCGACTGAACCGCCCGCACAAGCGTCTCGGTGGCTTCTTGGCTGCTGCTGGGTCCTGGCTGGAGCTGCAAGAGAAGGTAATGGCACTGTCAGAGAGACACCGTTCCCCTCCCCGCGGTGGGGACAGACTTCATGGGTGAAAGAGACAGCCTTCAAAGGTAACAGAGAGAGGCAGGAGCTCAGGGATGCTGCAAACGCAAAGAGGGTTTTGGAACAATAATAGGGTGGATCAAAGCAGGGGCATGCCCAGGGCGCAGGGAGTTGGGGATCCACCCAGGCTGCTGCCAGCCCTGGGCACCAGCTTGCACTGCACCAGGAAGCAGAGTAGTGCCAGGGGATGGTGGCAAGACCAGAACCAGCCATGGTCATTGGCAGTGCAGCCCCAAAATACCCACAACACCCGGTCAAGACTCTGAATCTTTAAAAAAAAATTAAAATCATCCCAATCCAAAGCCAAACACGCGGTTTCTCTTTATTTGCTCTCTGGTTTGGAAGCCTCCCGGGGCTGAGTTTTCAAGCAATTTTCTGCAGCCGCAGAAGTGAGTGGCTTTGCATGTGGATGGAAGGGAACCTGTGCCATGCCCACTGCTGCTGTGATCCCTCGGGACGCTCTGGCAAGGGACTGCACTGGGACAGCACCACGGGTCACCCAGAGGTTTGGGGACACTGTGGTCCGAACACCCTGGGAGAGACAAAACTGGAGCCATTCCCCTTCTCCCGCTGCCATACCTCAGCCCACAGGGCTGCCTTTGTGCTTTATCTGCAGGATAATTTCCTGCAGCCCCCAGGCTCTCCAAGCCAGCTGTGCTGGGCTGGGATTGAGCTGGCAGGGCTGCAAGGGGAGGCTTCTGGAAAATTCCTGTGCAGTGGCTGGTGGCACGAGGGGGTTTTCTCTGTAGCCGGAGGAGCTCCAACTGTCCTCTCGTCCCTTGCTGAGCAGCAGAAGCATTTCTCCTTGCTGTGGGTCTGTCCCTATGCCTGTCCTCATGGCAGGATGTTACCTGGTGATGCCAAAATGCTGCCAACATCCTGACCTTGCTTCAGGAACTCACTCTCCCAGCCCTGATCATCCTCATGCAGAACAGTCAGCATCCTCCCTGTTCCCTAGGTCTCATTCCATGGCCCAGGGGTTTGTTCTGGGGGTCTTGACCACCTCTTAATGCCCTTGTTGTATTTCAGGATTCCCTTTGCAGATCAGTTCCAACCCCCCGGAGACAGGAGGAGACTTGGTGGGTCTCCATAAAGTGCTGGCCCACAAGAGGGAAACAAAGTCAGGGAGAGCAGGAAGGGGCTCCCCAGGCAGGGCTCATCCCGAGCCCCTCTATCAGCCCCAATGACGCAGCAGGACCTGCTCAGACCCCAGGGACCAGCACGGTGCCACGTGGGCAGCACTGCTCTGTCTCAGTTTCCCTACAGCACCACTGTCCCAGCATGGTCCCTGCATCCCCCTGTCAATTCCAGACCCCACTGGTCCCCCACATTCCCAGCCTGGTGAGATCCCTCCCGGTACTCACCTGCAGGCTTCGTTCTTCTTGCGGCAGACGCAGCAGCAGCAGAGCAGAGAGAGCAGGAGGATGAGCAGCAGCGCCAGGAGGGCCCCTGCCCCGATCACCCCCATCCTCTGGTTGGCCTCTGCAAGGCAGACCCATGGCTCAGCCTGGTGCCAGCCCTGTGGCAGTGGCAGCCCTGGCTTGTGCCCTCCAGCACTCACCCATGTGACAGGCGCCTGTCAGTGGGTCGCAGGCGCCATCGTGGCAGCTGCAGGCTTCGGCACAGTTGGCTCCATAGCGTCCAGCAGGGCAAGTCAGGTTACAGCTGGAGGGAAGGGGCTGGATGAGAGTGGTGCATCGGGCACAGCAATGTGGGGCCGCTTGGCTGCTACCTTCTCCCAAGCCCTCCATACTTCAAGGAGCACTTCTCTAGCTTGCTCTGACAACTCAACCACACCCTGAGGGACCCTGTAACCTACAGGGATCAGTAGCCCATTGCCCACCCAGCAGTTTCGCCCATTACTCTGGGGATTTGGCTCAGCTGGATCTCTGACAGTGTCACTGCTCCCCTTCACCCATTTACCATTCCCCTTCACCATTCCCCTTCACCATTACCATTAGACATGGTAATTAGGAAAGGTCATTAACCCAGCAGTCACATCTAAAGACACCCCGGTGTCAGGCAGAGGGATTCCAGCTCAGCTCAGCAGTGATGTGGCTGTGCACGCCAAGGCCCATCCCTGCCAAGCTGCACAGAGCTGCAGCGGCCACGAGCTGGGAAGATCTCCTGATTGATTTTTTTTTTTTTTGGTCTCCAAGAAGGAAAAAACCCAGAGGAGTCCTGAGGCATCCACTCCATCAGAGTAGGCCCCCCCCATTCAGCTCTGCCTGGTGTCAAATCTCCACCACTGGTAAAATGACCTCCATGGTGGAGTCACCAAGGCGATGGGGACATGCATGAAAGGGCACCAATCCATGAGCATCAAGGACTTGAGCGTGGAAAACATGAACCAGGCACATGCAAAAGCACCTGGGCCTCTCGGGAGTGGGACCAATCCAACCCGTCTCCCCAGCTGTGGGCCAGGCACTGCAGAGCCTGACTCAGACAGATTTGGAGATGCCAGCAGCACTGCTGGACACCAAATCCTCCACCAGCTGTGTCCTGGCTGCAGCAGCCACAGCTGTAAGGAGCCAGTGGGCCCCAGCCCAAACCTGCTCCTCCAGAGACGCAGCTGCCCCCTGTCCCTGACATGGTGCCTGTAAGCGGCTCAGCCCATTTCACACTCCAACGACTTGCAAAGCGCCGCCTAGGCCAAGCTTTGTGCCCACCATGTGCCCACAGTGTGCCTGCCATGTGCCTGCTGTGTGCCTGCCATGTGCCCGCCGTGTGCCTGCTGTGTGCCTGCCGCGCGCCTGCCGTGTGCCTGCCGTGTGCCTGCCATGTGCCCGCCAGGATGGGTGCTGAGCCCCCATGTCCATTCCAATGGCTGTGCCGGGAAGCAAATGCAGCAGAACAGGAGCAGGGATATTCCCTCAGCCACACAAAACCTTTCGCCCCACCAGTTGGCCCCACATTTCTGCCCCAGGCTGAGGTTTTGGGAGAGCAGAGGGGGGTGATTTTTTTCCAGGAGGGTCCTGACAACTCTGGGAAAGACAGGGAAAAGATAAAGCACTTTGTGCACACTTTAGCAGCTGTTCCTTTAAGTATCCTCCCGACACAGAGCTGAAAGGATACCCCTTCATGGCAAGGACATTGCTTCTGCCTTCCTTCCAGAAATCCCATTTTTAGTAAAATTATATGCTGCTGACAAAAACACTAGTTTGCACATAGTGACAGGGATCTGCCTGAGCGCTGGGAATGTCCCTGAGCCCGCCCGGCGTGCACTGCGTGGCACAGCTCAGCTCGCGGTTATGGCACCAGGACGTTGCTGGGGCTGCGCTGCATCCTGAGCATCCTCCATCCCCCCAGTCCTGGTGCTGTGCTGGGCTCAGAACAGTTTAATCTCAGGTCTTTTCCAACCTAGTTGACTCCATGATTCTGTAATCCATGCTCTGTCCTCTGGCACTGTGCCAAAAGCATCACTGCACCCCCCCCTGCTGAGCACTGGGACCCTCTCACCTCTGCCTTCACTACCAAAGTTGGCCATGATGCCCAGGGCGGGCATCCTGAGCTGGTGCCTGTGCCAGTGGCTCTTTCAGCACTGTGAGTGGTTGGTGAAGCTCCACAAAAATAAACCCCAAAACGCAAATGCTCCCCGTTTCTATGCCCTGAATGAAATGCCAGCATGGGCAGGATGCCAGCTCCAAATCCCTGTCCTTGCCATCACCCTTGCAGTTAATTGCTGGGAAATCCTGAGCACCACCCGGCAGGACCTGGAGGAACTGTCTGCATGTCCCAGATGGGTGGGAAACTTTTTCCTCTTGTTTTCAAACAACATTTCAGTCCCATGCTGTGAAAACCCACCCAGGGATGTGAGCAGGCCCTTGCACCCCTTTCCTGGGCAGGGGGAAGGAGGGGGCCTGGGTAAAACCCTGGTCAGAGGCAGAGCTTGCAGCAGGACCCCCTGCGGACGCCATGCCTGTGAGGCTGTTCGTTATTCTGGGATGTGGTTTCTTCTCTCTTTTTGGATAGAAATTCCACCCTGGACTTAAAAGAACCCAACAAACCACCATTTTGTCAATTTTTTTTGGCCAAATAGGCATTTTCTAAAGCACAATCCCTCTCGCAGCATGACCTTGCTGCTAACGGTTCTGTGAGCATGTCCTTCCCTCTGCTCCCCACATCATCCGAATTATCACCTGCGAGCGCTTCTACAGTAGGAAACCCCTCAGCTGAGAACCACATAGGACCCAATGGGGCAGGAGGTGCCTGAGCATCACCCCCAAAAGTGTGCTTACTGTGCCTCACTTACTAGGTGCCGTGGGAACCAGGGTGGCAGAGGCACCGCCCGGTCTCGAAGTGGCACTGGCCATTGACGCAGTTGCTGCAGACGAAGGCACAGTTGTCCCCGTATGTCCCGTTCCAGCACTTGGTTTCACACCTGTGGAAGGATGAGGGCAGATGACTGGAGCATCCATAGCACTTGGGGACCTCTGGCATCCCCCTACATGCAGGGAGATCAGGCTGTCACTGTGGTGGCTTGGGGTTTCTGAAGCCAGGAAAGGGGTACAAGGATGGACTGAGCTCTCTGACACAGCCATGGGACTGGGGGGAGCCTGCAAGACCTGTGCCCTATGCCCAGGTAATGCCTTGCGCTTGCAGTGAGGCTTAGCTCTCAAGCTGGGATGCTTTCCTGCAGACTCTTGTACCCAGGATTGGTTCCAGGGTTGCAGAACCCCACAGCAACCCTGTTCCCTGCGCAGGGAGAATCAGGGAAGCCAAGCATCACTCTGCCAAGATCCAGCTGCACTTACCGGTCTCCGATCCAGCCCGGGTTGCAGTGGGAGCACTTGCCATTGATGTGGTTGCAGGTGTGGCCATCCTTGCAGGGGGGACAGAGCTTCTCACAGCCCTCTCCGTAGAAGCCAGGCGAGCAGGGCTGGTCACACTTGGTGCCATTCCAGCCCGCCTCACAGGTCAGACAGCGCCCGTCTGCCACGGTGCATGGCTGCAGGCTCTTGCACTGCCCACACCTGCAATGGCCAAGGGGGAAACCATCACTCAGCGCAGCCCCAAAATCTCCTGCTGCTGCATCCCACCAGTGCCGGATCAGACCCAGCAGAGTCTGCCCACTCACCGTCTCCGGCAGCCTTGGCCATAGAAGCCGGCTGGGCACGGCTCGCGGCAGTACTTGCCCCGGTAGCCTGGCTCGCAGGTGCAGGTCCCATCCACCTGGTTGCACTTGCCCTTGTAGCACTGGCAGTAGCGGTCACAGCGGGGCCCAAACGTCCGCTCCCGGCACTGGCAGCGCCCTGTGAACTGCTCGCAGGGCGAGTTGTTGCAGGAGCACTGGTTGTTGCAGCCGCGGCCCCACCAGCCGGGCTGGCACAGACAGTTGCCTGTCTGCTGGTCGCACTGAGAGTTGTGGCTGCAATAGCAGGAGCTGGAGCACTGCGGGCCCCACCAGTTGGGCTCGCAGGTGCATTTGCCTGTCTTCTGGTCGCACTTGCCATGCTTGCAGAGGCAGATGTTTTCGCACTTGGGACCCCAGCGGTTGAGGTTGCAGGTGCACTGACCTGTCACGTCCTCGCACTGCCCGTTGGGGTGGCAGCTGCACATCTCTTTGCAGTCGGGACCCCAGAACTGCCGCGGACACTCTGCAGGGAGATCCATCAGCCCCAGACTACCCAGGGGGACAACCCCACCACTGGAGGGACCCACAGTCCCAACAGGACCTCTTGACCACCATCCTCCCTCTCTTCCCTGCAGCACACTGGATTTCAGAGGAGACCCCAGCAAAAGGACAATGCCCAGGGGACAGGCAAGGGCAGAGCAAAAGCATTCAAAGCTTGATCCCCGATGCTCTGCTCTGGAATGTCACCCCAGGATAAGCTGGGGCCACCCCAGTAAACCCTGCTGAGGACAGGAGGGCTCCTGCCAGTACTCACTGGTGTCGCAGTTGGCGCCAAAGTAGCCGTGGCGGCAACGGCACTCGCTGGGCCTGACGCACACCTCGTTCTCCTTGCAGGTAAAGTTCCCCTCGCACACGGCTGGATGCACAAACAGACGGCAGGCATAAGTGTGAGTGCCTGTTCCCCTGAGCACTGCCTGCTCATCCCTACTCCCCCAAGCCCTCCCAAAGCCCCCCAGAGCAGGGGAAGGGCTGTGCAGTAGCCCTCTGAGTGCTGCTGAGCTGTGGCACTATCACCATCCTAGCAACCACAGTGGCTGGATGGGATCCCCGCCAGGAAAATGCCACCAGCCTCCTGTCACCCAGCTCAGCTCCAACTCTGCCACCCAGATCAACTCCATCCTGGCCACCAGCCTCCTGCTACCCAGCCAAGCCTCGTTCATGCCAGCAGCTGCACCCAGCGGGGCGCTGTCCCTTGCTCAGCTCCGCCTTGAGAGAGGGGAGAAGGGGGCATGAGATAGAGGGGTTGTGGGCAGCCATGAGCATGGTCCCCTTCCTTGCACTCCTTATGGACCACAGCAGTGCCACTCCCACCCCACCACTGCCTCTCCTGCACGGCCACCGGCCCCCAAAGGCCACCCGCCCCTCTCCTGCTGAGAACTTGTGCTGAGGCCGATGACTGGAGCCAGGCAGGCAGAGCATGTTGGACAGGCAGCATGGACAGGCAGCACTGCAGTGCAGGCAGGTGCTTGCAGATCCCACACGACCCTGGACAAGCTTCCTTAGGCATCGGGAGAGACAACCACCCATCCCAACCACCTTACCTGGGAGTTGTTAGACCTACGGTGATGGATACTATAGAAACCCCTAAAATAGATAGATTACACAGATTAGGAGCAGTGAGTCTAACAGTTAGAGCAGGTTGGGGGGCAGGAGATGGGGACAGCTCACTGTGGGACCGTCCTCCCCACACTGTCCTGGCAGATCCTGTCCTCCTCCCCTCCAAAGGGGATGCATCCCATTCCCAAAGCATGCAGCGAGCGGTTACAGGGCTCATGCACAGTGGGTTAGTTGGTTACGTGGGCTTTGCTACCAGCTGCGAACTGCCATCTGTGGCTCTCCCGGGCTGTGGTGAGCCCCATGGACAGCCGAGACTGCAGGGAACCCTGCACAGCCACCTTCACTGTGGTGGCAGTGCAGGGGATGATGCTCCCAGGGTTTCATGTTGAGCATCCATGCTGGGTTCACTGTGGCCCCAGTAAAAAGCTGTGACACCTTGTATGGCCCCAACCCTGCCCGCCCCAGCAGCCTCTCCCCATTGGGGCCACGATATATATGTGCCTGGTCTGGGCAGCTTCTTCTCCACCAGGGGCTCTGGCTCAGCTCCCCATGCTACTGCAGCACCCATGGGGAATCTCAGTCCCATCCCTGCAGTTGCACCTTTACCCCAGGGGACACCTCGTTGTCCCTTGGGTCCCTGTGCAGCAGCCCCAAATCCTTAGACCCAGAGCTAGCTGTCAGGGAGAGACCTGTGACCCCCAGGTCTGGAGCTGAGCACCCTTTCCATCCACATGATGCTGGAGCACTGCAGAGAGGCAGGACTCCAGCTGCAGTCCCCAGGACAGGGGGTCCCAGCCACAGGACACATCAGAGTGGCCCCTGACAGTGGTGGTGAGGCCAGGAGGGCTCAGCAAATGATGGGCAGTGTCCAACAAAGCAAAATGGCAGTGTTTACCTATTAAACACTCGCTTCCTTGTTGCCTCCATCCTAGGCAGCACACAAGCACCGAGGAGCTGCAGGGGAGAAAAAAAGCATCACAAATAGTTAGAACCCTCAGAAAGTCCTGGTCCTTCCCAAGAACCCACCAGGAGCACTGAAGCCATGATGGTGAGAGGTCCTGCCACTGGTTGCTGCATTCCCAGGGGACAGAGAGAGCTCTTGGTTCTTCCTCCAGCACTCAGGGAGTTATGGGTCTGCTGGAGGCCTCCCATGAGTGCTGCTTGAGATGTCCCACCAACCACTGAGGTGACTAGAGGAGCAAGGATGAGACCACTTCCTCTCATTAATGAGTGATGAAACAGCAAAAGTCATGTTTGCAACCTCTACAGTGAAAAAAATAAATAATCCAAAGAACCCTCCCCAAAGCTGGGAAAAAAGGGAAGACTCTAAATGTCCCAGGGGAAGACATGATCTGAACCCCAGGCTTGCTGCTTGGTGGCCTAGGGTTGGCACCTCAAAGGCAGGCTGGAACGACCTGGCCAGAATAGTTGGAGCACAGTCAGCTCCCAGGAGATGTGCCCATGTACGAGCAGGGGAATGCCAACTACAGGCAACTGGAATGTGTCCCTGATCTCCTGGGTGTCCTGCAGTGCCACCACCTCTAGGGAGCACCAGGCACAGGGTTATCAGGCAAGATATGTTTGGCACAAGCTTGATCAGGATGGGGCTCAGACCCCCTCAGAGGCTCAGCCAGGGATGCTCAGCTCCCTGCCTGGATGGGACACACAGGGACACCTCACCCACACTTGGTCAATGACTCCTCCAAGCAAATGTTCGGGGGCTCATGATGCTGCAAGTGAATGTGGGAAGAACATTCCCTGTGCCACGACCTCACAGAAATCCCTGTTTGGGGACCCTTGCTCATTCCCAGAGCCACCCACTTGTCCTCAGGGTGACCCATGCTGCCTGCTCCCACAGGCGATGGGAGTGATGCTGGAGGGTCACAAACAGTCAAAGCAGTTGCTGCAGTCAAGGAAGACTTCACCCGGGCTGGTCTGCAGCACAGCCTGGAATGCATTTGGCTTTTTTTTTCCTTTTCCTCTTTATACGTAACAAATGCAGAAGAGGAGGAGACAGCAAGGAAGTATTCGCTCGAAACCCAGCGCAGTCACAGGACCACGTCTGGCTGCCAGACTGCCTCGTCCTGGGGCCGAGGAGGGAGCTGCCAGCAGCCCCTTGGCCAAACCGGGGGACTGGGGATGCAGCTCCCACCCCTGGCCCCTCGGCGGGCAGCACCCATGCGGCCGAGCCAGAAGCATCGTGTCCCCCTTTTCGTGGACGGTGAAAAGTTGGAAAGGAGGCAGAAAAGAACCACAAAAATGATTCGAGGCCTGGAAAAAATGCCTTGCAGCCAGAGCCCAAAATAGCTCCATCTATGCAGCCTGTGGAAGCGGTCGCAAGATGCTGCGATGGCAGCGGCACGTACACCCCCCATCATGGGGACCCCGGGGCTCGAGTGGAGGGCTCTGATCCTGCCAGACATGCAGGAGGATGCACGGGGTTAATGGCAAAGGGGGGTCAACCACCAAATCACCTCCCTGAGGACTGGGTGGGCTGGAGTCATGGTTCTTCTCTGCAAGAGGCTTCAGGCTGCCCTTCCTGAAAAGCTTTGTCAGCTGTGCTGGGATGCTCAGGTGGGGAAGGGTCCACAGTGCCTCTGCCCTCCCATGGCATGGCCAAAGCCCCCACTGTTCCACTTGGGGTTGCTTTCACCACTCCACTCTTTATAAATTCAGTTTGGTGGGGTTTTAGATGAAACTGTTGCAGGTTTGCAAGAGGAAACTCCTCTCCTTGGGAAACCTCCTCTCTCCAATGGCTCAGCCTGGCCACCAAAATGGGCATCATGGGGGATGCGCCAAAATGCATCATTCTTGATGAAAGCCCCAAGCTGACAGCGGGGAGCTGGGAGTCACTGTAACACAGTGGCAGGAGGAAAAACTCTTCTGCCATGAGCTGGAGGAGGCGAGCAGCACCTCTACCACCACCAGCTGGGATCCAGCCCACCACCTCTTATCTTTTGGGCTTATCTTTTTCCTGATAGCTAATCTCTCTTTGCTTGTGCCTGCTAATGGCAACCCACACCCTGCTCAGCCTGTGCCTCGTTTATTAGCAGCTTTGACAGCAATCAACCTCTCCTGTGGCAAGGATGCATCACTGGGAAACCAGTGCTCCCAGTATGGTACCAGAACTGGTCCCTGAGCACAGCCAGCCACAGGGAGGGGCAGTATTGGCTGCAGGTGACCAGTGCCATTAGCATGTTGGACTAAAAGATGTTTCATGGCCTCAGCTCCTTAACAGAGCTCCACTTGCCCCATGATCACTGGAAAAGGATAACTAGGAGACATGTTTAAAAGCTTGCTCCTGACCCACGTGGACATGCCACTGAAGACATCCAGTGCAAATACATATCCTATTTCTTTCTCTTTCCTTCAAAGTGCTACAAATGCTGGGAAAAGAAAAAGGAAAAACTGCCTCCAAACTGTGGCTGGGGCTGGGGAGCTCAGCTGATGTGGAGGAAGAGGAGCAGGTTGTGGGCAGACACGAAGCTGTCACCTGCAGGGACGAGCGCTCCACGCCAGCCTTGGCCCCAGCCCATGGCCACATCCTGCTCATGCTGAGCATCAGTGGGACCTCAGCAAAGGATCTTGGGGTTTCCACAGAGGCAGAATATTTTTCTTGTGGATTACTATCCTACATCATTCCCTGTAACATGTCCTCTCTACCAACAGCTATGGAGAGGGCTCCTGAGGCAAGAGGGATGGCTCCTCACCCAGACCAACATAGCCCTCCCTGAACAATGAGCAGGCTCACACCTCTGAAAGCAGGAGCAAGACCCTGGGGCTTGGGTGGGAGCTGCTGCCCATGGTCCCACGTGAGACCTCCCTGCTCGGCCCACTGGATGGAGCTGCAGAGGAGCCCTGTGGACACCCAGCATATCCCTGGCACTCAGAGCATTACTGGCACCTTCCCCATCCCCAGAGCTCCTCCATCCCTGCCTCGCTGCTTCTCCCAAGCATCACCCCAGTGCTAATCTCCTTCTTTCTTTGTGTTACCCATCACTTGGTGCCACCCAGCTTCCACTGTGTGGGACACAGGACTCTTGGTACCAGCAGGTCCCAGCCAGTAGCACACTCCCAGCTGATGCCAGCTGCAGCTCCCCGACCCCAGCTTTGGAGTGCAGGCAGACAGAGATCCCCAGGGCAGGCAGGAGTAGGACCATGTACATAAACAGAAACCATTTGGACAGAGAAAGAAAATAAAAGTAAGTAAACCCCCAAGATTATCAAATGAGAGCATTAGCAAGAGAGCAGGACAGGGACAAAGCAGTGCCCAGGCTGTCACCAGCCTGCATCCCCACCAGCACCTTTGGAGAGGGTCATGCCAATGGGCAACCAATCATAAAAGAGGTTCAAATTTAGCGACAAGTTGCATTTAGAACACAAAACCCCAAAGAGCCCCAAATATGCCCTTTTCTTCTGCCCTAAATAGCTTCTTGAATTGCTCCTTGCAAGCCAGATCTCAGGAAGTCACATAATCCTCTCCTTGAGCCCTCCAAAACCTGTGGTGGCATCTCCACAGGATGCCTGGATGGGCTTTGCAGAGCCTAGAATCCAAACAGCAGTTTCACCAGGCTCAGATGGGGGACACTGGGACCCCAGGCCACCTCCAGCCCCTCTGCCCCCAGCCCCAGACACAGGGTAGGACCTGCAGCACCAGGGCATTGGGGCCAACAGGACAGGTTTGGATGGTGACATATGGAGTGTCCTCCATGCCCATTGTACACAGTCATGATGGTGGTGGGTGCCAGGCAGGTGGGTGGAGAGAGAAGAAGGGTTTGCGGAAGGGTGAGGGGTGAAAAGTGATGCAAATATCATCTGAGCTTCCTAGAGACCATCCCTGTCCAACTATCCCCAGCTCCCAGGCTGTCTTCAGGTCCTGTCCCCACAGGACGATGGACACTACTCCCTGCCCATCCCATGGATCCTGTCCCACTCAACAGCCAGTGCCTCTTGCACACCCCACAAGTGGCACAGAGAGCGAGTCCAAGCCCTGCAGGGCTGGTGCAGCATCTTCCCAACCTTCATCCAGTGTGGATGGGGGGGTCCCTGTGCAAGGGGAAGCACCCAGGCACCCCATCTCCAGGACGTGGTGGCAGCTTTGCTGTGCAGGTCACAGGCAGCTCCCTGCATCCTCCCCTGTTGTGGAACAGCATGGGCAAGAGCTGTGGCTGCTCTGGCTCGTGAAATGCCTCCTTAGGAAACTCAGGCTGTAATTTGAGGAGGGGGCACCAGCGCCCTGCGGGCCTGCTGAATGGAGCCATTATGCGGCCCCTCTCACTCGCAGCACATGTTTTCCTTGTGGACTCGTCTGACCTCATGGGTAAGATGTAAAGGTGCATTTATGGCCTGGGCCCCCCATCAGGGTCAGGGGATCCAGCTCTCCCAGGCAGGAGGCAGTAGTTGTGGGCACTCTCCCCCTTTGCTGTGGCCAGCCTGGCCCAGGAGCCTGGGCAGCACCATGCCTGAGCTCTGTGGAGAAGCTCGGCTGAGGTGATGCTCTGCAAAGCACCCTGTGGGACACAAGAGAGCACTGGGAGTGGGGACACAGCAGTGCCACCTCCCAGGACCCTGCCCCTGGCCAGGCAGGCAGGATGTGACCCCTGAGACAGCTAGACAGTGTCAGCACCCACTTCCTGAAGCCAAACCCGAGGGTCCTGAAGCTGCCAACTCCACCATCATCAGCAGCCCAGTACAGCTCCACCATGATACCCAGAGCAGCCTGCATCCCACCAGTCCAGGCTCAATAGCATGACCGGCCCCCGGGGGGTGCAGGACCGACCCCCCACAGTGCAACCTGATCCCTGAAGGCACCCAGGACCAGCTTCCCACCTCAGATTCTGCCCCAGGGATGCAGGATTTCCCCCCCACCCCTACCTCTCCCCTTAGTCCATCCCCAGAGACATCAAACACCAGCTCCCCACAGCAGAACTGGCCCTGGGGTATACAGAACCGGCTCCAAAGGAATTCAGGACCGGCTCTCCTCAACACGACTGGTCCCGGTGCAGTGTGAGACCGGAGCCAGGGCATTCGAGACCGCCTCCCCGCAGCACCCCGGGGATCAGAATCATCCCCCGCCCCGGCCCCACTCAGGCTGGGCTTCTCACCCCCGCCCCGCCGCCGGCTCCCCCCGCCTCAGCCCCGCACAGGACGGACTTTGTCTTGGAAGGCGCCCAGCGCGGCGGCTGCCCGGGATGGGGGATGGACCGGCGAGCCCGTCCCGTGTCCTGTCCCGCGGCCCCGACCCCGCACCGCGGTGGGGGTCCGGTCCCGTCCCGCCCCGCACACCCCGCACACCTGCCCGCCCCCGCTCCTACCCGCCGGCCCTGCAGACGTTCCTGCCGCGGGGGCTCAGCTCCTGCGCGGCTCCGCGGCTCAGCAACGGCAGCACCAGCAGCGCCAGCAGCGGCAGCAGCGCGGCCCCGGCCCGGGGGCGGCGGGGCGGCCGCAGCGCACGGGCCTCCATCACCGGCGGAGCGGCGGGGCCCGGCCGGACCCGGCGCAGCCCATACGGGGCCGGTCGCTGTCCCCCTGCCCCGGCTCCGCCGCTCCCGGTCCCCGCCCGCCCCGGTCCCCGCCGGTCCCGGCTGCCGCTCGGCGGGCGGAAGCCGCGGTGTGATCGCTTCGCCGCCGCCTCCCCCGCGCCCCTCTCGGCAGCGGCGGGAGGGGCCCCGCCGCCAGCCAGGAAATTCCGCATTGGTTCCCCTGACGGCGGGCCAGGCTCCGGGGGCCGCCGCCGCCGCCGCCCCGGCCCCGGGCAGCGCCGCCCCGACGGCCCCGGGGAAGCTCTACCGGGTGGGCAGCGCCGCCGAACGGGGGGAGGGTCCCCGAGGGAGAATGGGAGGATGAGAAGTCCTGGCTTCCAGCGCAGCCCGGGGGTCCAGCAGCTCCCGGGAGTCCAGGGAGTCCAGTGTCCCCGGGGTTTGGAGGGGACCGAGATCCAGTAGCCCCGGGGATCGGCTGTCACGGTGGTTTGGAAGCTCCAGGTCCCCGGGAGGCCCCCCCGGGAGACCGATGGCCCCGGGATCTGGCTGTTCTGGGACCCAGCAGCTCCAGGGGTCTGACAACCCTGGGTGTCCAAGAGCCCCGGGTTTTGACTGTCCCAGAGGTCTGGCAGTCCCAGGTGCCTGGGAGTCCCTGGAGTCTGGCAGCCGAAGGTTCTGGCTATATCTGGGATCTGCAGCCTTAGATGCACAACAGCCCTGGGATCTGTCTGACCTGGAGTTCCAGCAGCTCCAGGGGTCCCACAGACCTGAGTGCCCAAGGGCCCACGGGTCAGTCTGTCTTGGTGGTCCAGCAGCCCTCAGAAGCCCGAAAGCCCCATTATCCATCTGACCCAGGAATCCAGCAACTCCAGGTGCTTGACAGCCCCAGGATCTGGCTGTCCAGAGGTCTGGTAGCCCCAGGTGTGTGACAGCCCCAGTGTCCAGCTGTCCTGCAGGTCTAGCTGCAGTGATCTGGCATCTCCATGTGTCTGGCAGCCTGGACCAGACTGTTGGGAGCCATGCAGGAACCCATGGTAGCCAAGTGGTGCCAAGGAAGTATGACCCTGCACAGGAACACAAGGGCTTCAGAGCAACCACTGGTTAACCCATTGTAAGGACACAGCTGGGAACTGGGGGGACACCTGGGCACCTGCAGTGGTCCCACACCTCTGGCCTGGTAGGGCAGCCCGGTCAATAAACCGCTTCAGCTTGACAGTGCAGTAGCACTGAATGGGCTGGTGTTTCCTTGGCCACCACCCCGGGCCAGCTGCCTGTTCAGCTCAATGGTCACTGCAAGCGATGCCTCAAGCTTCTCTGAGCTCCTGGGACATCTGATAGTGGTATGGGGAAAGTGTGGATGAGGACACCCTGGCCATCTCCCCCATGGTGGCACAAATGCAGCTGAATAGCTGCATCCGTCTCTTGTGAAGTGCTGGCTGCTTGCAAATTAAGAGCTGTGGAAGGTGTACAGACAGTGCATCTCCCGTGGAGCTGGCTCTGAGGGTCACATACCTCTGGGGCTCTCCTGTGGATGTGGAGCCTCCATCCCAGCAGGCATGAGTTGGGCAGCACCATTTTGGAGAGGATTAGGGAGTTCTGGGTGGTGTCCTGAGCACCTTCCCAGCCCAGGGATCCCTGCATTGAGCAGAGAGTAAGTGCATTTGATGGGTTCTCACCACCTTTGGCGTTTGCAGTACTGATGTGCAGGGAAGGCTTCTCTCCTGCTGAGACAGGTGACTCCCAGTGGAAAAGTCTCTAGTGGTCTTACCAGTGGGAATATAACCATTGTGTAGCACTCCCTTTCCCCCTCCTTTTTCCCCTCTGTAGCCCTGGCACGTTCCATGTGTTTGGCAGCAGCACCAGGAAGCAGCATACCTTGCCCATCTCCCCCTGCCTCCACATCCCTGTCCCTCTTGTCCCATCCTGCTCACAGGAGCAGGAATGTGAAGACCATGGAGGCACAAATTGCTCCCTTAGGATGACTCAGCCTCAGGCTGAGTTCACTACATCCCTTTCTGTCAGGGAAAATGGGATGGGGAGGGGTCAACTCCAAAATTAGGCAGGAATCTGGGCTTGGTGGTGGTATTCCCATGCCTTCTCTGGCAGTCATGCCCACCTCGAGCTTTTAGTCCTGCTCTGGCTCTTTCCATCCTAGGATCCCCTCCCCATAGTGCTGAGCAGCCCTGGTGCTCCGCTGCCCCGGTCATGAGGGGGCAGGACAGCCTCATGCTGCCTCACCTTCCCCATGCTGGTGCTTTGTGTGAGGATGTGTTTGCTTTTAGATGGTTTCTGGCTTCTATAAACTTAACTTCTCTTCCTCTTCACCAGCAGACAACATACTCCAGCTGCTCTGTTTTCACCAGTCTAACTCACAGAAGGGATTGGGCCATAGCCAGGGAGATAAACTGGTCCCTCAAAAGATGCTGCCAACTAGTGTAAGAGGCTGGAGAAGCTGAGGATGCTGTGGGACAGAGGCGGAGGGAGGTTTTACAGTGCTCTGGGCTGGCTGGTGCTGCCAGGGCCTCGGGGATTGCACAGCCCACAGTTACCAGCCACCTGTCCCTCCTCTCCCTGTGATCCTGGCAAGGCTGCTGCCCAAGCAGAGCATGGCCCATGCTTTCGATCACACACCACTTACATTTCCTGTTTCAGACTCTGCCAGGTGTCTGTCTCCTGTGGAACTGTTTTTGGAAAAATACCACAGAAAAAAGGAACCCCAGAACTATAGTATTTCTGAACACAAAACTCAGGGAAAAGATGCTGTTTTGTCAATGCTTCAAAAATCCCTGTGGCTGCTTTGGTGGGCAGGACTGCATGGAGGGGCATGGGGTGTCATAGGATACCCTGATGTGGCCAGGCTGTCCAGATGGTTGCTGCAAGTATATGCGCTCTTTCTTTTTCCAACTCCCCCACTGCTGCAGCTAGCATCCTTGCACACAGGAATGCTGCAACATGGCTCCTGGCACATGCACCACCATTCCATGCCTCCTCTTCCTCCAGGACAAACAGAAAGCTAAAACTGAGCAGGGTGGGGAAAGCCTGGAACATGGGGTGGGGGTTGGTTGTATCAGTGCACCCAGAAATAGAAGAGGCAGTTACTGTTTTCTGGCTGAGCATGGGTACAGCTGTGCCAGGGAAGCTTTAGGCTGGATATCAAGGAAAAGGTTCTTCCCCCAGAAGGTGGGTAGGCACTGGAACAGGCTCTGCAGGGCAGTGGTCATGGCCCAAAGGCTGCCAGAGCTCAAGGAGTGTTTGGACAACACTCTCAGGCACATGGTGGGATTGTTGGGTTGTCATGTGCACGGCCAGGAGTTGGACTCGATGATCTCTGTGGGTCCCTTCCAGCTTAGGGTATTCCATGCGAGGTTGCAGGGAACCAGGGATTTGGAGGTTTCAAGGACATTCAGTACCTTGGGTGTTCAGGAGGCAGCACTCTGCACCCATACACAGCCTCTGCAAACAGCAGCACATAACACCTCCGAGCTGGGTTGTGGAGTCATCTTATCATGGGAAGGGGGTTAACTACAAAAAAGGAGGGTCAAGAGGGGCTCCTCCTGCCATACTACACAGATGCCTTGGGGTCTTTGCATAAGGTCATAATGGATTACTTCTACATCCAGAATCCAGCAGAGCTCAGGCTCTGGGGCACCGGTGTGCTGCATGCCACTGCAGTAGCATCCTGCAAGGGCTGGAGAGGCAGCCCAGTGTCTGGAGCATCTCCCCTCTTCCCTGAAACACAAGGAGCCCAGCTGCTGCCTGCATCAGTACCGTTTTTAAACTCCAGCAGCCCTGGCCCTGTGCTCCAGCAATGCTCCCTGCTCTGCTCCAGTTGTTTTTTAAGGCAGGAGAGTCTCAGCTAGAGAAAAGGCAGAAGGTGAACAGCTCCGGAAATCTAAACATCATCCCTGTGAGGGACTGATCCAGGGAAAAAGGAGACAGTGCCACAGTTTTAGGCAGGGAATCCCAGATATGGCTGTGGTCATGCAGAGCCCAGGAATAACTGGAGCTATGTTGAGGTGTGAAAGCCTGCAGGGTGCACATCCCCCAAAAGCAGGTCTCAGGGCAGGGAGAGGCTCTCCCATGCCACACCCTCCTCTGCAGGTAGGAGGAGGCTCCAGGGCTTCCAACTCCTCTGAAGCCCATCACAGGCAGCTCCACAGCTTCTCCAATCCCTAGCCCAGGAAGTTTGGCCTCACTCTGTACAGCCCACCTCTGGCTCCTTTCCCCAAGCCCTGGCTCTGGCCAAAGTGTGCAGCTGGAGGGCCGAGAGCAGCACTGACCCCTCTCTGAGATCAGGGCAGTGCCTGGGGACAGGTGCCTACCCAATAACTCCAAGGGAGAGACAGGAGCAGGAACAGTTGTGATTTAATCATCTCCATTCTCTGCAAATCCAGTGTACAGCAGAGCTGAGCTGTGGTCCAGCTCTGGGTGCTCCCACTGTCCCTGGTACATCACTGAAGCCAGGGACTGTGGGCAGGGCAGGAACAGCACAGGGATGGGGCTAGCCTGCTCCCCTGGCCCCTCCTGCTCCACTGGACGTGTGCCTGAGGATGGATAAGCCCAGGAGGCTTTGGCTCAGCTTATCCTGGGGGATGGGGGAGAGCCTGGACCTGCCCAGCTCTGATCAGTGCAAAGCTGTTGAGCAGGCAAGGAGTGGCTGTCTTGGGACAGGCAGCAGGGACCGATCCAGCCCTTACACAGGTGTGGAAGGGACAAAGCCCCAGCCCCAGCAGAGGCTGGAGGAGCTTCTGGCTTGTCTCCAGCTTGTGCCCAGGTCACCCAGCCCACCTGTACCTGAGCCCATGGCATGAAGCAGACAGATAAATCTCTCTGCGCAATCCCGCCAGGGGAAAACTCCAGGACAGTGTTCACCAAGGCGTGGGGCAGGGCTGGCAGGAGAGCCCCAGCATTGCCCCCTGGGACAGCTCAAGAGGCTGTGGGATGGCAGAGGGACATCCCTGGGGCAGTGCCGGATGGGGTAACCCTGCAGCAGCAACTGCTGGAAGGTGTGCGTGGTTCAACAGCAACAAGGACACTTCTCTCAAAGGGCAAAGGGTGCTAGGGGGAGCTGCAGCAGGATTGGGATGGGGAATGGTGACAGTGGTTCCGGCTGAAGGCACAGGAGCCCCAGGGTTGGGGTCAGTGGCTGAAGAGGTTTCCTGCGAGGAGGCGCCTCTTGACCTCTTTCCAGAGCAGGTCTCGCTCCCGGTTTGCCCGCTGCATGAAACCCCTGTTCTCCTGGGCCCTCCGGGACAGGTAGGGCAGCACCTCGTTCACTGGGCCGTAGGGCACGTACTTGTACACGGGGAAGCCAGCCTGGCCTAGAGGGATAGAGGCTGGTCAGGGAAGTGCCAAGAAAGCAAAAAAAAAAAAAAAAGTGAAAAAAGGAAAAAGAAAAAAAGAAAAAAAAAGAGGAAGAAAGGGAAAAAAGGTGAAAGGGAAGAGGAAAAAAAAGGGGGAAAAGGGAAGAAAGGGGGCAAAGGGCTGCAAAAAGGGAATAAAGGGGGCAAGAGGGGGAAAGGGGGGTGAGGGAGAAACAGGGGGAAAAGAGGGAGGAAGGGGGAAAGAGAAACGGGGGAAGAAAAAGAAAGGGGGAGGAGAAAAAAAAAGCCACCCTCCCTTTCCTGCCAGCTCTCCCACGCCCCTGGGGCTGTACCGATGGAGCAGGGATGGATGTGCAGGAGTCTGCGGTTGGGCTCTAAGATGGGGATCCTGGGAGCAGCTGAGCCTGTGAGGGGAGCTGCAGCGCATCTCTCCCGGCTCAGCACCGGGAGCTTGGGAAGAAGCCAGGGGGAGTGGGCCGAGGTCACCAGGAGCCCTGGGAATGTTGGCAGCCGGGGCTGGGCCAGCTCAAGGAGCGTTCAACCAGAAACATCAAGTTAACACGTTTTTCCAGCATGACCAGAGGAGGCTGCAGACAGGCGGCCAAACCCCGTTTCTGAGGGAACTCCAGGACAGAGCAGTGTCTGTGCTGGACAACTGCCCAGTTTGCCTCCTGCTGCTCTCCTGGCCTTAGGACTCTGCTCTGGACTGGTGTGGGCAGGGGGATCAGTCCCTGACCTGACAGCTGGACCCTTGTGTGTCCCTCTGTCCAGGTCCCTGGAAGTGCTGCTCCGCTGCCTGGGCCAGCGGCTGAGGACAAGGCCATGCAAGAGGCTGGTGCCACCCTGGTAGCAGAGAGTCCAGGACTCAGTGTGCGCCTCCAATGGAGCCAACTGACACCCCCAGACTGTACAGAAGGGGTATGCTGTCTACCAGGATCAGTCTCTGCCCCACTTTAGGGCACTACAATCTCCACTTAGATCCAAAGTGGAAATCTCCCTGCCCAGCCACCATGGGCTCATGGCACTCCAGCAGAAAGATGTGATTCTCCACCTACATCCTCATCTACATCTTCCCCAAACCTCATGCAGGGGTCACAACAGTCCCCACAGCAAGGCACTGTGCTCAGCCAGTCCTGCTCTGTGACAGGCCTGGTTCACTCGCTCCTTCCTTTGGACGCCACAGCCAGCTGCTCAGGGAGACACCAGGGGTCCAGATGGGGCAGGAGCACCTCTGCCAAGCCCTCCCCGCCCTATCACTCACCCAGGGGGAAGGTGATCTGGTCACACATGCCCAGCAGCTGCCCAAAGCACACCTTCTTCTCTGAGGGATGGATCCCAAGCTCCATCATCCTGCAAACCAAGCCTCAGCATTAAGAGAGAGCAGAGACAGCATGGAGCTCACCTCAGCAGTGTGTCCCACCGGAGGATTGGAGATCACCTCCAAACAGAACAGCATAGCACTGACCACATTCCAGATGGATGCTGAGATGTAGAACTTGAGGGATTTGTTTTCACAAGAGCTCCTGGGTGCTGCACCTCAGCTCCAAGCCCCATCTAAAGCCCTCAGTACCAGTTGGCAGCCACGATCCCTCCAGGTGAGCTCAGCGGGGACCTCAGAAGCCACAGCAGGTCTTACCACAGCTTTGTTGGGCCCCCACATCCCTTAAGTCCCTAGTCCCTGCCTTGCCACACTGCCTCCCCAGCACTCACCTGCGCAGGGTGAACTTCACTGTGTCCTCATTGTGAGATGCCACCATCACGCTGGCTTTCCGTCTGTGCTTGATCTCCTCCAGGACATAGTCTAGGCACCTGTAAGGCAGTATGGGCCTCTGGTGATTGTGCCTATTCCCACTGGGGCAAGAGAGGAGAGTGGCTGGGGCTGTCCCCTACCTGTGGTACATCTCATTGGTCTTCTCATAGGTTGGGTTGATGGGATCCTCGTAGCCCATCTGAGCCGCCCTTTCCCGCTCCTGCTCCATATACGCGCCGCGGACCAGCTTGGTGCCGAAGTGCCAGCCCTCCCGGCGTGACAGCTCCACATCCCCTGTCACATTGTCGTAAGCCTCCTACCAGGTGGAAGGGATGGCAAAAGGTCATCACACCGGTGCCACCCCTTCACTTTAGCAGCTCTGCCATTGCATTGGCATGACTTCAGGAGCAGAGATCTCCACCCATCTGCACCAGCAGGTGCTGCAAGGTGCTGGATCTCACCTTCAGGTAGCACTGATAGGTGTTGAAGATTATGGCCTGGTTCCTGTTGAAGCGGCGCTGTGTCTCCACGGTGAGGCGGCTGATGGCTGGCTGGAAGTAGCTCTGCTCTGCGTCCACCATCAGCCTCACACCCTTCTCCATGGCTCTCTGGGAGGTGAATGACACACAGATTGGGTTCATAGGGCTGCCTGCTCCACGTCTCCCCCTGTGGCTGCCCCAATTCCAGTGCCCCCTCACCTTGGCAAGGACGTCCATGCGCTGCAGCACCCGCTTCATCTGCAGATCCTCCTCCTCACTGAAGCGTGAGAGCAACGGCTCAAGCTGCCCAGTCTGAAACAAGCACAGCTTTGTGGCACCCTGCCAGCACCCAGCTCTGCCCACGGGAGACACAAATCCCCCTGCAGGGAACCCATCCCCAAGGGCTGCTGCCTAACCCAGCCTCACAGCACCCACCAGCGAGCACGGTGTGACAGGGTGCCCACCCTCCCAGCCTGGTGGTTGCACACTGTGGTTACAGCATGGCCAGGCTCTGGCAGCACAGATGCCACCAACACTGCAGCCACCAGCAACCTACTGGGAAGAGCTTAAGACCCACACTCTGCTCCCCCAAACTCCCTGTGGGACCACTCTGGGGTTAGCATAGTGGGGTACTCACCTGCCTGCTGGGGATGAGCAGAGGCTTGGAGATCTTGGTGCGGCTGTCCAACAGGCTGTTCCAGTCAAGCAGGTCCACAGTGCTGGGAGCAGAGAGACAAGTCCCTACTGGTGTCTTGCAGGGGCAGGGGGGTCTCTACCAGCTGCCGACCCCCACCAGCAAGCAAGATGCATGATGTGTGCTACCCTGACCTGTCTTGTCACCTCCACCCAAACTTTCCCTACGCTTGGTTGCTGTGGAGACCTCCCCTTGCTGCTACCCCAGGGACAGGGACAAGGTCCCCCAGTGTTCCCACCCTGCTGTGCCCCCAGATTCCAGGCACCTTACCTGCTTGTGCCCAGGCTCTCGCCCATGAACCACTCCTGGCTCTCTGCCTTGGTCACAATGCCGAGGTTGGCCAGTGTCTCCTGCCACCAAAAGGAACATCAGGGGCTACAGGGGTCTGCCTACTTAAGGTGTCACAGCTCAGGGCTGCTCTGGGATCTCTGTGTCCTTGGCCACCTCCTACAGCACATCCCTGGCAGCACAGCCTCCCTCAGGCCTTCCTGCCTCACCTGCATCTTCTCCACCTCCAGTTTCATCTCCAGCACTGCTCGCCCAGCCTGGCCCTGCTCTGCCGCCATTCGGAGAAAGAACCTCCGCCACTTCACGAGCACCTCCGAGAACCGCACCTGTGGGGACAGAGCTCCAGGTGAGACACCCAGGCTGGAGCCTCCTGTCATGCCAGGGCTTTGCTAGGTCATACCCAGCCTGAGGCAGATGCTGATCTAGAATGGGGCACCTTGGCTAAGCCGAGCAGCATAGACCCCCTCCCCCGCCACATCCCCTCATGTTGGGACCTTTAAACCTTTGTGTCTCCCCAAAAGTTGAGGCAGGGTTTGTAGGGACCTTGGGCACACAGAGAACAGCCTGTTGGTACCCACTCGATGCCACAGCAGCAAGCCTGGCACCTGCCCCAGTAGAAGCATCCTCTGTAGCCCTACCTCACCTGGTCACAGCCCTGGAACTCACCAGGAACTGAGGTCTGGCCAGCGCTGTCAGCTTGATGGCAGAGAAGCCGTCCTCTGAGCTGCCACCTGGATGGAACCAGAAGGACAGAGTCAGCCCAACAGCAGGGTACTTAAGCAGGAAGGAGGTACCTGAGATACGGTGGTGGTGGGACTGAGGCACCCCTGTAGTCCCCAACACAGTGGGGCTGCCCAGGACATGGGGAGCACTCACTTGAGGCATCGATGCAGCGGAGGAAAGTCTCCATATGCTGGTCACACTTGGCCTCATCTGTGTGGAAATAGGTGTGGGCACCAGTGACCCCACCATGATGATCCCCAAATCCCTGATGGGCTTGGTATTGCTTCTCCTTTTGTTCTGCTCCTGGGGTGGAAGAGGATGGAGATGGGCCATGCAGCCAAGCTCCTACGGCCTCCCCAGGAGCTTCTGCCATGGGTGCAGGGGAGAGGGTCTCAGGCTTGGACCTTGGAAGAGCCCCCAGGGCTGACACATGCCCTGCCTGTTCTGTGCCCAAGCAGAGGCTGTCTTTGATGAGGAGCAGGATTGGGCCAGGAATCACATTGTTCCTCATCCAGCTTGTTTTTTGAGGCTGTGGGAGCTGGGTTCTTCTCCCACAACACAAGGCCCACAGTGCCCAGATGAGCTAGACCTTCCTGTCACTCACCTCCCATCTCCTTCTCGGCTGCAGAGGTGCGGGAGCTAAGAAGAGAAACAGGGAAGATAAGGGCCAGGTCAGTAACCCCCTGCAACCCCACACTGGTGGCCAGGGCAGCTCTGAGGCTCCTGTGCCACCATCCTGGTGCTGGACCCCTGCTCTTCCCTTACCATCCCATCACTGATGGGATCTAGCTGGCAAGTAAGATGTCCCAAACCCACCTGTGGAAGGGAACAGGACTTTACTATCCATCCAGGGAAGACCTGGAGGCCCTGAGGCAGCACAGCGAGGATGCTCTGTCCAAGGATCCAGAGCTGCTCTCCAAGACCCCATCCCATGGCAAGGACAAGGTCAGCCCTGGTGGGGGCTGGGATGCTCCAGCTCATGGTCCTTGCTGTGGTAACAGCAAACCTCAACCTGATGCCTCCCCACCTTGATGGCACCTGCAGCTGGACCACGAAGCACAAAGCTCCTCCAGACCCAGATGGAGCCAAGGGTGTCCTGCTGCCTCAGGACATTCCTCTGTGCCTTGGCATCAGCCAACAACTCACAACGTCTAGGCTTCAACTCCAGCTGACCTCAGATTAATTTTAAGCCCAAGTTTTCCTACTACGGAGATAACAGGGCTCTGGCAGCCTGGGGGATGCAGGCCAAGGCACGAGATACTCCCTGAGCTTGAGCAGCCAAGCCTTCTTGCTGACATCTTAAACCTAGCCACAGACCTGAAGTCTCACCCAGAAACAGGGCCAGCCCCTGGAGAGCAGTCCTGAGTGACAGCAGAGCCATCTCCTCCAGGAGGTCTCTGCCTTGGCATCACTGTCCCAAAACTGGCCGTGCCCAACAAGGGGGAAGCACACTGTGAGGGAAGCAGCAAAATTACCCATCCAGAGCCAACAGACTTGGACAAGAGAGCAGAGAGGCATGTGGCATGGTCCCAGGACATATTGTCCCACATGGAAACCCTGTGACAGGGATTAGGAGCTGCTGGAAGCATAAACAACCGGAAACAAGCCATCCCCTCCAGCTTCCTGGAGCCAGGAACAGCTCCACATGGCTCAAAGTGCCAAAAAGCCTGAGGGGAGCTGGGGCAGGAACAGTTGAAGCTCACAGGGAGCAGAAGGCATCACATCTAGTGGGCTCTGCTCTTTGATTTTGTTCCCCTGAGGACAGGAAAAGCAGCTTTCTGGCCCTCAATACAGAAGGTAAATGAAAAGAAGGAGGAGAGATCATACACTTAGGGATGGAATGTGCCAGCAAAGCCCTCAGCACGTGGAAGGTTCCCTCAAAGCGGATGGTGTGGCACAGAGAATGGCTTCAGCCAGATACTGCTGTGACATGAGGACACACAGACATGGGTCCTGTGGACAGGTTCCAGCTGCAGCTGAGGACAGCTCTGAGCCCGAGGCACACCTCGGGCCCAACATCTGAGGTGCTGGGAACAAGCGGCCGGGAGCAAAACCTCCTCTAGCAAAGGCACACAGCTCAACTAGCAAATAGCACCCTTGGAGCTTGGTTTTGTGTTCCCAAAGCCTTCCCAGCAGCATTCCTGCTGCATGACTGCACTAGCCCTTCCTTCATCCCCCAGGGGGCATTTAAAGCAGTGCCACAGTGCTCACTTTGTTCTTCTGCAACAAGCAAAATAAAGGAAGTTCCTTACAGCTGAAGAAATAACTCCATCCTGGATATCAGCTGCTCACTTTGCAATATTAATCTTGGACAGCAAAGCCATTCCCTTGCCCACCAAGTGCCACTGAACCCGGCTTGTACCTGGCCATCCATTTTGCAAACTGACAGCATGTCTCTCAGAGCAGGACCCATCTCCAGGCACTGCCCAAACACTCCTGGCAGGCTGTATCCAGAAAGGAGCAACCTCAAGGTTGAACTGAGGACCTGGGAGCTCACACTTGCCTAAAGCAGGTTATGAGGATTTGCCACAGCCCGACGGATGGCTGGGAAGTGTAATCCAGCTGACACAGCATCCAGGGGCTTTCGGGAAGTTTTGGATTAGGCTAAATAAACCATCTCAGGAACAGCACAAAGGAACGCTGTCAGAAATAATCCGTTTGGCCTTGGAGGTTACCCCGAGGGTGCCAGCAGCACAGTGTGTTTGCTTTGCTCATCAGCAAATGGGTCTGGCAAAGTTATCCTGAATGACCACATCAAGGA